>NW_022900927.1:2142230-2223691 GCF_012274545.1 Fukomys damarensis | reverse complement strand
TTTTTTTTTTTTTTTTTTTTTTTTGAGACAAGTTCTCACTATGCAGTTCAGGCCAGCCTTAAAATCACATGTACCTCAGGCTGGCTTCAAACTCACAGCAATCTTCCTGCCTCAGCCTCCCCAGTGCTGGTATTACAGGACTGCACAATGACAGTGCTGACATTTTAAGAGTATCTAAAACCATCTAGTTGAACATCATCTAAGTTCTAATGGATATTTTAATGAGTGACTCAGGGTCCCACTGTAATTAGTGTTATCATTTCTATACAACCAAAATATTAATATGCTAATATTACAAAAATAATTTGCCTTAATAAACATCCCAGTGTTTCAGTTGTATTCCTTTTCTAAATGAATGAACTCTAAGTTCATGATACTTTAAAAACTGATACAGATGTTTAGTGAATTTGAAATTTATTTTAGTCCATCCTTTAGTATCATTTAATTCATTCTATCGATACATTTTATAGCAATTAGGAGCTTTTTTTCTTGTTTTAAAGAAAACAAAGGCAGTTTTCAGATAGAAATTTTAAAAGCACAACATAGGTACTTTTACCCCAGTTATTTTTAAAAAGCGTCAGGCGGATTATCTAAAGCTGACTTCTTGATAAGCCTGATTGTGGTGAACTACTGTGGCAAACTGATGTAAAGCTATTGAAGCTCACATAATGAACGTTGCGAACAACTGTTACAGAAAATTACAACTGACCCCATGATATTTTCTGCCATACAAAGGTCACATCTTCTGGCTGTCTTCCCTACACCAGATGTGAATATTAAATGCTGTGTAATCTAACCAAGAGTCCAGTGGAAAGATTGAAGGGTTCTCCATCCTTCTGCCCTTCGGAGGATTGATTTTAACATGGCTGAGACAAGGTGGTCAGGGTGAGCCAGGCCCCCTCCCTCTCTGACCTGCTGTGTCTGTCTTCATGTTTAGAATCCCTTCATAAGGAAGGAGTGCTTCACACACACAGGCTGGCACAGCTGGAATGGCTTGGAGGAAATCCAGCCAGCCCAGCATTCCTTGGTAGCAAAGAAATTTGTTTCTTGGTGGCGCTGCATGATTTAACAGTATCACAGTATTTCAAACTCACCGAGAATACGAAGTGATACTTATATGCCTGGGTCACTCTGTGGCTCACTTGCAAAGCTGTCCACTTGCCGAGGAGGTTGTCTTCCAGTGACGCCATCTGTCCACATGGGTGGCCCATGCTTCCCAGCCTAATGCTAAAAAAAAAAGAATGACTGAAATAAATCACCCACTTTGCAGGCATGTTTACAGAAAATGTGAGCGGATTCACCTTCCTCTGTATTTAATGTCAAGGCCTTTATATCTGCCTGGAATTTTTTATTTTCTAGGACATTTTAGTATTTTTTTTCCCTGCCATTCAATTTGTTCACTATACTTTCCATTTCTGTAGGAAGATTTGATAAAAATATCTTCTACTTATTTGTGTCTTTAATGTTTAAAAACTGTTGTGAACATTAGTGGCAGATGTAGGAAATTCTCTCCAGCTTGATGTCTCTCTGACCTGAGTCTTTGGACAAAGTTACTCAAATTTTGGTTAACGTATCCATTCATATTTTCATCTAGCTCATTGCTCAGTCTTGTTTCCAGGAATGTTTCAAAACACTTTGTCAGATACCAAAGAAAGGCTTGCCTAGATGTGAGGGTCTACGTGGCCCATCACAAGGGAAACAGCTCACTTCTGTCTGCTGCACTTGCTGCTGTCATAAGTGTGGAGTCACCGGACACGTCCTGGCACCAGCAGAGCCGGCAGTGTCACAAGCTCTTGAGGATTGGTTCAGGGTTAGCACTGCACACCTTCCTCTGCTGTACTCTGAAGATAGAAGTGGCTCCACTTTGGCAAAGTAGAAGATTTGAGAAGGGAGAGTATAGGGAACAGGAAAGGGGACATTACCAGCGACCCCTGCTGTGGGTCCTGGTCTGTGAGCCACTACAACACGAAACTAATAAGAATAAAGACAAGAAACAAGACTTAGAGAGAAAGCTGGGTCTGGGGCAATGAGTGCTGCTCTGGGCAACAAAGACAAAAGCCCCCAGGTGCATCCAGTATTTATTGAATACATGCGTGGGAAGGAATAGGGCTGCTTATGCTTTGAAGCCATCTAGTGATACACTGCCAACATCTGGCATGACGGCACCAAGTGGGGCGATAAGGGGCAAAGCACTGCTTGTCTGGCTTGGATCAAACAAACAGGTACTGAGATGGGATGCAGCTGGCAAGCAACCCGTCAGGCCAGTGAGAAGCTGTAATTCAGGGGAGAGAATTTTAACTGGGGTCACACTGACCTCAGGTGCATGTAATTCTGCAGAGCCCTGCCACTTCACAGGCCAGGGCCTGGGTTTTTGTGGCAGCCATTGAGGAAGGGGCTGTACTTGCCCAGTCCGCCATCTGACTCACCCATTTCAGTCATGCAGAGCTTTGATTTGACTTCTTATAGAAAATGGTACAGCCAAATTATGGAAAGCAAGAAGCAAGTGCCACTCGTAGCCTGCTAGTACTGGGCAGGGATGTCTGCTGTGGGGAGGAAGGGCAGAAAACAAGTTCCTAAGTCAGACAGACAGTACACGTGAGCACAGTGAAGCCCATCGTGGGACCTAACTAGGAAGCAGAACCAAGTGTCTGAGGAGAGGATTTGAAAACCGGGCCGGTGGACAGTCTTGTGGAAATGCTTCGGTGTTTTAGGGGAAGCTTAAACATCCATTCTGGTGTGAGCCTTGTTTGAGAGAGAATGTCAGGGAGACATGGTGGAAAGAAGATCACCTTTGTGGTGGGGACTGTTAACACGGGAGCAAAGGCAAGGAGAGGCCTGGGGAGGACCACAGGGCAGAGCACTGAGAGCCTGGAAGCCGGAGGAAAGTGGGCTTTAGAAGGGAATGAGCTCAGCTCTTCTTTCTGGTTATACAAGTAATGTAAATATGTAGTGAAAAATGTGAAAATTCAGAGAAAATAAAATATATGCACACTTTCACCCTTACTAAGATATGTAGAAACAACAAATGTCATTTTTCTATCATGCTGATATTTTTGTTATATTTACTATATATAAAATATATTAATTATTAATATATATTATATTTGTTATATTTTAGTACTTACATCCATCTATGGATTGGGTCCTGTTCTTTTTACTGCCATGAAGTTATGCACAGTATTGTGTATGTTCCACAGTACAATGATGCCCTTTATAAATCCCATCTTTGTGATTGCTTCCTAGTTCAAAACAAGGTGTTGCAATTCACATGATAATATTCCTGCTGCTGGTTATTGAGATTCTTACTTTTCCTCTCTTCTTACTTATGGCAGTGAACTTTTCCTTTCTAATGGCTTTTCTAAAAATACCATTCTGAACAATCCCAAGGATGCATCACTGGATGTAGAAACCTCGTGTCAGAACACAGATGTGTCCCAGCTTGTGAGATAGGCGATGAAGCTGCCTGCTCAGAGTCTCTCTGACACAGCAGTGCGCAGTCTTTGAGCCTCGCATGTGCTCACTGGACCTTTACGTGAAATAGCATTTAGACAGCTGACAGAGGGAGAAAATGGGGCTGGGAAGATTTAGGGGTTCAAACAAATGAAACAGTGCTACAAATGGGCAACTTTTCAGAAAGGGAAGAAGAGAGCAGTGTAGGAAAAAAAAACAAAAACAAAAACCTTTAACAGTTTTTGTGACCATCTCATTTTGTGGATAAAAATGTAAGGTGGGTGGAATGGAGTAGCTGCCCGAGGTCTTGCACAATAACTAGTGGTGGGAGCAGGACTAACTTTGGGCTCTGGCTCTGGAGCCCTCACCCTCTGTTCCTGTGTTGTCTGGTACCAGGGAGCCATGGACAGACAGAGGTAATGGGCAGTTGTTAATGCAGTCAGAGGGGGTGAGAGCAAGGTAGGAGAGGTGGCTGCAGAAGCCTGGGGGCTGCATTGTGGTCAACGTTAGAAACAAAATCTCCAGGAAGAAGTTGATGTCCCTCTGTGTACTGCAGCACAGTGGAGAAGCCTAGGGACAGAAAGTGGCTCTTACTTGAAGTCAGGGTGGTCCGTGGCTTGCTCTTCTCTCCTGGTTCCTGTTAGCACTCAAAGATGCCAGTCCTCCAGCTTTGCAGACAGGTCTGTAAATATTTATGAGCCCACTGTCACCGTGACCAGCCTGTTCTCACCACAGGTTATATAGCTTTGCATTACACTTGCAGTAAAGGAAATAAATTAATATTGTTTATGACTCTGACCCACTGTAAATTATTACTAGCCCCCTGTGTATAGCATATTGAAAACCTCAATTAATTAAATCATAACACTATATTTCCCTTTCATGTATTGTGGGATATGGCTTCATGCAAGATTGAAAAGAAATATGGAATGACAAAATGTAAGTTCGAACTGTAAATCAAATAAGAGGTCTAGGGTAGAATGACAAAATGTAAGTTCGAACTGTAAATCAAATAAGAGAGGTCTAGGGGTCAGTTTCTCTCCTTCCACAAATGCCATCTTTGGGTAGATTCAGCCCTGCATGTGTGGGCTAAGTCAGCATGTAATTAGACCCTAATAATGGGCAGATTTCATTCTCGAGCACATATGCATCCAGTACCTTGGTACTGCTGAGCACTAGGCGTTGAAGTAGCAAGGTTTGTCTTTGCTTCAGTGCAGCACCGAGTCTACAAGAGAAGGGCGGCCTTAAGTAAAGAACTGCAGCCCTCACACCCACCACCAGGGTGACAGTCGTGTACAGGGAACATAGGAGTGCAGAGCTTGAGGGGACCTAACCTGATGTGGGGCAGCTGCCCAGGGCCGGCATACGACACCCTAGGACCTGATCAATAGATAGCACCTAGGAAACAGAACAGTGTGAGGACAGGGGTGGGAGCGGTGTGTCCGTCCCTCAGCTGGAGAGTCAGGGCCTGAGCGCATACAGAAGGAGAGGACCTGTGGTTTTGTGTGCAGGTGGGGCCCCTCCTGCCTTCCGCCCAGGACTGTGTCCCTGATGCTGGTGCCTACTCCTCGTTTCTTCTCCGGCTTTTCTCTTACTGTTCTTGGCATTTCCTCTTTAAAGGGCTTCTTTCTCTTTGGGTTCAGCTATCACATGGCTGGAGATAAGAACATCCAGGGCTACAAAATACTTAGCATGAGTGAGGAGAAGTACCAAATCAGTTGCTTAGTTTCAGGTGGATGTGAAGGGTAATTTGCCACCAAGGTTGATTGATACGGTGTCTCTCATAAATATCGCTGCCGGTGACTTACGGCTTGAGGAACTGTTTTGTACGAAAATAAGAGAGAATAAAAAACAACCCTCATTCTTTACCTTTTGAAGTGCTGTGTCTCGCACAGTTTCTTAACCAAGTTACTGACTTGAGTTTAAACATCCATTGTCTTGACTTCACAGGGTCATCTTAGCACATAAAGCCAGCTGGCTAATGGGATGCTCTCCCATGACTGGGCTTCTCCTTGGGGCCCGGGATGACAGCACCGGGAGAAAGCAGTCCAGTCACATGGCCACGATTCCAGGCACCGGCAGCTCCCTTTCTGTCCATCCTTTATGTCGCAAGCAGGAGTGTGCACTAACTGGTGGTCGAGACAGTAGTAGTTGCCAACTAGCTTTTTATATATATTATATATGTCACACATCAAACAAATTAATTCATACCTTCCAGTTGCCACTCCCTGTACCTGCACAAGTGTTATGCAGTTTTTAATGTAGTGCATTCTACTCTCTACATTCCATCCCCCGGATCTGGCCTGAAAGTGTTCCTTGGCACATTCAGGGCATGATCCGTTAATACATTTTTAGGCATAGCTCTCGTCTTGCCATCATCATATACATCCGCCAATTGCACCATGTACTAAATTGGTAGATCGCTTCGTTAATGGCTTTGTGGAAGTGACGTCTCATTGCAAAGTGTTGTCCTAACGATTCTCCTGTGAAATGTATATTCTTTACTGTGATTAATCTGTAGGGTCTGCCACCAACATTCCATGTATCCAGTCTGGGTCTGTGTTGTGACTGTAACTCACGTATTGTGCTAATGCTAGGGTGCGTGTCGTTATGTTTTCTGGGTTCATCCACCATGAGGTTAATGTTGTGGATCCTTTCTGCTGAGCTGTGTTAATCCTTGATGTCCCAATTTCTGTTGTGTTGCTATTCGGTGTTACATTCAAAGATGTTAGTTCCCTTTTTACTTTAGCAGTGCCAGTTGTGGTGTTTTTACTCACTGTGTTGTTCCACTTTTGCCATGCATCTTTTGGGGTTCCACTTGTAAGGTAAACTGGTATAGTCACCTATAACTGGTATAGTTCACCCATCATCTATGGAACTTCCCCTTGTGCTGACAAGTTGGTGACTATATTTTCCATGTCACAACTGCTGTTGTTTTTGTCTTCCTGGTAATACTTTTAGAGCCTAATGTTTCATTTATTTTCCTAATACCTATTTCACTATCTTGGTAATTATAGCATATTATTTCTATTTTATGTTGTGGGGTTATTTCTATAGTATCATTGCCAATCCATTTTTCTTTTGCATACAAATTTGTGATGTTGCACCTCATTGTTTGCTGCATGCAATTCCTGCTAAATTGTAGGTTTGTTTTCTTATGTATGTCATATGCTGGAAATGGTTGGGGTATTAGTTCACTAAGCACAAATGGAGGTCTATAGTGTTCTATTCTCAGACTCAATATTTTTATCATTTCTGTTATGTTTGGTAGTTGGAATTTAATTTTAGCGCTGAATCCCTGATATATTTCTAATTTGTTATAATACGGTAGTTTTGGGAATCCTGTTCCACATATCATTACAGTATTGTTTCTGTCTTTTTCTTTCAAATATGTCTTCACATTATGTGGACATTTGTTTCCATATGGTGGCTTTAAATCTGGTTACCATGTTGTTTTTCGTGGAACAAAATATCTAATATTATGGTAATTCCCTTCTCTGGGTAGTTTAAAGCTCTATATTCTCTGCATAAGTCTTTTAGTGTCTTTAATGTATTCCTTTCTGTCTCTGTCCACTTAAAATCTGAAGCTTTTTTGGTAATTGTATGTAATGGTTTCATTATATTCTGTATAGATGGTATATGGTTTCTCCAGAAATTAATTAATCCTAGAATTTGTTGTAACTCTTTTTGGTTATTTGGGTCCTTCAGTTCCGTATTTTGTCCAATACTGTTTCTGGTATCATAGGTCCTTCCATTGTCCAATTAATTCCTAGGAATTTTACTGCCTTTCCTGGTCCTTATACCTTCTCTTGGTTTATTGTCCAACCATCCTCTCTTAGGGTGCTTATGACTTTTTCTAACTTCCTTTACTTCCTTTTCTGTTTTCCTGCTATTAGTATGTCATCTACATATGATATTATTAATATGTTTTCCCCTAGTTTAACTTTGTCTAGAGATAATTGCAATGCATTATGTGCTATTATAGGGCTATTTTTGTAGCCCTGTGGGTGTCGCTTAAAGTGGTATTGTTTATTATCCCACGTGAATGTTGTCAATTCTTTTGACTCTGAGTGTAGTGGAATTCCAAAGAACATGTTTTCTAAATCTATGCTTGCTAATATTTTTGGTGCAAAATTGTTAATCCTTTTAGTTATATCTTCTAGTTCAGGTAAATTTCCTGGCATAGATGGTGTTAGTTTGTTAATATTTCTATAATCAATGGTCATTCTCCATTTCCCTGATGGTTTCTTTATAGGCCAAATTGGGCTGTTAAAGTTAAAGCTTGGTGTTAATTCTATTATACCTTCCTGTTGCAATTGATTAACTGCTTCTTTTATGTCTTCTATCCCTCCTTTTATGGGGTATTGTGGTGTAAAACTCCTTTCTCTTTGTGGTAATTTTACTTGCTCTATATGTACTTCTGCTAGACAACTTCCTGTTGTCTTTATGCATGTTTTTATGTCTTTCCATTTGTTCCAAATTTATGATATTAAATCCATTCCTAATATGTTATGTGCTACTGATCCATTATAAATTTCACATTCTATTTCCTTATAATAACTAATTTTGCTTTAATCTTTTTCAATACTGTCTTATTCCCTGTGATTCCTTGTATTTGTATATTTTTTATACCTTCTTGTTTTATGATATCAGCGTATATGGTGAATTCACTCCCTGTGTCTATTAGCCATATCGCTGGTATCTCCTTTTTATGGAGTATTATTGGTATCCGAATCTACGGTCTGGGGTCCGCAGCCATGCGGATTTCCTGAATTGCCATAGTCTTTGCATCCTGTTTTTCTCTTGCGGACCCCCTTTTGCTAAAGAAGGCTTTGATGGTCCTTGCTCTTGCCTTGGGTTCCCTCTTCCTTGTGGTCTCATGTCATAATTGGGTTTACTGCCAAATATTCTCTGAGTAGGGTTCCATGGTCTCGTATTTTGAAATTTTTGTAAATTTAGTTTATAATTGGGGTTATAGCCAAATGCTCTAAATTTTTAGAATCTCTGTCTTGCTTGGTTAAGAAGTTGATTTTGTTGCCTTGGGTTTCTCCCTGGGTTGCTTGCCATAAAGCTCATTACCTTTGTTGATTCTAGTTTTCTGCTTTCTTTAAAAAATTTGATGATATCTCCTATAGTGTTTGCTCCTTGTATGTTTGGTCTAATAATTATTTTTAGTGATCCTGGCGCCTCCTTGAGGATAATCTTTTTAAATGCTGGTTTGTGTGTTTCTTGTGGTGTATGTCCTCCCATATATATCATGCCTAGAACTCCTAACTTTCTTGCTAATATTATGCCTTGATCCCAGTCCTGCCAATGTGTCTTGACTTCCCATCTTGTTAGATCTAGCGTGGTATATGCCCTTTTTATGGCAGTTGCTACCCATTCCAACAGCAAATATGTCTTTCCCTGATTATGTTCAGTGAGTTGTACTAGACATTCCTGTATAGCAGAGTTTTCTGCAATGTTTTTCAGCCTGATCATCTCTCCACTACTTAGTATTATAGTATCTGCACCTTTTTCCCATATAATACAAAGATAAGAGGCGTCCCCCTTGCCATTTTGTGCAAATTCTTGTCTTATTTGAGTTAACTCTGTCTCTTTTAAGGGTTTTACTTCTTGTATTAATTCTCAATTCTCTAGACATGGATTACTTCTCCCATGTACTGGAGTTCGAACATGAGTTCTAGTTACCAGAAAGACCTCCCAATTCCCTCTGGGTGGTTCCGATGGGCCCTCAGCTTCAACTAGTTTCTTGAAGGGATTATTGTCCTTCAATCTCTCCACTACCTTTTGAGCCATGGCTTGTCATTTTCTCCTGTCTTCATCTAAATCACTTATGGTCTTTACTAGTATAATGGGTACTTCTCCCTGCGTTGCTCTCTCTAGTATGGGTTTTACTACATTGGGATCTGTCAGCCTAATCTCAATTTCAGCATTGGTATATTTGCATTTTTTTCTTAGCTCTGTCCTTGGCAAACTGCTATCTGTTCCTTCCAATATCATCTAGTTCAGTTTCGTTTTTATGGTGAGGCTTGGTTCACCACTTGCTTAATTCTTGCCCACATTATTAGCCAATTGGAGCAGAAATTTAGTCCACTTCTTTTTGCAGTACCACTCAAAATTGTTGTATTTATGTATGTTTTGGAGCAATTCACTGTTTTGTTTTTTAGCCAACTTAAATGCCCTTTTCTCTATCCGCCTTCACGTTGGTACAGGATTGACCCAGGCGCACATACCGAAAGATATCTTCCTCCTCCTAAGCACCGAAGCTCTCCAGGGCTGTCTTTCTCCATCCGTCCCTTTGAGAAGGGGCTATGGAACCCAAGTAGTGCTGGTCCAGGTGCACACACCTAAAGGTGTGGCTTCTTCCTCCTTCTGTGCACCGAGGGGCTCCAGAGTTGTTCTTCCTGAACACTACACTCATTCTTTACCCTAAACCCTTTTCAATGTGGAGTCCCAGAAATGAAACCACAATCCGGCCGACTACGCCTCCTGTCGCGAGCCGGAGTGTGCAGTAACTGGAGGTCGAGACAGTAGTAGTTGCCAACTAGCTTTTTATATATATTATATATGTCACACATCAAACAAATTAATTCATACCCGCCAGTTGCCACTCCCTGTACTTGCACAAGTCCGAGGAATGTGACTTGTTTCTCCTTTGCTGAAGATTGCGGTGTTCAATCCAATTTCCTCCTCCTTGATCCGGGGGTCCCCTCCGGGCAGGCATCCGATGTCTGGACCCAAGTCTCGTCGGAGATCTCGTCTGGCAGGTTGCCGTCGGGCTGGATCGGTCACCAAGTGGGACCAGCTGGTCTTCCGTGCTCTCTCTTTTATACCATTCTCACTGGGGGTCTGTGGCACTGGTTCGGGTCTTATCACACATATGGGGTACAGGTTGTTCGATAACATGTTTACATTACAGAGGTTCATTAACATGTTTACTATTACAAGCTTATCACTGCAAACATTCACTCACACTCTTTTGGGTAAAAAATGTTTTTCTACTCCATTGTTGGAGTTGCAATATTTTGTTGAGCTACATCATCCTGGTCTGCTCTGTTTTGTGTGGGGAAGGGTGTCATGCACTTTTTAATGTAGAGCATTCTACTCTCTACACTTTACCAAGGGAAGCAAAGAACTCCCCTTCCACACCTTCTCCTCAGTGTGAGTGCTCATGGAGCCGGCTGCCTGCCAATTGCTAGCAGGGCCTGGGGTCCAGGAAGGTTGCTGCAGCCTCCCTGATGGGTCAGAAAGTGTTCTGCCTGTGTCTCTGACTCTTCTGAGAGCCCAGCCACTCTCTGATGGCTACCTGATGTGACCACAACTCTGAAAAGACTGTCAGTGTACTCTGCCCTCTTCCAACTTCATGCCTGCATGAAGGCAGATTTATTCACATATTTAAATGAGCAACAATAGAAAGCATATAAGGACAGGTGTGGTGGCACATGCCTGTAATCCCAGTGCTCTGGGAGGCTGAGGCAGGAGAATTACCAGTTTGAGCCTAGCTTGGGTAGTTTAGCAAGACCCTGACTCAAAAAATTTTAAAAAGGGCTTGGGGATATATCTCAATGTGATGGTCCTGTGTTTACTTCTAGGAATACATGCGCGTGCGCACACAGACACACACACACACACACACACACACACACAGCATATAAAAGCATACTGATCCCACACTGAGGGAGGCTGAGACAAGATCACAAGTTCTAGTCCCACCTGAGCAACTTTGTGAGACCTTGTTTCAAATAAAAAATTTAAAAATAGGGTCTGAATATGTAGCTTAGTGGTAGAGTGTTCCTGGGTCCCATAGTAACTGCAAAGATAGTAGATTAAATAGGTGATAGATAGTTAGATAGAGAGATAGTAGGTAGATGGCATAGTAGCACAAAAAAATACTTATGAGAGTCCAGTTGCTTTTGTTAAGCCACACATGAAAGAGATTTGCCAAACTGTAAATCAATGCCACCATTCTAATTAGTTTTTCTTTGAAAAATATAATTATGTTGCATGTATTTATGTTTGAGTTCATTATCTTAAATAAATTTATAAAATCTTTAAAATTTCGCAGCTTCTTTTCATTGTGGCAAATACAAACAGATGTAGCCCATATAAATGAAAGGTGTAAGGGAGCCCCACAATTTTTTGAGTTCAAAAAGGTCCTAAAACCAAGAAACCTATAGCTGTTGCTGCATGGAGCAGTGTCTGTCTGTCGTCCAGGCTGATCTCTGCTCACCACCTGGCCCACAAGGGCAGATTACCGTCAGGGGCTCTCACAGAGCACCCACATCTACCCTCCCTTCCCGGAGGCAGAAACACGTCCTGCTGGGGGTGGGAAAGTGGGCGGCCACATGGACCCTCGAAGGCTGCCTGATGCTGAGGCTGCCCTTGTCTGGGCTCTGGTGTGGAGCTGTGTCCCTCCTCACAGCCTCTCTGGGCCGCACACATCCATATGGACCCGGAATGGTCAGGCTTCTGGTTCAGGACTTGTGACAAAGGAGGTAATGAAAGCTCTTCAAACAGAGCCCCTGGATTCGATCTTTTACCACTGAAGAGCAGCCACCTTGCCTTCCACTTGGAGTGGTGGCCCCTCTGTTCTTCAGTGGAGTTCATCACTCCTGCACATTCAGAGCCCGTGAGGGAAAAGATGAGGACATTTTTTACAGAGCCTTGAAATGGCCATCAGGTCATGGAAGGCACTGGGCTGAGGTCTGAGCTGCAAGGTGCAATCTTTTAAGTCCCATTACTTCCCTGCACTTGGACAGTTATGGCTCTAGGGGAAACAGCTCAGCGGGCCAAAAGCAAGAGAGAGGTTCCAGACGAGAAAGGTAATCTCTTTGCCTGTTTGGGGTGGAAGGGAAGAGGAGAGGGTCAAACCGGGTCAGGTGGAGGAGTAACCACACTTGAAAAGCATTGTCTGCTGCTCTGTTTTACTTTGGCATGTGGGGCCTGGAGGACATCAGCTTTATTCCTTTCAGGGAGAACAGCTTTGGGTTCATCCAGCTTGGTTGTAACGATGGTTTGAAGGTCTCAGATGGCTGCTGGGTTTGTTTCCAAACACAGCTTTATGTTATGTGCTGCTGACATTCATGGTAAACAGGGTCCTCGGGCTTCGGGGTGATGACATCTGTCTGACTCAGGCCTGGGTGCCACTCCATGATAGTGACGTCACAGTGCCCTCCTGTCTGAATCTGCCTCGGCTGTGTACAAGGGCAGCTGTGTGCTGCGCTGAATGCTCTTCTGCTCCCACTGCACACATGGTGTGTGGATGGTGCTTGCAAAACACTTGTTTGGGGGATGGACATGTGGGCGGATGCACGGATATCCAAAAATATAAATGCACCCCTTGATGTCAGAACCATTCCTGTTGTTTGCAGAAATTCTGCTTTTATTCAGGGATCGCCTTTTCCCTGTGTCCCCACTGAAAACCTAGGTTCTAATTTTTGTCTCCTGGAGCTCAGATTTTAGGTATCTTAACCACTTCATACCCAAGTGTTTTCATTTGATGTATTTTTTGGTTTTGAATCAGGATCTCCCTACGTAGTTCGAGCTGGCCTTGAACTCACTATGTAGCCCAGGATGGCCTTGCACTCACAGTAATCCTCTTGCCTCAGCCTCCTGAGTGCTCAGGGTTACAGCTGTGAGCCACCACCTCTCCCGGCAGTGCAGGCAGTGAGTCCGTTGACACCAGCAGTGCTCCCCCGTAAGTCAGGGAGGCACAGGACTGGCCTTGTACACAAAGCACCAGGCCTTTACTGAGCATGATCCCAAAGGCTGCAGTCTTGCAGTCTCGGCCATCTAATTCTCACAACACACCAGGGGACAGGGAGCGTTGTGATTCCTGCCTTACGTTTGGGACACAGGGAAAGGAAGGGCACACAGACACAGCAGTAGGGCCAGGACTCTGACCCAGTGCGGTCAAGCGCCACAGCCAGATCCTTAGTTTCTGCGCATACTTTGTATGGTGATTGCAGCTAACAGGCGCTGAATGGCTGGATAAATGAAAATACCCAGCGATGCCTTTTATATATTAATTGGTTGGAGTCTTACATAATTTATATTCTGCCTCCCTCATTGACCACACACACAGTGTGTCTGTCCTGTAGAGGTAGTCATAAAAATTTCTTCTCTTCATAGATTGAAAAAGAAATATTTTGAGATTTTTCATTCATCTTTATATTGAGTTGAACAATTTATTGAAAAAAGTGCTACATTTTTAGAAGCATGGATGCAATTTTTTATAGGAATGTGGATTTATAATGAAAATAAGTGAAATTTGTCAGATATTAGCCTCACCTTTTTCCTGAATGCTGCTTAGTTATGGGGGACAAACAAATGGCTTTGGTCACTCTGCCAAGGAGAAAACTGCCGTTCTGGGGCAAATCAGATCTCAGCTCTCTTATTGCCGAGCACTTTGTATGAAAATCTGATGCATTTTGATTCACAGACTGAAGGCTCAGCATCTGAGGAACTGAGCTGTGCCTTCCCTGTGGATGTGCCCTGTGGAAAGCTCAGCAGTAAGAGCTGGTGACAGGGCTTTTGAAGAGCGTGCATCCTCAGTGTCTGAAGGGCAGATTTGCTGCACGCTGTACACTGAATCCTTTCCTTTCACCTGACCTGCATGACAGCAGCAGGAGATGGAATTGTGTGCAGGTGGATGATTCTTAGAACCTTTGACTAACTAGATTTTAACTTCTGTATAAAGAAAGCCCTGTGACATACAACCCGGATGGTTGTGAACAGTGCACCAAAAACATTAATTCAGAATGGTTAGAGCCTAAAGTGAATCTTGTCTGTTTAGCCTTTCATTTTTTTCAGCTGTTTAGTTTTATTAGTGCAGTACATGTTTGTGGTGCGTAACAAAATGATTACATTCCTCTTTGGGAGCTGGTACTTGTGCATCATTCTTTTTATGTCCTCTTCCCCCTCCCTCTATCTCTTGTCCTCTTCCCACTTACAAAAGATCTATCTCCTTGTTTCCTTTTGTCTCTCTTGTATTTTGCTTTTTAAATTATTTATAATTTAGGTTTCTTATATAAGAGAAACCATGTGCTAGTTAAGCTTCTGTGCCTGATTTATTTCACTTAACATTATAGTCTCAAGGTGCATCCATTTTCCCAAAATGACTCAAGTTTATCCTTCTTTCAACTGATTCTTTAAATGAATAGAAGATGAAGATAAAGGCAGTTAGAGGGTGGCTCACTGAGGGTGTGGCGATTGGTCTGGGCATTGACAATGGCTGGAGATGTGCCTCAGCCTGGCCGTGTGACGAGTGGCATCTTGAACTGCTCAGAGACGAGAGCACAGATGGAAAAAGTAGCAGTGTGATGAGATGCAGAAATACTGCAAGCAAAGAAAGGATGAGACAGAGCTCTCCTTGGAATCTTCATCAATCTTCCCTCCCCACATCCCTTAAAAACTTCCCCAGATCAGCCTTGCAGTGGTGTAGGTCAGGAAGGCATGGTCTCTCCACAGACAGTTATCAAACAAACCCCTCAGAGTCCCGCCCCCTCTAGGGACTGACTGCCTCTGAACACAGCCCCGCGGTGCTGCGTTTCCATTACTGTCCCATCCATTCCAACAGCTGTCTTCAGACCTTTTCCAGAGGTAAGTCTCAGTCTGTCCAGGTGTCCCATTTTAGGAAACATCAGCTTATTGGCCCTAAAGGGAATGAACACAGATATGAGTCATAATTCTGCATGTACACTTCATACTGACTTCAATTCAGGGAGTTCATTTTAGGGCCTGTTGTATAGTAGGTGCCCAGAAAAATTACTGCACTTGTCCTACTACCAGTACTCAGTTCATTGGTTTTTAAAAACTTTATCATCTTTTTCTTGTTCTCTTAAAAAGGAAAGATTTAAGGAAGCTGAAGAAATATACCAGGCTGGTATAAAGAACTGCCCAGACAGCTCGGATTTGCACAACAACTATGGAGTCTTCTTAGTTGACTCTGGTAAGTGAAATGAGTGGGAAACGGCTCTGTGGAAACGAGGTAATACTCTCCGCGAAGCAGAGTGACAGTGACCCACGTAGTGCCCAGAGACCAGATCCGCCGGCTCGGCAGGAAACTCCCAGGGTCATGTCCCACGTCCCGCGGGCTGGCATTTCCAAATCTTCAAGCTCAGCTCAGCACGGTCTGCCCATTTCTTCTGATCAAGTCTCAAGGAAAACTGGGAACCAGGAGATAGCCTTGCTGATCTAATGATCCTGTTCTTCCTCGGGGGTCACTGACACCAGCTGGTAAGTGTGCGGTGATGAAATGCTCCCCTGCAGTGCTGCAGAACCTGCCCTGAATCTCATCACTGGCAGATGGTAAATACTTTGCTTTCTGGAATCGTTCCGTTCCTCCTTTCCTGACCGCATTACAGAACCGGCCTTCCTATAATTGATACGGGGTTCTCCTATGACAGGTGCTGTATAAAATCCACTTTCTTCATCTTACCTAAAGCAAAGCATTCCTAGGCAGGGGCTGTAGTTATGATTTGTGCAGAGCCCTATACACCGTGGGCATGTAATGAATACTTAGACGTAATAAAATTATATTTGAATTCAATGTAAAATACCACTTTGTTCTTATTTACTACTAGACTGGCTGCCCTGTAGTGAAATTCAGCTTTAATTATTTTTTCAATATGAAATGCTTGAAAGGGTCTTTATTTTCTCTGATGTGTGAGGGAGGCTTTTCTGTTTACATAATATGTAAATCCACACTGATACATCTGGAAATGTAACAGCTTTCTTTGCATGTAACATTGTTGTCTGGCGCCACCTGCTGGCTTATTGGCAACACAATAATAAATTAAGATAGGAAGATGGGAAGAGTCCTTTTCCTGGCCTGGTCTGTGCCTTGGTCTTTTACTTCAGAAGCAAACGGCTCCTCCACCCACTCCTTAAAAGGATGATATCCACACCCTGGCCACATTAAGATGCGGTGTCTTCGCTGCCCCTTAGTTGCACTTGGGAGAGTTCTGCTGATGACCAAGGTCCCATTGCCCTGGAATCAGACTTCTCAGGTTCAGTCCCATGACCGGCTACCACCAGGAGACTCCTTCAGGGCGCCAGGGGCTTCACACTCATCCTGGCCTCTGCCTCACTCACCCAGACATTTGTCTGGCCGCTTAAAGTCTTCGCAGTTTGCGCCTGTACCTGTAAAGTAGAAGTTTCATTTGTTTCTGTTTTACATATCCCTTAAACCCCAAGAGGCAGCTAAATAGTACAAAAAGTACCCAGAATGCTACAAAGATTGTGCAGGTGAAAGCATTTAAAACACATGATGCATAGGGTAAATACAAGGGGGTATTGCTGTTGTTTATAGTCACAATAAATAAACATCATTTGAGGGCTGGGGAGTTATGTCAGGGATTTCACTGCCTGTCTCGCAAGTGCAAGGTCCAGAGTTGGATCCTGGTACCAAAAAACAAAAAAAAAAGAAAATTCCATTTGAATAAAAAATGATTCCAACAGAAATTTTCAGAGCAGAGCAGAGCAATGCAGTTTCAAACAGCATTCACTCACTGTGTCACAGTCTAGTGACTGAGCGCGACCCCTCAGACCTGCATCAGAATTGTGGTCTCCTGCAGTGCTGTTCCGAGTGTGCATATGAGAGGTGGCTGTGTCTTGGGTGAACAAGTCACTGATCCCCTCCAAACATCTTAGCCACAAAGGCTGTGGCCAGGAAACTCTCCAACTAAAATAAGAAAGTAAAAGAAATAGGCTTCAGTTTTTACTGTTGTTTTATCATTAATTTCTTCAGAAATGTAAATGGTCAGAAGAAGAAAATGGTCCGGACTTAAAGCTCAAATGAGACACCACAGTGCAAGCTGAGTTGTAAACTGAATAGTTGGCAATCAGCCTGTAATACCAGGAGGAGTGATGCAAGTCAGGGCCCCAGGCCCTCGCCTCCTAACACAGGCTCTGCTCTCCCCCGTTGCCCTCCCCAGGGTCCCCCGAGAAGGCTGCAGCTCATTACCAGCAGGCTGTCACCCTCAGCCCCCATCACTACGTGGCCATGGTGAACCTGGGCAGACTCTACAGGTCGCTGGGGGAGAATGGCGTGGCTGAAGAATGGTACAAACGGTACAGTTCCTTTTCTTTGATTTTTGTTTGTTTATGTTGT
Organism: Fukomys damarensis; assembly: GCF_012274545.1. Classification (NCBI taxonomy): domain Eukaryota; kingdom Metazoa; phylum Chordata; class Mammalia; order Rodentia; family Bathyergidae; genus Fukomys; species Fukomys damarensis. The sequence continues at coordinate 2,206,125 of NW_022900927.1, read as the reverse complement.
TTTGAGACAGGGTCTCACTGTGTAATTCAGGCTGGTCTTGAATTCACTATGTAGCCCAGGCCGGCCTTGAACTCCTGGTGATCCTCCTGCCTCAACCTCCCAAATGCTGGGATTACAGACATGCACCACCATGCCCCAGCTTGTTTCTTCGCTTTCTAAGTTGCCCAGAGACCTCAGAAGATGCCAACTTTCTATTTAACTAGACGATGCAGGCTTTCAGAATACAGTATTAGCAGATTGCTAGTTCAGGATCCAGATTTCCATTTCCAAAGAGAACAGTCCAGTGATATGGATGCTATCCTAATTAATGACCTTTCCCCTGCTAGTTAACGATGGTGCTAAAGCAGAGTTGGAATTTCCTTTCTACTTCAGTTACTTCGTAATTTCCAAATCTTCAGGCTATGACCCAAACCACAAATAGCAAGTTCTGAGTGGGACTGGGGGAGGTGCACACACCTCAGAGCAGGACCAAGGCTGTCCCTCGCATGAGCGGGCCCCTGCCAGCTGTCAGCAGAGACGTGTTTGTACTCAGAGGCTGGCTCAGTTCTGACCTCTGGAAATGTGCCATTTCGGAGATGAGCATCAGCTTGCCTTTGTCCAAATTCAGAGCCCTGCAGGTGGCCCGTGAAGCGGAGACCCTGTCACCCTTGGGAGCGCTGTACTACAACACTGGCCGCTATGAGGAGGCACTGCAGGTGTACCGCGAGGCTGTGGTACTCCAGCCCTTGCAGAAGGAGCTGCGCCTGGCTCTGGTGAGTGACCAAGGAGTGGACGGGAAGCCGGGCCCAGGCACATCGTGGGGCTGCTGTCTGCCTGTTCACGGCGTGGTGCTCGCATCACCAGGGCTGCAGCCATGCACTGCACACAGACACCCGAAGCCCTCAGAGCTTTGTCTCAAAATAATTTCAGACTTGGAAATAGTCTCAGGGCTGCGGGTAGCTCAGTAGAGCATTTGCCTGGCCCTAGCATGTATGAGACACTGGCACTCCTCCCGAGCTCTGCAAAGTGAAAAACAAGAAAAGTTGCAAAGATAATAAAATGCCCCTCAGTACCTTTCACCAAGGTCTACCAGCTTTCAACACCCACCTGCGTGTTCTTCTCTGCCACAAGTGCATTGCACACCCACTCATGTGCTGCGGTATGTGCGAGTTAGGTGTAGCTGTCAGACTTCTCTGTCCTGAGTGCTTCTACCCGCAGCCCTAGGAACAAGGACTGCAGTCCAGTTGGCAGACTCGGGTACAGCATGAGCACCAACAGTCTTTTTATTTTGATGTTCAGAATGTCTTCTTTTTCTTAGATGTGGGATAAACCACTTCGTTATCTTCTTGTCAACATCCTGTTCTTTTGAAATCATAGACAATTATTTGTCTTGGGATATATTAGTTAACCTTTGTTAAGAGGCGCAGCCATTTCACTGGATATCTTGGGCACTCTGACCATTCACACACAAAAGTGTGAACGTAGCTGGAGAAATAAAGGAGGCACAGAGGATGAAAACCTACAAGCTGGGCACCCTGCCTTCCCCCTGGCATTGTGGGGCAGCTGCTGAGGTGTGGGTGGGGCTGTTTTCTGAGAGCCTCTGTTTTCAGATGCTCTGTGTGATGAGCAACCCTAATGTACCTGCTCAGGCATGGCCCGTGTGCTTTTGTAGGCACAGGTTTTGGCGGTGATGGGCCAGACGGAAGATGCAGAGAGGGTGACCAAGCACATCGTGGCGGAGGAGGCCGGGTGTCTGGAGTGCTACCGCCTCCTTTCAGCCATCTACAGCAAGCAGCAGGACCATGACAAGGTAGCCGAGCCTTCAGCTTCCGAGTGGGGAGAGGTCTGCGCCTGTGGTCCTGTCTGTGTGTCTTTGGCTGAGAAGCCTTGAACACCTTCGGCTAGGGTTCCCAGCCTCTCAGGGGATTCTCACGGATGTCTCTGCCCCGTGAGATGCACATGCTTTGGCTTTTCCACGGTCTAAAGAATTGATGTAATTTTATTTGCGTGGTTTTAGCTAATTCTAGAAAGACTGACGTTTGTGTGATCTTAGCATTTTCCATGTTTCTTCTAAAATACTATTTCACATAATCCTCCTAACAGCCCTGTAAGGCAGGCCAGAGTTGCAGCTTCTGCTGTTGATCTGTACTTTGAAAGACACATAACCAGTGTAACCATGAACCAGCTCGACAGAATATTTGTTGAAAGCTGCGGTGTGCTAGATGCCAGCAGTAAAGTGATGCCAAGGCCAGAGCCACTGCCCTCTCATATAATTACACCAAGAGTGTGGCAGCAGCATGTGCAGAGGTCTTGTGGCAGCAGCTCGGAAAAATGGGCATCAGAAAGCAGGGCCCCAGTGTGAGATGCAAACACAGATTGCTGGGACCCGTGGGGTTTTGTTCTTTACTTTGGGAGAAGGTTTGGGGGTTTTGCAGCAGAGGGGTATGATTAGACCGGTGCTGTGAAAGTCTGTTTGCTACAGAGATGCAGCGGCTGAGGTTCGGGGCAACCAAGAGGATGAGAGGGGCTGTCTGAGCCTTGCGGAGATGTGGTCAGGGCTGATGTCTGGCTGAGCCTCACTTTCGCTCAGCTCAATTCTATTGCCTCCCTGTAAGGTGATCGGGACGTTTGTCTTTTCTGGCTTTGCTTTTATTTTTGTTATTTTTGTTTGCCTATTTGTTTGTTGTTGATGTATTAATGAACTGGGTGTAAGGGAATTGTTTTGTTATGGCTGTTAATTCTCAAGGAGAACATCAGATACTGCAGTGTCTTGGTTGTTCACACAGGTGTTTACTCCATCTTTGTTCTGCAACCCCGCAGGCGCTCCATGCGATAGACAAGGCGCTCCAGCTGAAACCAAAGGACCCCAAAATTGCATCTGAACTCTTCTTCACAAAAGGCAACCAACTAAGGGAGCAGAACCTTCTTGATAAAGCTTTTGAGGTAAAATACATAAAAGTTGCTACTAAATGCATGAATTACAGTGAGTCCTTGCAGAATCTGTAAGGAAGCTGCCACAGCAGATCTGCATCGGCGTGTCTGCGGGGCTAGTTTCAGGTTCACTGACATGGTGTGATCGCTGATTTTTTATATTTGAGCTCCTGGTTTGTGATCACTCCAGAGCTGTGCCATGCATTCTCTTTGGCAATTATCATCTTGAACTTGATTGTCCAAACATTCACATTTTAGCCTCAGAATAACCCAACTGCCTGTCTCTGACTTCACGTGTTTGCCTGTAAGAACAGACTGCTGCACTGGTGCCCAGGTAGCCCCGGGGACTCCCCTGTCCTCAGCACCCAGCTCCCCACCAGGTCTGTGCTCTCCTGGTGCACAGCCCTGCCCTCCTCCCTGCACCCCCTCCTGACTGGCCCACCTTAGTAACCTTGCTTACTCCAGCTCAGAAAACTCTCTCTGAGGCATCTGTTACAGAAAGGATTGTATTAGGCTGTATTGTCAGATGCTCCCTGTCACCCTCCTCCATGCGTGTGCATGTGTGTGTGTGTGTGTGTGTGTGTGTGTGTGTGTGTGATAAAACATTCCTTGTGAGAGGGACCACTCTTCTAAAACGTGTTTTGCATCATACGTGTGTTCCATATCTACAACTTTGGAATACAATTTATTCCAAATTAAAAGTTAAAAATCAAAAAGACCTATAAAGTTATAGTGTTACAGAAACACCAGTCTTCAGTGACGGTCATACCATACTTTAGTGGTGGCCGTAAAGCCGCAGGTTGAAACTACTGAAGTTAAAAAGTTACACGATAGGTCAAAGTAAAATCTAAAATGGTATAATTGTGGCAGGAAATAAATAAGTGGATTTTAAAATATTACTAGGGGCTGGGGCTGTTGCTCATTAGATCCCTTGTCTAGCAAATGAGATGCTCTGGGTTCCATCCTCAGCACTGCAAGAAATAGATACACTGTAAAGAAAAGCCCAGTGCTTCGAACGTCACAGAGTGGCAGGGCTCACGGGAGAGTGGAAGGAGGTCCGTTGAACACTACCACTGGCTACTTCGTCCAGTGCTGTGTGGAGGAGTCGTGTGTATAAAGCAACTTAATCTTTGCAGAAATCGTGTAGGCAAGAATGGGTCACTGAGACTGGGAGGTCATGTAACTCGCTCGAGGTTACCCAAGGTGGAAGAGGAGGAGCCTGGGCAAGGCTCAGCATTTTTCTCCTGCACTCACATCTCTGCTGATAGAAATTAAACCAAGAGACATACTTGAGGTTTATTTTAGCATCGTTCCAAGAATCTGATTTCTTACCATTTACTTCTTTCTCCTAAAACTGGAGGGAATGGATTGGAATTTATTTGGTGGATTTGTTTGGTTATATTTTTGCTAATAAAAATAGCAGTGAACATTAAAATGCATACAGAGATAACACAGCTTTGTAGAGTCATTGGCTTTGCTTAAGGAGAGTACTCTGAAAGTTAGGGCTGCGTGATGAGTTGAACTCTGATGCAAAAACAACTTGCAGTGTTGAAAATCTGCTTCACCGATACTGTATTTAGTAGGTTACCTGTTATTCACACAAAAGAATATGCTAGAGAGATGGGAAACTCTGTTGGAACATTTGAAGACTTTTCATGCAACAGAAGAAAATGAGACTTTCTGATTATTAAAACTGTCCCCTGGTAAAGCAGACCAGCGAGCATCTCACTCTGGATGGAACCCCAGGCTAAGTGTCCAGGTCAGCGACACCGCAGAAGAGGCTGTGACATCCAGGTCAAGCTCTCTGCAGACTATTCTAGGTCCTGACTTTTTTCCTTTTTTCCCTCAGTGCTAGGGATTGAATGCACAGCCTTACAAGTGCTCAACCATACTCCCAGCCCCCAGATTCTTTGATTTCACATAGACTTTTTGCCTTACCAATTCCGTTTATAGTGAAGAAGGGCAAAAAGCATGGTTTTCTTGCAAGTCAAGGCCAGTGGGAGAGAATACCTGATTGCAGACATCGCCTAGATTCCTGGCAGGTAGCCTCAGGTGGCGCAAATCCACAGATTAGCTCTGCAGAGAAATTGCACAGCAATATCCACTTTAGAATCATCGACTGTGACAATAATGGAAATATGCGGGGCTTCCTGCGAGCTGATGGCGGCTGGTTCCATTGTAGTAACCCTTAAATGCTCACATGTGCAGGGAGGCCGTCTCATTTTTTAACCTGAAGCTCTTTCTTACTCAGAATTACAACGCAGCCGTGGCTCTCAACCCAGAGCAGGCACAGGCCTGGATGAACATGGGCGGGATCCAGCACATCAAGGTAGGAGGCAGCGCGCTTGGGTGGTCTGGCTGCAGCGCTGCCGTCTCGCTTTCTGTCTCTCTTTCTTCTCTCAAAAGACTCAGCGCCCATTGTTAGTTTCCCCTTCAAATCATTGGAATCCTGAAAATGTAGGTGTTCAAGAGTAAAATTAACATAGCTTGTATTCGTTTTGTATTTTCTAGATATTGGATGTCATGAAGCCATTTTAATATATATTTAATGCATTGGCTTCCATGACTATAAAGAAAACCACGTACTGACAAGCAATATCATCAGACAGTAGTTAAGATCTGTATGTGGGGCTAGGGATTTAGCTGGTTCCGCCGCCTGCCTTGCAAACACAAGGGCCTGACTTTGATCCTCGGTACCAAAAAAAAAAAAAATTTATGTGAACTAATCCCTGATGAAGCATGGTGTGGCTTATTTTCCTCACTGTGAACACAAATGTATGTTAGTACTTTCCTGTGGGTTATGTGCAAGGCACTTTTTACTCCCTGTCTTCTTACTGGAGGTTTATTTCATTTTGCCTCCCTCTCCTGAATAAGAGAAGCTAACTTTGGATCTTTCTGCCAAGGAGGTTGGAAGAAGATCTTCACAGGGGACTGTTGTTTATGACTGATAAAGTCAGACGATTCACCGTGGTTCATTAACCGATTTGTTCATTCATGGCACAAACATCTGTGGGTAGCAGGCTGTATGTCAGGTGCTCTTCTAGGCCCTGGGAACACAGCGATGAACAGACAAGGTGAAACTCCTGTACTGTGGGGCTGACACTCCAGTAGGAGGTGACAAGCCGTGAGTGAACAAATGAACAATTCTGGTGCGTGTATGTACGCTAGAATCTATCAGATGGTGATAAGTGCTGAGGAAAGGGAAAGAGGGAGCAGATTGGGAGTGCTGGGTGAGGGCTGAAATTTCAAATTACAGTGGTTAGGGAAGGCCTCGGTGAAAAGGAATTTTTAAGCAGTCTTGAAGCCAGCAAGCCATGTGGCCCAACGGGGACAGAGCATGCGCCAAGGTCCTGAGGCACAGATGTTCCCACTGTGTTTGGAGTAGAGAGGAGGTAGCTTGGTTGGGGCAGGGACAATGGGAGGTTGGAGAGGTCCAGGCCACATTGTGCAGTGCCTTGAGGGGGATTTGTAGGAACTTTGGCTTTTATGGCAAATAAGTCAGGGTCCTTGGAGGAGTTTAAATGGGAAGAGGCCGTGGTTGGATGGGTATCTTTTAAAGGATCCCTCTGATTTAGCTACCTTGTTACCAAGCTTCTGTGGGCCTCTGCACTAATAAAAAGAGCAATATGGTGACCAGCAGTGAGCAAAGCCTCATGGGGACCGCAGTTCATTCAGTAAAACTGGTTGCTCTCAGACAGTGGAGAAGTGGCAAGTCTCGGACCTGCAGCAGCAGGCTGAGCCTCACAGATGTGGAGCCAGGGTCAGTGGTCAGAGTCCAGAGCCAAGCTTGGGCCCTTCTGACGCTGAGGGTGTCCAGCAGCATCTAGTTGGGAAGTTGTTAAATTAAGTTAAAGTTGTTAATTAGAAAAAAATGGAACAAATAAATTCAGGAGTCTTCCGACAGTCTATAGATAGAGAAGATAATGTATTTATTGTATGGTTGAATCAAATGCTTTAACTTTAGAAGTACTTAATAGAAAAGGTATCTGGAGATTGAAGAATTACCAAGTATGGTATTTTTAAATGTAACTAACATTAATTAAAATTAGCTTATCTTTTTTTTTTTTTTTTTTGCTACTGCAGACATCATGTATTAGGTTGAACAATACAAAACTGCCACATTTATAGTTTAATGATCAGTAAACTGCTATGATATAATCTAACAGAAACATACAGAGCAGCACATGGCTTGGGCATGGTAGGCTGCAGGATCTTCAGGAGCAGTTGTGGACTCATGTGTCCTTGGCATTGCCCAGCAGGGAGCGCAGACAGCAGAACTGTCCTGTTGCTGGGCCTGGGAAGCTGAGGCAGCCTGAGGGCCGCAGGGAGGCTGAATTGGAAGAGGGTTTTCAAGGAGGAGATTCCAGGTGGGGAGAAGGGAGTGAGTGTTGCAGTCTCCTCTTATTCCTGCTGTGTAGGGATTCACACTTTCCTGTCCTGGACCTAACTACCTGGGAACAGAAGGGTCTCAGATTTGGATTTCTCTCAAGCTTTAGAATATTTGCAGGGATGGATGGATAGAGAGATAGAACCTAACTGTTGGTGTGAAATTTGTGTTTCACATGCATGTTAGGCTTTCAGCCTGAAGACAGCGGTCTACACTATTCATAGTGCACACAAGGCCAGGTGTCATCATGTCAGTGCTCAAAAATTTTCAGATTTTGAAGGATTTTGCATCTTTAGGAATGCTCAACCTATAATACTTTCCATAAAGTTTTATATATGATAAAAAGTTATAATATGTTCCTTATAATCAAAGCTTTCGAGCCACCAGCCCACATTACATGTGCTGTTTTCAGTCTGCCTCCTGACAGGAAGGTGTGTGTTCTAGGAGGCCTGTTGTCCACTAATGACAGACGGTGGAAATGCCCTGTGTCCAAACCAGCCAAGGAGACGGTGACCCCCAGCCACATGTGGCTGTTGAGCTAGTGCAGTGGAGGAACAGAATTCATGATTGTTAATTTAAATTTCTGTAGGCACATGTGATGAGTGGTGATCATATTGGCACAGTTCTAGAAAACAGATCATTCAGATTCCTACCTAGCATGGAATTGGAGACTTTGGATTGAAGGATACAACTTAAAAAAAAACAGGGTTTCCGGTTTAATCAAGAGCAGTTGCAGGGACAAAAGATAAAGTTGGTTTTGTATAAAAGAATGGAGAAACCTGGCTCCAGAGCCCGTGCCTGGGGAGAAATCAGCATCAGCTGCAGGGGAGGTGCACTGTGTGAGCCCTCTGCCAGATATGCAGGTGTCTGCATAAGTGTGTTCAGCTTGGTAAAAATCAAAGGATGCTGGACGATAAGTCCAGGAGTTGAAAAAAAATAATTGAACGCAGCAAAGCCACACTCCCACGTGTTCAGCAATCTGTTTAGCCTCTTTTCAGAGCCAGTGTTAATAACCAGAAATGCACTTATCAGCACCTGGATTCCCAATTAGTTTCTCATCCTGCTGTCCCCACTTCGTTTCACCAAGTGTGACTAGTGGGACACTGCACAGAATGGATCTTCACTGAAGAGCAATAGATGGCACGCACGAGAGCTCTTTGTATCTGGCAGTGTCTAGACTCTGGACACAGAGTTACTCATTACCAGTAGAAAGGAGTTGCTAATTGCTGCTTACACTTTTACTCTAAGAGATGCAGTGTTAAATGGCGATAGAAATCCAGAGTCACTGGTGTTCATCCACATGGCAGGTATGACTGAGAAGTAGGTAAAGTGAAAGATGTTTTTTCAGACTAGAGAGAGCTCTAACAATCTTAATTCTGAGACTGCGGGACACAGATCTGAAAGGGTGAATCAGTAAAGGAAATAAATAATTTGTTTCAGATCGGGAAGGGGGTTGGGAAAAGGTAAGAGTTGTGACCCATTTGCCAGAGCCTATCGGGTGCCAGGCACACATGGTTGCTAGAGATGAGTGCCCGCAGAGAGTGTGCAGCCATTACATGCGGCCAAGTGACCCCAAATTCTTATCATTTTTTCATTACATACGGCCTGTAGGCTGCTGCTAGGTTTTAAGGTGAAGATTAGAATAACAAACACCTCTAGCAGATCTAGTAGACCCCTAAACTATTTTCAGAAACACGTCCCCTCCCAGACATGGCTCCATTTGATGAGAGAGCCCCATGGGAGCACCCGGAAATGCTCTTCTCCTGAAAAATCTCTTTCTGTCTTAGCTCACTCATCCTTCTGTCAGCCTTTGCATTCTCCATCCAGTGTGGCACTTAAACGAGACGGATTCTGCAAAGCAGTGAGAGACAGGATGGAATTGTGCATCCAGAAAAGTTGTCTGTGTGAATGTTAGTGTTGGACAGGACAGGGCTGGCCCCTCAGTCCCCTTCTTCTCAGAGTCGTGATGATCCGAGTGTAATTATTCTCCCTTCTCCCCCACAGGGAAATTATGTGTCTGCGAGAGCTTATTACGAGAGAGCCTTACAGCTGGTTCCAGAGAGCAAGCTGCTGAAGGAAAATCTCGCCAAATTGGATCGCCTAGAAAAGCGGTTACAGGAAATTCGAGAAAAGGATCGGACATAGTGCTGCCAGGCCCACTCTTGTAGGACAGTGCTGGTGGCTCCAGAGGAGCACAGAGTGATGGAGGCCTGGCTGTGGCATCCACAGGGCACAGCCTGTGAAGCTTTCTTCTCACAGCACCAAGTTCAGGGTGGGACATCTGCCAGCCTCCCGGTGTTGAAGACTTCCATTGCCATGAAAAAGGAAAAACAGCAAGCCAGGCAGGAAGTTCTGAGAGGGACAGAAGACAGAAAACTGTACATTTTATAGATTTTTGTTCAGTCTTAACTCCCCGTTTCCCTCAGCACATTTCTATGCTTTTGCATCCTGGAGACCTAACTCCATTTCTTCATTAGACTTTGATGTCCCAGAAGTACAGAAGTATAGAAATACTATAAAGGAAAGTATCTGTTCTTCATGGGATGAGGAATTTCAAAGAGGATACATCCTCTGTGGGAGCTGTTTGGGGTTGTGTACCAAGTGGCGGTTCAGTAATGGCTTTTGTAGAACCATACTGACTATCTGAGCCAAAGGGCTATTGTCAAATGAGCTTTATCTGAGCTCTCCCTAAGGATGCTACTAGAGACCTTTTGAGGAGTAAATTAAACTCTGCTCTGGTGTAAGTTTTTCATTACCCAATACATCAAAAAGGAACCTTCTGGAATTGTATAGGGGTATCTTTATCCCTGCCAGAAGAGCAAGAGCTTGATGCTCCTAATGTTTTAACTCATAGGCTTTGTTACAAATATTACTGGAGTAGTGGCTCTACTCCAAGATTTCAAAAGTGCATTTAAAATCATAAACTTTCCCACCTTCAAATATATTGTTATTTTGGTGGAGAAAAATAGTATATTCTACATAGAAAATATTAAAGATATTAACTAAGAGAAATATCCTACTTTGTTATCTTAATGTTTAGATATCATGAATTTATTATTTTTTGAAAATATATTTGAACTTTGAGAAATCTACATTATATAACAGACTCTTCATAAACTCTAACTAGAGGGAAAGAAAGCTGTATTTATTTGTCTTCCTAGGCTTAGTGAGAATTCTGTACTTAAAACACAGGTAATCAAGACCTGGTATGTGTCCTGCATTTGTAATTTTGGAGATTTCATAGAGAATACTCTAAAAATCTAAGGAAGTCTAAATTCAAAATTTTAAAAATATATATTTGTATTTAAAGGATAAGGAAAAGTTAACCTCACAATTTGACATTTATTTTTAGGTTATTTATTTTATAACTTATAAAATATTTAATATATACATACTTCTTTTTTTCTCTGTACATAGTGGTTTTAATAACAGCTTCCAAAACTGAGCATGTAAAATACGAATCTAAATTACAAAACAGTTGAGCTTTAACAGCCCCTTAAAAATGGTATTATTTGCCACTAATATTAACAGAATTCGGGATCAGCCTTCAGTGTTTAGGTGGTAGTATATCTCGGAAGGGGAGAATTTGGAACGCCGGGTTCTAACTTGGTCGTGATCATTAACGACAAGCACCCAGGTGGCCACTGGCCGTGGTAGAGATGGTGGCCAAAGGCTGCTCAGGCAGGGCGGGGTCAGCTTCCTCCCTCACACCCCAGGATCAGGACTGCTGCCCTCTGTGTTACTCTTTTGTTAAAGGGCAGCCCATGTTCATGGAAGAAAACTTCTTTGGGAAAGAATGGCAGGGGGAATGTTTTAAATACGAACAATGGCAGAATTAGAGTTAGCATGTATCTGTTTCTCTGTGTTAATCCAATAGCATATATATATATTACCATGATGACCTGTTTCTAAGTCTTTCAGTCATGTCGACCACAAATTTATCCAGAATCATATTTTTTCTTCCCTCTCAAATTATAATTCTAAGGCCAAAAAAAAAAAAGCATTATAGTATTTATTGTCAAGTAACCTTCTACCCCTAAATTTAAAAGTAGGAGACCCTTGGTACAAACATTCATTATCTAGAACATTTATCACAGCTTTCCGCAATAGTCTTTAACTAAAACTCATGCTTCGGGAGTTAATGGAAAAGACTGAGCCCTGAATTCTGCAATAATTATGCCTTGTAGTGCAACTAAAGTTACGAGTATGTATTTGATGGACAATTAAAGTAGCAATGACGGCCTTAATGTTTCTGAGAGAAGAATCATGTGGCTGGAGGGAGATTTTCCCAGGCTGTCTGAGGTTTCTGCCCCACCTGATCTGTCTCTGTCTCTGTCTCTCTTTATTCTCTGTCCCCCCACCCCATTCTTTTCTCATCTGTTAGTACACACCAGCATCTCCTTGACTGTTAAAAGTAGGCACTGCTTAAAAATGGAAAAAGAAGTAACATTGTTGGATCAGATATTTTTATCCTTCACTAAAATGAAGCCAGTGAAATAATTCTCTCAGTTGAAATGGTACCTATAACACAATAAATCCCAGGCTATTTTTCAAAAACATGAAGTGTATCTTGTACATTTTTATTTGGTCCTTGTAATGTGAAATAATCGGCACAGTTCATCCTTATCAAAATAGAAAGAGAGCGCTGGCTGGTCACAGAGGTACTCTGTCATGCCCTTGGCAGACATGTGTTTCTGTGGTGCAAGAGCTGGCCTGGCTGCGCAGATGAGGCGTCTATGTGGTCTCCAGTCCGTCCGTGTGCTCTCAGGTACATCCCTTGCTTGGTTCAGTGCTCTGCCTAGATTCTTCATTATGCCGAAACAGGGGCCCCACAGTTTGATTTTGTGTTGGGTCATGGAATTCTGTAAAAAGAAGTTGTGGGTAGGAAGGGAGGTGGCTGAGAACAAGATAGAAGTCCCTTGGTCTGGGTGAACAGTTGATTTGACAGTCAGTGTCCTTCACTGTTATATGAGCAGTAGTCTTGCCTCTGCTGCATGTAAAGTTCATGTACAGATTCCCTCTTCTCCTTCCAGTCTGTCTACACTGACCTTTAGTCCTGTCTACAACTAATTCTCATCTTCACATTAATCATACATGGCAGTATATACCTTTAAACAGGAAAATGGCATTCGCAGTGTATTTTAACTTTTAATTGTTCATTCAAAATGTGTTTTTTGTTTTGGTTTGTTTTTTCTTTTTTTGGTACTGGGGATCGAACTCGGGCCCTCAGCTTGCAAGGCAGGTGGCAGAACCACTGAGCTAAATCCCCGGCCCTCATTCGCAATGTTTTAAATGATTCAGATGTTTTCAGTTTATGAATGGCACTCATCAAATCTGATTCAAATGCTGCAACACAGATGAATGAAACCAAAGATGCAGATACCTTGGAGGGAAATAAAATTTTACTTTAGGGGATACTGAGGTGATGTACTCGTGGGGAATTGTTTACAGTGAAACCTACCACAAAGCAAAGAGGATTGTGAGCACTGTCATTCCACCTGCTTGAGTACTTCAGAACCCTTAACAGAAGATTCTGAAGTTTGTCCTGAGTGGCACCTGGTTTGGTACAGGATGTTGTAGTACTTGTGCAGCTGCTTTTCAGCCAAACCAAACGAGAGTATCCAAGCCTTCCTAAGTAGACTGACTGGCAGGATTCTAATTTGAGGGAGAATTAAGAGTACAGATGTTGTCTCTTGTTGTGTCTGTTAGACTGTCCCAGACTGTTCTGCTCACAGAGCTGTACAGGCCCTGGCTCTCAATCTTAGGAAACCATGGTGAGGACTTCCAGACTCCTGGCTCTTGCTGTCTGGGTGACAGCTCTGAAAGGCAGCTAGGATTGAGATTGCCCCAGAGGCAGAGCTGGCAGCTTCAAAGCAGTTGATGGCTTTTTACAGCAGCATTGTTTATGATCCTCTGAAATTTGTTCTTTTTTTTCAGCTTTAATTGAGTTTATTGGTACATTTTAGGGATACAGTACAGTTGCATTCATTGTTGGGATCTTGTACCTCTACATGACAAGTCTTGATTCTCATTTTTTCCCCTTACCTCTGCCCTCCCTTCAACCCTCCTCCCCTCCCCATCTACAAACACTTTATTTTCATCTTTTCATTCTCTCACATTTTTTTCTTTTCCCTTTTTACTCTTCCCCTACCCATCCCACCTTCCCTACACCTTTAACTCCTTTCTTCCCATTTCTAAATGTCAGTAATCTTATTAGAATCTTATGCATTGTTGCAGAATTTTCACACCAGGGAAACTTTGGTATTTACTCATGTGTGACTTATTTATGAAATTTGTTCTTTTAACTACTAGACGCAAATGAGCCAAAGACTGTGAAAGAGTGACTTACAGAGTGATGGGTTGGTTTAAGGTTGTCCTTCTGTGATGGACACACTGGTGGTCGGGAGTGGTTTTGCATTGACTGCAGCCCATTGACAGTCTGGCCTTGCGTTTATGCACAGAGTTCTTCGCTCTTGGATATGGAGGCATCGCCTTGCCATTTGCGTGCACTAGATGAGGTGCCTGCTGTAGAAAACTGGTATTGTTATGCCTCAGGGAAGGTGTTCATGGTGAAGGGCTCATAGCTACATCTGTGTCCTTCTGTGTGACACATACTTATACACTTTGGTGAAAGCATTTCTTTTTCTTTGCTTCCTTTGTCCTTCCTTGCTTTCTGCCTTTGTCTTTCCTTGTAGTGCTAGGATCAAAACTTGCATGCTGTGGTGGCAGAGCACATGCTCTTCTAGGAGCTACAGCTCCAGTCCCTGGCAATTATTTCTTAACTGTACTTGCTAGAATCAGTTTTGGAAGAGGGAAATCCCCAAACAGAAGCATTTGCTTTGATTTGTGGTGGCCTCGCCCTTGGAACAGTAAGTTGAGAGGACAGTACTGGTGCATTCAAAGCAGATACTTAGAGGTGCCCACTGCAGCCTGTTTACAAATTGCACACGCTTCAACTTGATTGTGTGTAGGTGGCTCCCACACATAGCAAAACATAGCTAACTAAATGGCAACTCCTGACATTTGAAAAGAGTATCTCTACCTGTCAGGTCTTGCATTTGGGCTGCAGGTGAAAGAAAGTTTAGTATACACACACACACACACACACAAAACACACACACACACACACATATATATATATGAAATACTAGATATTTTAATGGTTAATCTTTAAAGCTTTTGATGCAAAATAAAAATATGTTGAATAGTTCTAAAAGAACATTTTCCTCAGTATTTTTGTTTTTATAAGCTCTTCGTTCTAAAGAGAAGTAAAATAACTAATCAAAATCATAACATTTATAGCAACCAACCATTTCATATTAAGATGTCCATTTTTATTACCAAGGGTCTTTTCAGTTAAAACCTTTTGGGGGTGTAACTCATAAAATCACCTGTCACCACACATGGTCATTATCAGTCTGTGAGCTTTGATCACTAGTGATCCCACTGGGAAAGAGAAGCTGACCTCTGGAGATCTGAGACTTTCTTCACACTGTCACTGTGTACCTGATGTGTGTCATGTGTTGTAGATCTCAACGTTTGTACTGTCCTTTTGGGACCATTTATCTTGTTGATCCCTAGGATGGGGTCCCTAGTCCAAGAGTCAAGACAATTGAGGTCTAGTCCTAGCTTTGCCTCGGGGAGCCACCGGTGTCTCAGTTCAGCCCCTCACCCTGAGCACTGGGCAGCCTGAGGGTCAAGAACTGGAAGGTCACTGCAACAGAACACATAGACAACCCTCAAGATTGCTGAACTGGCTCAGTGCTTTCACTTGTCAGAGGGTATTACTTTCATTTGGTTGTCTGTGCGCTTAAAAATTCTGCGTGATTTTGTTACTTGACTGGAGGAAAAGATAACCCTTCCTTATGAGGAAATAAAAGATCTTTAGAAGCCACAGCTTGCTTAAAGAATGTGGAGATGCCTGGGTTTTTCTGTGGGTCTATATTCCTATTATCAGGAGGAAATGAAGGGAATCGTCATCTTTGTTCACAGTGCTCTTGGTTGCTGTTGGGAACCCTGGGATGTGACTTTGTGCTCTTGTTACTTTGCTATACTAGTTAGAAATATGTATCCCATAAAGTATTTCTCCCATTGAGTCTACTTATACTTTGCCTAGGTCTTTCCAAAGGAAAATTTATGTAAATGTCTATTTTATATAAAATAGGATTTGAAAACTATGCCTGGCTCCAGTCTACTCCATGGTTGGTATTCATTTGTGTCCGTGGTGCCAGTGGTGACACTCTGCAGTTAGGAAATGCCAGTCCCCATCCCTCTCTCACTAGTCCCGGCCATGTGTGCTTCTGCTCCCTTCTGCCCACCCCAAGCCGTGACCAGCACCACCCCTGCACATCCCTCCCCTCCTCTCGCTTAGCAGATGCCTTCACCTCTTCATGAGTTACAAGTTAGAGAACAGATGCACCCTCGGTAGTCTGCTCTCCATTTACAGTGTGCCTGGACCAGTTCCGTCTTCTTCTCTGCCGAACAGAGGATTTTGCCTCTTGTGCACTTTGTTCTTCAACCTTTCTATTGCCTTTTAACTTTCTCCTTCTGCTGGCTCTTGTCAGTTCTACCTAAAAACACACAAATGAGGCCTGGATCTAACCTCCAGCACCAAAAAGCAACAACAAAAAAAAGATTAAAACAACAACAAATCAAGTGACCATCATTAAAGCTATCTGGGAAAATCCTTTATTCTATCTCTAGCTGTACTTCATAGCCAAACATTAAGCAGCAAATCAGTTATTGTACTCTCACGATGCTATGTCCAAACTAAGACAGATTTTCCTCATGTTGCAAGTGTGTTCTGGCCACTCTGCTCCCTAAAGTCCTTTCTTTTCTAAAGTTAACTTTGAGACACCAAGATTCTTTTGTCAGGATGTGCCCGCAGCACCGCAACCCACTGACAGCAAACCCCATCCTTCTAGCAGATTCCAACCTGAAATGAATGAATGAGCCAGCGGCTTCTGTTGTGTATCTACTTTTTATAGAGGGAATCTTTTCTCCCTTATTGAAAGGGAGTCATGTTAAGCCTGTAGAGGGTGAATCTGGTACATAAAGCCTAGGCTGTGCTTGACAGAACCTGCAGGTTCTGAACTCACTGTATACTTCCTGATGGGACTCAGCCCAGACACCCTCACAGCATTTTCACAGAAGAGCTGGGCACCTTCCTGAGCCCTCTCCCAGGACCATGTCCTCTGGGCCTTATGCTTGAAAACCAGGAGTTGGTCACCACTGAATACCCAGATGTGACCCTCCGAGAACAGCGCCATCTAATGAAACTTCCTGTGACATTGCAAATATTGGCTATTTGAGGTGTGATCAAAAACAGTGAATGCGCAGATACGAAAAAATATCACCATCAATACTCAAAATATGCCCTCTCAAAAAAAAATATGCCCCCTCAGTTCAAACACCCTCATCCCATCCTTCTTTGCCACTTTCTGAAGCAGTTCTGGAAGTCTTCTTTCATGAGTACTGTTATGACAGCCTTGATGTTCTGAATCCATTCAAAATGTTTCCCTTTCCTGGTCATTTTAACTGTGAGGAAGAGCCAGAGTTGCAAGGGGCCAGATCCAGTGACTAAGCTGGATGAGGACATACTGTAATGTGTGTGTGTGTGTGTGTGTGTGACAGAATTTGCTATAAATATTTAGCCAGTGAGGAATAATCAAAACATACACTGAATGTTTAAATAAAATAATTCCATACAATAAAAGACATGCTGCTATTCGTGCCCCTCAAAATACTCCCCCCAACCCACCGCTTTAACACACCTGTCAATCTTGGCAATGTATTTTTTACTATAACACATTTTGTTTTTAATTGAAACATTCATTGTATTTTTCAGTCACCTCCTGTATGCTCTGTTCAATATAATAGCCCCAGGTGACTAGTAAGCATTTGAAATGAAGCACTAAATCTTCTTTATTTAAACATAGTTTTATTTAAATGTAGCTAATTTAAATAGTCACACATGGCTAAAGTCCACCCTATGGGACAGTTGGGCCCTGGAGATTCTTGGTGATATGGGACATGGGACATAAAAATTACAGACACATCTTTGGGTCCACAGGACAAGGAGACAATGTGTTTCCAGTCCAGATGCCAACTACGTTTTCCAGACCTTGCGTCAAAGTGTTTCTGCCAACCTTATCAAAAAAGGAAATAAAAGGCTCAAATTCATGGAATTAGTAATGAAAACAGCAAAATCACAACAGATCCAGCCGAAATCCAGAGGATCATCAATACCTAAAGAAACTGTATGCTAATAAAGTTCAAAACAAAGAAGTGGACAGATTTCTAGATACATATGAATTACCAAAGTTGAACAAAGAAGATATAAAAATTCTAAACAGTCCCAATTACAATCAATGAAATTGAAAATGTAATTAAAAAATTACTAACAAAGAAAAGCCCAGGTCCTGATGGCTTCACTGCTGAATTCTACAAGATATTTAAAGAAGAACTTGCCACTACTCTTTAAACTTTTCAATGAAATTAAAAGGGAAAAAATACTTCCAAATTCATTCTGGGAAGAAAGTGTTACTTTGATTCCAAAATCAGGAAGGACCCAACCAAAGAAAGAACTGCCGGCCAATCTCCCTAATTAACATAGGTACAAAAATCCTCAATAAGATACTGGCAAACAGAATACAGAGGGTCATCAAGAAGATCATACACCCTGACCAAATGAGATTTATCCTAGGGATATAAGGATGGTTCAATATATGTAAATCAATAAATGTTAGACAATTTATTAACAGAATCAGGGACAAAAACCATGCAATCATCTCTATAGATGCAGAAAGAACATTAAACAAAAGTCAAAACACATTCATGGTAAAAACTCTGCAAGAAATTGGAATAGATTGTCTTTATCTCAACTTGATAAAGGATATCTATGAGAAACTAACAGCCAGTACCTACTAAATAGTCAGAAACTGAAAACCTTCACACTAAAATCAAGAACAAGACAAGGATGTCCACTATCACCACTCCTGTTCAATATAGTTTTGGAAACATTAACCACAGCAATTAGACAAGAGAAAGAAATGGAATGAAGATAGGAAAGGAAGAAGTTAAACTGTCATTATTTGCTGATGATATGATACTCTACATAGAAGGCACAAAAATCTTGCCAAAAATGACTTCTAGACCTAATTGACAGGTTCAGAAGAGTGGCTGGATACAAGGTCAACACTCAAAAATCAACAGCCTTCTTGTACACAAATAACAGACTCACTGAAAGAGAAATTGGGGAAATAGTCCGTTTCACAATAGCATCCCCCCAAAATGAAATTAATATAACATAGGAAGCAAAAGCCCTCTACACTGAGAACAGCAGCACTCTGGAAAAAAGAGATTGAAGAGGATATAAGAAAATGGAAAGACATTCCTTGTTCCTGGGTAGGAAGAGCCAATATCATGAAAATGGCCATACTTCGAAAACTGCTATACAGATTCAATGCAATCCTGATAGAAATCCCAGCAGTATATTTGGCTAAACTAGAGAAAACTATTCAAAAACTCATTTGGAATCAGAAGAGACCTAGAATAGCAAAAGCAATTCTAGCAACAGAGACATGGCAGGAGGTGCCATGTTGAAACTATACTACAATGCCACTGTGACAAAAACAGTATGGTACTGGTAAAGAAACAGACCCAAGGATCAGTGGACTAGATTAGAAGATGCAGAAATGACTTTAGACATAATCAGCTACCTCATCTTTGACAAAGGAGCCAATCATCCTCACTGGAGGAAAGATAGCCTCTTTAATAAATGGTGTTGCAAAACTTGATTTCAACTTGCCAAAGATTAAAACTAGACGCTTATCTTTCACCATGCACTAAACTAAAACACAACTGGAGTAAAGATCTAAATATCAAAACAGAAACACCAAACTTACTGGAAGATAGGTAGAACTCTTAAAGACATTGGCATAAGAAAAGACATTATGTACAAATCCTCAGTAGCATAGGCACTAGCACAAAGAATCAACATTTGGGATCTCATCTTTTTAAAAACTTTGGCACTGCAAGAGAAACCATCAACAGAACTAAGATGTGAGAAATTTACAATGTGGAAAAAAAATTTACCAACTATTCCTCAGAGAAAACCCTACTATTTGGACTATAAAAAGAATTTAAAATAATCAGACTCCTCAAACATAAAGACCCAATTCAAAAATGGGCATCTGAAATGAACAGACATTTCTCAGACAAAGAAGTAAAAGTAGCAAATAAACACATGAAAAAAATGTTCAACATCACTGGTCATTTAAGAGATGCAGATGAAAACAACACTGAGATTCCATCTCACCCCAGAAAGAATGGCTGTTGTCAAGAAATCAACCAATAACAAATGCTGGCAGGGCTTTGGGAAGAAAGGGACCTTCTCCATTGGTGGGAATGCAGACTGGTGCAACCACTGTGTGAATCAATATGTAGATATTGCAAACAACTAGGATTAGAAGTCCCATTTGACTCAGCTGTTCCTCTGCTGGGTATCTTTCCAAAAGAATTAAAAGAATCATACCCCAGTGATATATGCTCACCCATGTTTACAGTGGCACAGTTTGTAATAGCTAAAACCTGGAAATAACCCTAATGTGCATCAACTGGAGACCAGATATAGAAGTTGTGGGTTTTGGGGCTTTTTAAAATAAAATGGAGTACTACTCAGTCATAAAAATGAGAACCTGGAGACATTTATAGCTAAATGGATGCACATTGAAGCCATACGCCTAAGTGAAATAAATAGGACCAAATAGTTTCTCTGGTATGAAAAACTAAAAATGTAAATAAGGATCAAAATGTATAATTGGTATTGTGTAATGGAAAGAAAAGGTCTAAAAGAGTAGGGGAAGTGGGAAGGGTAGTGGAAAGGTAAGAAGGCAGAAGAAAAAATATGAGAAAAGGAAAAACATGGAAACAATGTCTTTATAAACAGGGAAGGGTGAATGGGGTGAAGGGAGGGCTGGGGAATTGGAAAAAATAAAAACCAAGATATATCATATAAAAACTGCAAGATTCCAATGACGAATTTTAACTGTATTGTATACCAAAAATGTACCAATAAACTTTTAAAAATTTAGTAAACCGAGTCTAAATCTTTAGAAGGGGAAATGCTATAACAATAGCAAATAACTGATGATTAAGAGAAGGTACTAATAAGAAAAGAGGACAATTCTAAGAAACAACTTTTATATCTTGTTAAAAATGGTGCTGAAGTAGGACTTAAAGAAAAACAATTATCTTTTCAGCCTGTGGTAGCTCCTCCCCAGAGTAACCCCTCTCCCCCATAGCTATAACTCCTTGTTCTGGTCCAAATAAAATCAACTACTATGACCTATAAATAAAGTTTATGATATTTTAATTTTCATAAGACTGTATCTTCTTTCAAGCTAAGTTACAGAACTGTCTATCCTTGTCTTATTTTTGTAATCTCCTTGCTACATCACTAGAAAGACCAACTCTTTAACCAAATGTATAAAAACTAAAACTTTTCTTTCTTCAATGGTTCTCCTTTGGACATTAATCCACTGAGCCAGTGTTCACCTATAAATAAAGTCCTCCTGTTTCCCATTTGTCTCTCCTGTCTCTTGGATTCTGCAACATTTCTGGTGACCACAAAGGGACCAGAGATGACAGAGTTGCTGTCTCCTTTGCCTGCTAGCCCAAGAGGGGACTGAGCTACAAGAATCCTGAGGCCTCTGGCACCCCTGGTTGAAACTTCAGCTTGGAGAGGGAATCAGCCCTCCCACAGCCCAAAGACACCTCCTCTGTCAGCACAAAGAGAACCTGTGGGATTCAGGATGATTCTGGAACACTAGCCTGCTACAGGACTGCTATAAGATTTGGGGGTCCAGAAGCAGGACTACAAGGGTGGTAGGGGGGAGCCTGATCACCTCCCTGGGGCTGACTGAATAATCTGACTTAGAGGGTCACACAAAATCTACAACCTCAAGGGGAACCCAGAGGTGGTCTGTAGCAAAAGTTACTCTCAAACTACTCTCAGCAGAGACTCACAACAAGAGTGGATCTCAAAGGGGACATGCTAAATAGTCATACTCAGGAGGAGTCAGCCAAAATTTACACCAAGTATACAGAGGATCCAGACTCAGTGGGTGTCGGGCAAAACCTACACCCAGGCAGGAAAGGTGAGATAGAAAAGGTGATTGTGTGTCAGTGAGTATAATAGTGTGTGAGTCCAGAGGCTCTGGGGAAAATATATAATTGTGTGTGAGTGAGCAGAGTGAAGTGTGTGAGTCTGAGGTTGCCTGGACTCAGCTAGGGTGTGAGGGAGGGAGGCAGTCTAATCAGTCTGAAAACAAAAGTAATTGAGAATAATTTGCATCGTAATGAGCAAAGACATGAGGAACGCTGTTTAACTTTAGTGGGCTTGGATATGCAATTGGGGTGCAACAGATAGGCAGATGAAGAGGAAAAAAAGGAGCACCCTATAAAGCAGGGTAATGACAGTGACAATCCCAGAGGGGGACCAAGATTAAGAGGACATCTGAGAGGCCTGTTGGTCTGGCAGCTGGGCTGAGATGAGGACACAAGGCAAAGAGACTGAGGCCCATTTGTACCTGTGGAGGTTAAAGGAACAAAGCAGGAGTCATCTTTTCATTTCAAAGCACCAGAAATTGTAGAATGAACAATGCAAGAAATCCTCCCAGATTTAGGAGCCCAAGGCCAACACTTTCTCAGCATCATCAGCCTGGTACTGCCTATAGACATCTGAAAGCCAGAGTGGTCCCAGCCTGGGGCTGGATGGCCAAAGTCGAAAAGCTGCAACAGTGTCATGCAGGACCTAAAAAGGTTTTATAGGAAAAATCAAATTACAAATTTCAGCTAATTGATAAATATACTTTTGATTTCTAATTTGAGTTGATGCTTTTGTTTAATTGGTGTGCTTAAAGCATTTCTCATGCATCACAAATTATTGAATTGTAATTACAGAGTTAACTTGCTCTTTGCTCTGTGGGTCACTGACTCATGGTTACTTAGAGGTCTGTTGGTAGCCAGTTGAATATAAAATGTAACACTATGAGAACAAAATGGGGTGGGCATGCACTTTAATATCCAAGCAGCTGCAGCCAAGTTTGTTATAAGATGTTTATAGTTATATAGAAAAAAATATTGAGGGCTATAAGAGATATACTTTTTAATATGAGAGAATTTTATATAATAAAAATTTTGTCCTGTTAGATAATAATAGAGACAATGACAAGATTAGAAAGCTTACATATATCAAAGGAAAGCTTGTGAAAGAAATTTATCAAAGTAAATATGTATGTTTGCTTGTTGGTTTGGTGAAAGCACATGCTGTTGCTTCTAAAATCTCCTTGTTTCCCAAAAGACTCAAAAAAATAAGTTTGGTTGCTTGTTAGTTTGATGGAGCTCAAGTTGTTCCTAAAGTAAAAGTGCTAAAGAGAATCATTTACATCACAACAGGGTAGATATGGGGAAAAAAGTGTCCTAACCCATCCCATTACAATGTATGTTAAAGAATTTAAAAGAGGCTAAGTGGGGTACTATGGAGTAACTCCCATACCAGGGGTTGAAAACTCTTTGTAAAATATATTGGCTCTCCTTTGATACAGAGTGGCTGGCCAAGGGGACGATTGACAGGAGGATGATTGGACATGTACACAGAGTGATAACCAGGGACAGAGGATTGCCAAGATACCCAGATCAATTTCCCCACATTGATTCCTCATTAAATATAGTCCAGAATGGACTGGCCTGTCTACCGGCCTTCTACATCATGAGACACTTGTAGCCCAAGCCATGCTTAAAGTAAAAGAGAGAGGAATCAGCTCTACTGGGAGGCTTAGTGCCAAAAACAGACAACAAGGGCTAGGGATTTAGCTCAGTGGTGCCACACCTGCCATGCAATTGCAAGATCCTAAGTTTGATCCCTGGTTCCAGAAAAAACAACAACAAAATGGGACACCAGCCAAAGGTTCAAAAGGAAGCAAATCTGTTGACAGCAGCACTCACAGGAAAAAAAGAAGACAGAGATCACTAAGGGGCAAGAGCAAGGACATGGGCAAAATAGGAGCCAAATTGAGCCAGGATCTGCCATATATTTTTTTGACCAAAGCTAGATTGGGATCAGTTTGTGTGATATAAAAGTATGGGGACCTGAAAAATAAATGTCCAGAAAATAATAGCAGAAATGATGCTAAAGATTTCAAAGCTAGGAGGATACCTGCTAAAGGCTATCACCCCTTGGAAAAAACTGATGCTGGCCTTATTAGACTGATGAGAACTGAAGGTTTTAGCACAGTGAGAGTAAAAAGCCTTTTGATACACTTTATGGTAGACAGTAGAGCCAAGCTCTTGGTGGTGACACAGCCTATTGGACCATTATCCAAGACAAATGTTACTATTGTTAGAACCACTGGAATTCCAGAAAAGAGACCATTTTGCTGAACTAAAGGATGTGTTATAGGGGGACAAAAAGTCGAGCATGAGTTTCCATATCTGCCAAACTGTTCAGTTTCCTTCTTAGGGAGAGACTTATTCTGAAAGTTATAGGTTCAAATTAACTTTGAGCTGCAAAGAGATGTGACTTTTAGCTTTGCTCAACCAAAAGCCAAGTTAACCCTTACTGGCCCATAGGCAGAATAATAGAGATTATGTTCCAATAAGTCACAAAATCCAGGAACAAATGATATACAAGGATTGACACACAAGATTCCTGGGGTGTGAGCCAAAGACAACACACCAGGGCTACCTGTAAATCAAATGCCAGTGATACTAGATGTAAAGCTCAGAACAATTCTAGTTCAAGTTCACCAATACCTCCTATCCTGGAAAGCCATACAAGACATTCAAGGACATTTCAAGCAACTCTTAGAACATAGAATCCTGGCTAGATGCCAGTCATCCTGGAGCACCCTGTTCCTGTCAATACATAAGACAGGGACAAATGAATACAGACCACTACATCACCTATGCACTATAAATCAAGCCACTGGGACAATTCACCCAGCAATGCTAAATCCATACACACTAATGGGATTTATTCCAGCAAGTGCTGCCTGGTTTACGTGCTTGGATTTAAAGAATTCCTTTTTCTGTTTGAGCCTTGCACCGGTCAGCTGCCCATCTTTGCATCCAATGGAGATCCTGTCATAAGAATAAAAGAACAGCTAATCTGGACTAGGCTTCCTCAAGGTTTCAAAAACTCCCCTACAATCTGTACAGAGGCACTGGCCGCCAACCTCAAAGCTTTCATCACACCAGGGAACAATTACACCCTGCTGCAGTATGTAGATGACTTCCTTCTAGCAGCCCTAACCTGAGGGGACTGCTACCAGGGAAACAAGGACCTCCTTCATTTGCTTTGAAGGACTAATTATAAGGTATCCAAGAAAAAGGCACAAATTTTCTGACAAGAAGTCAAATATCTAGACTTCATAGAGACTCAAGGGGAAAAATATCTAAGCACAAAACAAAAACAGGCTGTCTCTGCCTTCCCAACACCAACCAAGCAGTTACAAATAAGAGTTTCTGGAGATATGGGATTGAGCTGTCTGGATCCCAGGTATCTCAGTTATGGCTAATCCCCTATATAAAGCCACAAAGGAAGCCAGGCGTGGTGGCCAGTGCCTGTAATCCCAGCACTCGAGAGGCTGAGGCAGGAAGATCACTGTGAGTTCAAGACCAGCCTGGGCTACATAGTGAGTTCCAGGTCAGTCTCAATTCCATAGTGGGACCCTGTCTCAAAAAAACCAAAGAAAGAAAGAAAGAAAGCCACAAAGGTGGGAAAACGGAGCCCCTCCTTTGAGAAGCTGACCAGGGGAGAACATTTAAACAAATCAAAAAGCTTTGTCTCAGGCCCAGCCTTAAGATTATAGAATATAACCAAGCCTTTCTTCCTATATGTCCATAAACAAAAATAACAGCCATAAGAACCTTAACCCAGGACATGTGATCCTGACATTGTCCAGTGACATACTTGTCAAAACTCTTCGTCTCTATGATCCTATGACCTCCATGCTTCAGGACACTAGCTGCCAGTGCACCTAAAAATAAAGTCCTCCTATTTCCCATTGGCCTCTCCTGTCTCTTGGCTTCTACAACAGTACAGCATTATGACTGGTTTATGTACCAAAGAAGAAAAGGAGATAGCATTGAAATTATTCAGGTAATTGATGATAGGAAAAAATTCACGGAACACAAACATCCCGTTACTCCAAAAATAGAGAATTAGGAGAGCTGGTAGTGACCAATTAATAAATTAACACCTTTTTTAGGACTTGGAATAGTTAAAAATTTAGTAATCACTTCTCATTTCCTGAGGGAAACAACTATTTATTGGAACATTTTGTTCTTGCATTTTAGGAGGCAATGCAGAGTCATTAATTGACTAATGGGGAGTACAACCTCTTTCAGGAAGAAAAGCAAGAGCAGAATATTCCTGTCCCAGATATTATCATTCATCCTGAATACCACAGCTGTGACTGTAAGAGTTATAGTGCACTGCTGTGCCTAAAACACAAATCTAGTTTGGTCAGTAGGTAGATTTAAAATCAATGGTACAATGGTGAAAACAACTTATGGTTCATTTTTTTATATCCATCTCGTAAGAGACACACACACATAATATACACACACACATAATAGACATATGGTATATATGTAATATGCATATAGGCTTTGTTTCTTTTGGATAATATTTTTTTCAGTCTAGAACCTCTAAAAAGTAAAAAGTGCTATACAGGCAGGGAGTTCCAGCCACAAATCATGTATGCTCACCTTAACAATTGACATTCTAAATATCTAGGCTACCTTATATTTTTCTATTACACCATTTACCTGTATTTAGCTCTATATAATTTGGGGCATTTGAAAATGTTTTCAGAGACATGGGTTTTTGTCCCCCTGCCATTAGATATCCATCACACCATCACACTTTTACCACAGGTAATCTAATGTGCCAGATAATTTTTTAAAACTTCCTTTTTTAATACAAAGAAAGGAAAATTTTCATGGCCAATGCACAAATCTGGAAGAGTGGGGCAGCCCTGAAGTGGCCACTTCCCTTGAAGCACCTGGTTGACTTTTAGATCTTAGAGATGAGCTGTGCAAGGAACTTCTGAGAGGTGATGCTCTGACAGACAGGAGACACTGGGAACATCTGCTGCATCATGTGAGGGAACAAGGAAACTCTGAGCCCTGACTGTGTACAGAGGGTTCTCAGAAGAATTGTCATTGTGAGGCCATTCTCACTCAGCTTTGTGCTGGAATGGACTTCACCTGTGTGGCCCCAAATTCCAAGATTTTATTTTAAAGTAGATCTAGGTAAGTAACCAGGGCTTCTGGCAGAAGCACAAGTCAACCTTCTGAATAAGTGAACCTTAAATCCTAGTTTCCTATAGAATTTCAGTGATGCACACAAGCATGCAGAGAAATCTACTACCAAAGACAAAGGTAGAAACCTTAAGAGCCAGAATCAGACCTTTGAATTTTATGGACATCAAAAGGAGGTAAAGCATATAAAACAAGCATGTTCAAAGACCTAAAAGTATATAAAAAATGACTGAAGATGTAAGAAAAAGAAACTGTTGGGTGGAAGGATTTGAAAAGCCAGTAAAAATGGTGAGATAAAAGTATAATTGAAAAGGAAACTCAATAGAATAATTATACACCAGATTAAATTAGATGTAGGGAACTGGATGATCAGGATAAAAGATACAAAAGATAAACTTAAAGGGTATCAAACACTTCCAATTTGAACTTTAGAAAGAATATGGCTAATATGGAAGACAGGTTACTGCCACAGAAAAATAGCTGAGAGTCAGTTATAACTCATGAGACACAAATCTTTGTGTGTTTTAGAAGACCCAGTAACTCTTTTACTAAAATAATTATATCTAGATACTTCGTGCTGAAAATATAGGGACTAAGATGGTGGATCTACAATTAATCTAGAGGAAAGAAAGCAAATTTCTGCAGAAGAAAGTCGGCTGGGCTGGTAGCTAACTTTCAGCAGCAGTAATGAAAGTCAGAAGGTGGAGCAGATACACAATCGAGAAAACTCTGTGTGGAACTATATACCCCGGAGAGACTATCACCTTGATTTTAGTGGAAAAGGGATCAGAGGAGCTATCTGTGCCGAACACGTTGGTGTCCTCTCAGTGTTTGTAAGCACATGTTGTGTGTTGTAAATGTCTGTAAGCACCCACGCTGCTGAGGCCTTTGCTCCTACCACTCCACCACACTTGCCCTTGGCATAGTCAATGATGAAGTCAGGTTGTTAAATTCAAAGGTGAATCCTCAAATCTCAACTTTTTTTGATATTTAGCTTAAAATCAGAGTTATTCCTGAGTTATTCTTACACTCTCCCTAGAACTACTTTCTTCACTTAACTCCAAGTCCTTCAGTTTTCCTCCTAGCCCTTTGTGCCCTTTCTTAGTTTTCTATGATGACTTCTCCTCTTTTCTCTTATTGCTGGGCTTCCCAGATATCAGCCCTGGATCTCTTCTCAATCTGTGCTCATTTCCTTAGTGAGCTCTTCCAGGATCAAGACTTTAAACAACATTTACTTGAAAACTACTATAAGTTGTATAAATCTAGCTAAGTTTTCTTTGTATCATTTATCCCTCTAAAATTACTGGGACTCATACAGCCAACTGTCTGTTAGTCATTGCCCCAGGGGGCAAATCAGCATCTCAAATTTAATATGCTTAAAACAGAATACTGCTGGGCACAGTGGTACACACCTACAATTCCAGCTACTCGGGAGGCTGAGGAAAAAAGATTGCAAATTCAAGCTCAGTCTGGGCAATTTATCGAGATCCTGTCTCAAAATTTAAAAAGGGCCAAGGATGTAACTTCATGGTAGACCCCTTACCTAGCACATATGAGGCCTTGGGTTCAATCCCAAGTAACTCATGACAGAAAAATCTTAATTATACCCCAAATATGATCTTCTCATACATAGCCACCTTCATCTTAACAGCTCCATCCTTCCAGTTATTAAGCTAAAATCTTTCTCAATTCTTTCAGCCTTGACTTTTTTATCTAATGCATCAGAAAATCCTATGGCTTCTGCCTCACCAACTTCATTACATGCCATTACCTGGTAGTTGCCCAATAACTATTAAATGAAGAGCTCTGGGTCAGCACAGTGGCAAATTCTTAAAATGAAATTGGTAGTCCAGGGTTTCATGGTAGTGTGCAGAACATTGGGTTAAGTTTTTCCACCTTCTGCATTTTTCTGACTTTCTATGCTTATGGAAGTTTCCTCCTTGTTTTATGAGGAAGAATGCTTACAAGCACACCGTTACATTTATAAAAGCACAAAAGCCATGAAATAGATAATATGTCACCTTTCCAACTACATCAAGCATCATTTGTTTTCCCCTGAGCCTCAGGACTTTTTGGGTTTTGTGCAGCCCACATGTCTTCCCCACAGCCAGATCCTTTGTATGGCCAGGACTGGGATAATACATCAGAGAGTAAGAGACATCAGGAAGTGCAGAATGCTTTCTTCAGGTCTCTGTATACCCAGGGCAGAATGATAAGCACACATGATTTTGTTGAATATAGGTGGTACTTTTATCCTCTTTTACTTCCCTAATAAAGCTTCCCTGAAGATTTCTGGTTCTTCTCACTAGAAAGTCAAACTTCTTTTTAAAGGCAATGCCTGTCACTCCTGCTGCTGTCATTTTGTGTAGGTCAGATAAAGGAAACAGGGTAACTAGGATAAATAAAGAAGACAGTGGTGAAAAGGTAATCAGAAATTCCGAACATTACTTAAGTCTCCTAGTCTTTAATATTGTGACTTTTTATAAAGTTCAACTCAAACAAAAAGCAGAAAGGTGTTTACCAAGGAATTGGGAGCTGGGAACACAGAGAGAAGTTGGAAAAAGGTATAAACCTACGACATTATACAATGATTAAGCTCTCGAAACCTAGCACATAGCCTGGTGACTATAATAATTAATGTGTATTATATACTTGCAATCTGCCAAAAGAACAAATCTTACATATTCTCACCACAAGAGAAAAGGTGAGGTAATATGTTAGTGTGTGGTTATAATTTCTCAAATATATATATATATATATCTCATTGCACACTTTGAAAATGAACAACTTTTATTTGTTAACTATACCTCAGTATAGCTTGAAAAATTACAATACATTTTTTCCAAAATAAAAAAATTTACAGAGCATTGTTTTGTTTACTAGTTTCCTTCTTGGTAAACACAAAGTATTCTTCAATATATTCAGAAAAACCACAATTGCCTGTTACCTTAAATCTGCTGAATTTCTTAAAACATCCCTTATCATATATCTTACAAACAATATACCTAATTCACACCTACAAAATGACTTCTACATTTGGCTAAAATTTGAAGTATTTTTAAACTTGTGGCCTACTTGTGAATTTCTCTTGGTGAACACAATTGTTGACTAACTGACCTGTTCTTTCTCTGTAGCATCCAAGTATGTCTTACAAGGAGTGGCGCTTCCAGTCCTCAAGCTGGGAATGTGGAACGCTGTGCTCAGGGTATCCAGCTTCCTCTGGGGTACCCCGCCGTGTGCTGAACAGGATGCCTGCTGGGTACAGAGCACAAACAAACCAGTCATCACTAATGTGGTGACAGCGAGTCTGCTTTTCCCCAGGCGCTGTTTTTTGGGAGAGTCGCTGTTTCAAAAGTTCCATTTCCCCTCATTTCTCCATATGGTTTCTTTTTTTAAAAAATAATTTTATTGGTACAATTAAGGTATATGATATAATGACATTCATCATTGGAAATTTGCACCTTTACACAATCCATCTTGGTTATTTTTTTCCCCATTCCCCGGGCCTCCCTTCAACCCCTTCCTCCCTCCCTATCTTCAAAATCTTTGTTTCCATTTTTTCATTTTCTCATATTAATTCCATCCTCCATACGGTTTCTAAGAAAAAGTTTGCTTGATCTCAGGGAGAAAATCCTTTCTTGTTTTTGCTTCTTTGTTTTTGGTGACTTGAGGGATGAGGTTACTTTCAATGTGTCCAGTGTAATAAAATCAAGCAAGATGACAACTTTGCAAATGTAATTAGTCCAACTGTGAATTATTTTTTCATTTCATATTTTATTAAACAGCATATTTTCTTTTCTCTAGGACACAACATGTTGGACCAAATTTGCGCAGCATATGTAAGTAAGTGTTGTGTGGGAGATCTTGTGCATGAAAACAACCTCTCAAGGCTGCCAAAACACTCACAAATGATGCAGTTTTTTCCCGACAGACTTGTGAGACACTCAAGCTTTAAGTTTTAAGTAAGCCTTCCAAGTAAATCAGCTACCCTATCTGTTAAAGGTGAGATGTCAGGGAATCATTATTCTTTGTCAGAAAGTACCCTGAAATTGTGGGAGGTTCCCTAGAATTATCTGTTGGAAGCAATTCGGAGTTTGTGTCTAAGGGGGTGACAGGAGGAGTCTGAGGGAGCAGCTAGAAACTCAAGAGTTCTGCCACTCCTAAAGCAGTTCTCAGGTGGGTTAAAGATACTTCATCCCATCCACACCCATTAGGCAGTGCTTTTTTGAGTGAAGAATTCTGAGTCTTCTGAGAAGTGTAATCTGACACAGACTGTCTGGAATGCATTGTCTGAAATGTTACTGAAGACAGGATCCTAAAAGTTTGGCTTCTACAGTCTCCTGTATGGGAGCCAATATGATCCTTTATCATACCCTGAATAAATTTAGGTTCCTGGGATTTGTTTGTAAAGCTTTGAGGCTACGCGTGACCTCAGGGGCTTCATAACCCAGAACATAACTGATTTAAATTCTCAGTCCAATATACATAAACTTGTCTCCAGTTTTGGTCACCCGGAAGAGAAAGCTGAAGAGGTTAACAAGCCCCAGTAAATCAAAGGTTACTGATAGCAATAGCATTTTAAAGGTCAATTAAAGCAACAGGCATTATAGTTAATTCCACAATCAAGAAAACATCAGAATTTGATACTTTATTTAAATAATACTTCCTTAAGATCATTTTTCTAAAGTTCTCATTTCTTTGCTTATTTTATAGTCCATCTTCTCTTAACACCCTCCCCTCATAACTGGCTGCCCTTCGAAATACAGTTAAATGAGTTTTTCTTAATTCTTACAGATCTGATGAACTGAATCTCTCAGATTTTAAAACCACCCTAAGAAGGCATCAAATTAATATCTGCATCAAATTGATGTAGATGTTCAGTCTTTTTAAAAGATATTGATAGATCACTGCCTGTGGGAAAAGAAACCTTCTGTAATGGCTCAATTAAGAATTATAATATTTAATCTTTTAATGTTAGTTTGTCCAAAAGTTTTATTTAAATGAGTATGTTGTCATTGTTGGGAAAAATTTAACTCTCTGTAGATTTGTTTTGGGGCCAACCCCTCTCAGAGCTGAGTCCAAGGCCTGTAACAGAGAGTTTGAGTTCTGTGGGTGGTATGGGTGGAACAGAGAGGAGGGAGGGGCTGTGTAGTTGTAATTATCCAGATTGGAAGTGGGGTTGAGAGAAGTCGTCAGAGGAAAGCAAATATGAATATTATAGCATATTCAAAATTGGAATTTATTTCAGTTTTTAAATTTAAACTTTCAATGCCCTGGCTGTATTCACACATAGAGTATCCAGTAATCAAAAGCTTGGCATGGTGGTGCAGGCCTGCAATCCAGCAATCTGGGAGACTGAGAAGGATCACAAGTTCAAGGGATCCTATTGACTGAGCAAGACCCTGCCTCAAAATTTAAAAAGGGCTAGGGTTATAGCCCAGGCCAGAAGCCCTACCTGATATTAGCATCTGAAAGTCTGAGTCTGTGATGAAGACTTGCCAGGCTATTCCTAAAGCTGTGTATGTGTGTACAACTGCATTCACTATTGCCCAGGACATTCTGGAAGGGATGAGGAAAGACCATGTTAGTTCCATATGCTGTAAATTTGACCACCTCATTGTGATTTATGATTTGCAAAAGTTAAGTAAATGTTAAATCTGAAGAATTCTATTTTAAAAAGAATAATTCAGAAATTTTCTCAGATTGTTTGCAAACCCAGTGTCTAGATCATAGCCTCTAAGAACATATAGGTTCCCATAAATATCTCTAGCTTTTTTTTTTCAGTACCCGGGCTCAAACTCAGGACCTTGCACTTGCAAGGCAGGTGGCAATGCCACTAAGCTAAATCCCTGGCCCAGTCATATTTTTAAGTGTCCAGAAATGAGGCAAATAATCTATTTATTTCCTATGTTTTTCTAAGATTGCAAATCTCAGGGAATAGTGATATCTGGGGAAGATGGGAAGAGTCAGTGCCCCATTCCAAAGAGGGCAACCATTCTCATAATTGATATGTATCCTTGGTAGCAATGATTCTCAGGTCCCCAAACACGTACAGAAAATCAGACAATTTAAGGGAACATATTGTGACAATTTTTGCAGTATCTTCATCAGCAGATTAATTCAAAATAATATATTTCATCTGATATTGTCTAGTTGGCCAATATTTACCAGTTGGTATTTCTGAGACTCATTAATAGAAGACATCAACCCAAGTATGTTTAAGATTAAAGCTTACCTGAGTAGATGTGTTCAGGTAGCTAATGTTAAAAGCAGCTGGTTATAAGACTGACATGGGAGTTTAATGATTAATCCTATCATACTGATTTCTCTAAATCACACTAATAGTTTAAATATCTCCTACAAGATGAAGAATAGTTCTTGCTGTATGGTCTTCAGTATTTTCTACATTTTTCCTGCATATCTATTCTCTGTATAACTGAAGATATTTTTAAATGTTTGAATCTTTTGCAAATATTGTATTTTCTGAAGGGATCAAAATTCATTTTAAAATCTTATTGACCTCTAAAGTGTATACAAAGATGAACCACAGTTCCATGAGTTTATAATCCAGGAGGAAAAGATGGCTTGATAACAGTTACTGTGAAAATGATGAAATAAGCTTTATGATCATCATTACTCAGGTGTGTTGGTGCTGTGGGGCTGGAAGCTGATTGCCAAGGGTGGTTCACAAGGTGAATATGTGAGTCACTGAGGGAAGGGTTAGGGGAGGGATGCTTCAGGTGCAAAAGTGACATTGAAACTGGGAGCCGATTTCTGTAGATGGAAGCCAGGCATGAGTTCAGTCTAAGCAATATCCAGGAGGTGGGGAAGGTCAGGGCTCTTTGTGCTATGAGGTCCCTGGGGGTAATGTGAACAAGAACCAAAGTAGCAGTGGTTGGGAAAGACTTAACTGAGAAGGATCTTGCATATACCATAGGCAACAGAAGCCAAAAATGATAGATTACCATGCTTTTAAACTTTGTAAAATAGCCGCCCCCCTGCCTGTGCACCACCAGCACTAGTGAGGAAGGTGAGATTTGGGCAGGCTGCTCTGAGATCTGCTCTCCCTCTGGCCTGCTTGGGCCCATTTGGAGGGACCAGATAGCCGCACCCTCCCCTGCTTGCTCTGCCACCAGCTCCAGCAAGCAAGGTAGCCATGCAGGTGCCCCTGAAACCTCCCCCCCACGCTCTCAGACCTCCTGATTGGGCCAGTCCTTGGACTCACTCTGCAGAGGCATAGGTGGTCATAAAGGGTATTTTTTTGAGCTCCCAACTTTGAACATCTTTAAAGAAAGGTGGGGGAAACCTGTGGTAGAACTGTGTGGAGTTCAACCCCACAGGTCAGAGAATTCAATCTGGGCCTTGTGGGCCTGAGGTCAGTCTGAATTGCAGGGATCTTCCATTGGCTAGCTGAGATTAGGGGACTTGGTTCTGCACATGGCTGTGCACGTGGTATATTATGACAGCAGAGATATAGTCTGAAAGAAGCCCTTCAAATTCATTTTTTTCTTTCTTTTCCTCCTTCCACTCTGCAAATTCTTTCTTTTTTCTGTCCTCTTTCTCCAACTCAGTCTCTTGTTCCACTGTATTACCCTCATCTCCCTTTCTGTTCCTGCTTCTGCCCTAACTCAGACTTCTTTTGTTATTTTTTCTTTTTTCTTTATGTTCTTTTCTTGTGTCATTTTACCTCACTCATGCATAAATAGTTTCAAGGGATAGTGAGCCCCTATTACTGTTAAGGGTATATATTGTAGCACTCTGTATATCCCTTTTGAATTTAGTTTTGTAAAGATTGTATGGACATTCTATGTCCTCTGGTTTCATTTGAAAGCTTCTCCAATTCTTTCACTTATCAACTCATCTCGTCCTAACTCTGTATAAGCCCCCATCCTAAATGGTAAAGATGCTATATTGAAAAGCATATTCACTGCAAACATATTTTGGGCTGCTTTTTGGTTTTAATTTAATTCACATGGTTTAAAGGTGAAAGATTAATGACTACCACAAGTGGTCAGTTTGCAAGTTGTGCTTGATCCTATTTTACTGCTGATTGTATCAATTGGAATAAAGGATTGTGATTGATTTAAAGAATTGCTTCCTCCAATATTATGAAAATGAGAGTGTCTATGAGTCATTAGAGACTCAAAAGCTAAAGCACAACTATATCAGGAATACTTAAGTAATAACTGAGAAATTAAACCAAGGACAACACAACAACAAAAATAAAAATGAGAAAACACTTAAGCAAGACACAATGACAGACTTCCTGTTCACCAATGGCAAACAGTAGAGCAAATGAGGATGAAAAGTCTGATAGTGAACCTCCAGGACACCCTGGACCCATAGAACAGGGGGTAGCAAAACAGATCAATCAGGCTCTAGAAAAATTCAAAACAGAAATAATTTTCCAGATAACCATAGAGATGGTGAGCAAAATGGAAGTCATGATTCAAGACTATAGAACAGAAAGTGACAAAAAAATAGATGAGCTCAGGAACATACTAGAAGCCATGAAGGCCCAGCATAAGAAAGAAATAGAAACAATGAACCCCCAACATAGGAAAGAAATGGAATCCATAAAAAAGATTCAAACAGATACCCAGGAGATTAAAAACTCTACTGAAAGTGTACACAACAGAATAAAAGAATGCGAACATAGAATCTCAGATACAGAAGCTAGGATTGCAGTCAGTGACCATGAAAAGAGAGGTCTCTTAAAAACAATAAGAGAGCATGAGAAACCGATCCAACAACTTCTAGATGATGCAAAGAAGAATAACATAAGACTGATAGGAATCCATGAAGTAGCAGGAGAAAATACAAATGTCTTAAAAAAGCTCTTCACAGAATTAATGACAAACTTCCCAAACAGAAGGGAAGAATTAGACATACAGATAAGTGAGGCATATAGGACTCCAACTAGCCACCATAAAAGAAATCTACACCTAGACATATAATAATCAAGATCCCAGAAACCCCAAAAAAGAACAAAATACTATAAGCAGTAAGAGAGAAGAAACAAATCACATATAAAGGAAAGCCCATCAGAATCACAGCAGACTTTTCAACACAAAGCCTCAGGTCAAGGAGAGCCTGGAGTGAAGTATTTCAAGCCCTAAAACAAAACAACCTCCAACCTACACTGATTTATCCTACAAAACACTCTTTCAAAATGGATGTGGCCGGGCATGGTGGCTCACACCTGTAATCCTAGAAACTGGGAGGCTGAGGCAGGAGGATCATTGTGAGTTCAAGACCAGCCTGAGCTACATAGTGAGTTTCAAGTCAGTCACAACTACATAGTGAGACCCTGTCTCAAAACAACAACAACAAAAAAAAGGATGGGAAATAAGATACTTCATGACAAAGAACACCTGAGAAACTTCATAAACACCGAACCAGCACTACAAGGAATTTTAAGAAATATCCTAGAAAAAGATAATGAAGATTACAACAACATGAGTCCCAACAGAGCAAATCAAATAGGCAAGGCAAGAAACTAAAAGGAAAAGGCAAAAAATTAAAAAGAGTAAACAAAAGGACAATAACATGACAATAATAAGTCAGCACATATCAGTGAGAACCATCAATGTCAATGGCCTCAATTCACCAATCAAGAGAAATAGATTGGCAGGATGGATTAAGAAGCAAAATCCAACAATATGTTGTGTATACAAGAAACACAACTAGTGCAAAAAGAAGCCCATAGACTGAAAGTGAATGGATGGAAAACAATTCTCCACACAACAGGAGCCCAGAAAGAAGCAGGGGTAGCAATCTTATTCACAGACAAAGTAAATTTCAAACCAAAACTGATTAAGAGAGACAAAGAAGGCCACTACATCTTTGTAAAGGGAACAATCCAAGAGGAAGAGATGATAATTATAAACATATATGCATCAAATATTAATGCCCTCAATCATATAAAACAATATTAAGTAACATGAAAAACCAAATAAGCACTAATGCAATTGTAGTGGGGGATCTAAATACCCCACTATCACAAATAGACACATCATCTAGGCAGAAAATCAACAATGAAATACTAGACTTAAACCAAGCTTTTGAACACATAGACTTATTAGATGTGTATAGAGTGTTCCACCCCACAAAATAAGACTATACATTCTTCTCAGCTGCATATGGGTCATTCTCCAACTTAATAAAGACTATGAAAAACCAACAGCCAACCTCATAGTAAATGGCCAAAAACTGAAAACCTTCATGTTAAAATCAGGAGCAAGACAAGGATGACCGCTATCACCACTCTTCTTCGATATAGTTCTGGAAACATTAGGCATAGCAATTAGACAAGAGAAAGAAATTAAAGCAACAAAGACAGGAAAGGAAGAAGTTAAACTGTCATTATTTGCTGATGATATGATACTCTACATTGCAGACCCAAAAAACTCCACCAAAAAACTTCTGGACTTAATCAACAGATTCCATAGAGTAACTCGATACAAGGTGAACACCCAAAAATCAATAGCCTTCTTCTACACAAATAACAGACTCACTGAAAGAGAAATTATGGAAACAATTCCTTTCATAATAGCATCCAAAAAAATGAAGTATCTAGGAATCAATCCAACAAAAGAAGCAAAAGACCTCTACACTGAAAACTACAGCACTCTAAAAAAAGAGATTGAGGAGGATATAAGGAAATGGAAAGATATCCCTTGCTCCTGTGTACGAAGAATCAACATAATGAAAATGGCCATACTACCAAAACTGCTATATAGATTCAATAAGTGCAATGCCAATTGAAATTCCAACACTATGTTTTACAGAACTAGAAAAAATAATCCAAAAATTCATTTGGATCCATAAGAGACCTAGAATAGCAAAAGCCATCCTAGGTTGCAGAGACATGGTAGCAGGTATAACATTCCCAATTTGAAACTGTACTACAATGCCACGGTGATAAAAACAGCATGGTACTGGCAAAGAAACAGATCTGAGGATCAGTAGAACAGATTGGAAGACACAAAAGCAAATCCAGAGGTACTCTGGTACATCATCTTTGACAAAGGAGCTGACCATCCCCACTGGAGGAAAGATAGCCTGTTTAATAAATGGTGTTGGAAAAACTGGATCTCAACCTGCCAAAGATTTAAAGTGGACCCTTATCCTTCGCCATGCACTAAATTAAAATCCAATTGGATTAAAGGTCTAAGTATTAAAACAGAAATACTAAACTTGCTGGAAGATAGGCAAAACTCTTGAAAGCACTGGCATAGGAAAAGATTTCATGAACAAATCGCCAGTAGCAGGGAACTAGCCGAAAGAATCAACAACTGGGATCTCATCTTATTAAAAAGCTTCTGCACTGCAAAAGAAACCATCAGCAAAACTAAGAGAACCTACAATGTGGGAAAAACTTTTTACCAGCTGCTCCTAAGACAAAGGACTCTTATCTAAAATATATAAAGAACTCAAAACAATCAGTCGCCCAACCCAAATATAAAGACCTGATTCAAAAATAGGCATCTGAAATGAACAGACATTTCTCAGACAAAGAAGTAAAAGCAGCAAGTAAATACATGAAAAAATGTTCCACATCACTGGTCATTTGAGAGATGCAGATGAAAACAACACTAAGATTCCACCTCACCCCACAAAGAATGGCTGCTATCAAGAAATCAACCAATAACAAATTTTGGCGGGGTTGTGGGGAGAAAGGAACCCTTCTCCATCATTGGTGGGCATGGACACTGGTGCAACCACTATGGAAATCAATATGGAGATAGCTCAGAGAGCTGGGACTAGAGGTTCCATTTGACCCAGCCATCCCTCTGCTGGTTATCTTTCCAAAAGAATGAAAAGAATCATATCACAGAGATATATGCACACCTATGTTTATAGCAGCACAGTTTGTAATAACTTAAATCTTGGAAACAGCCCATTTGCCCATTAGTTGGAAACTGGATAAAGAAGCTGTGGTGTTTCTATAAAATGGAATATTACTCAGCCATAAAGAATGAGAAATTAGATTCATTCATAGGAAAATGAATACATATTGAGGATATACTCCTAAGTGAAATAAATAAGTCACACATTTGCAAATACCAAATACTTTCTCTGGTGTGAATAAACTATAATAGTACATAGGATCCTAATGATATAATGGACAATGTGAAATAGAAAGAAAGGAGCTAAAGGTGTAGGGAAAGTGGGAAGGGTAAGGGAAAGCTAATAAGGAAAAAAATATGGGAAAATATGCAAATGAAGTGTTTGTAAAGAGGGAGTGAGAAGGGGTGAAGGGAGGGCAGGGACAAGGGGAACAAATGAGGAAAAAATAAGTTATGTAAAATAAATATAAGTATTTCAAATATAGGAAGGTGGAAATGTAGCTGAGATGCACAAATTTAAAAGACTTAAAGATCTAAGTTGATTTTTTCTGAGTCAACCTTGTGATAAGAGAACAATAAAACTTTTACTGTTTTGTTCAAATTATTAGAACAATATCTAGAATAAGAGTGAGAGTCCTGTTTTATTAGTCTCACAAGAAGAGGACTTCTATGTGCTATCTTTGGATGGGACACCAATAAGCTAGAAACTGCAGGACAAGGACTAGGGTGGAATTTGGGCCGTGAGCTCCGTGTGTGCTCTGCAGGTGGAACAGAGGGCCTTGTTCATGCTCAGCACATGCTCTGCCCCTGAGCTACATTCCCAGCTCCGAAGACAGAAATCTAAAGCACTGCCTTGAGAGGCATTTCTCAAGGAACTAGGCATAGCTTTGCTAGTAGGAAGACAGAAAGAGAAAGAAGCTGTCTCAATTTACCTGAGAAAGTACAAGAGAAGCAAACTGAACTTGTTCCAATCACTTGCTAAGCTCAAAAGGATTACTGGGTAGATGTAAGGAGAAGGTAGATTTCATTTCAGTATGATATAGTTTATAATTTGATAGATTTCTGAGACTGGACTGCCTGGAGAAGTAATGGGTATCCTTGATAGGTGTACATCGGAGCAAACCATTTGTATATTGGGTAAGAGCCCTGCAGATAATGGCTCTTTTATCCTCAAACTCAGTGACTCAAGAAATAGTATAAAATAGTATCTCTAAAAAAGAATTTAAAGACACAGGGAGGTATTAATGAATCAGATATCACAGAAGTCAAAATGAGTTCAGATAAAGCACTATTACAAGTGGGTATTAAAAAATCAGAGAGCTGAAAATTTTCATGCAAGCTGTAGGAGCAGAAACTGTATTTTTTTTTCTTTTAAATTGAATTTATTGGTACATTCTAGATAAACAGTACAGTTACATTCATTACTGGGATCTTGGACTTTTGCATGCCAGGTCTTGGTTCTCATTTTTTCCCCTTGTCCTCACCCTCCCTTCACCCCCTCCTCCCCTCCCCACCTTTTAACACTTTAATTCCATTTTTACATTTTTTCAAGTTTTTCTCCATTTCCCTTGTTCCCCTTTCCCTATCCTTCTCACTATCCCTACACCTTTGGTCCTTTTCTTGCTATTTAAAGTTGCTAATTGTCCCATTAGGATCTTGACTCATTTTTTCCCCTTGTCCTCACCCTCCCTTCACCCCCTCCTCCCCTCCCCACCTTTTAACACTTTAATTCCATTTTTACATTTTTTCAAGTTTTTCTCCATTTCCCTTGTTCCCCTTTCCCTATCCTTCTCACTATCCCTACACCTTTGGTCCTTTTCTTGCTATTTAAAGTTGCTAATTGTCCCATTAGGATCTTGAGTATTATTTTAGTTTTTCACACGAGAGAAACTATTCAGTATTTGCATAGGTGTGACTTATTTATTTCACTTAGGAGTATATCCTCAAAATGTACCCATTTACCTATGAATGAATCTACTTTCTCATTCTTTATGGCTGAGTAGTATTCCACTTTATAGAAAAACCACATCTTTTTTATCCACTTTCCAACTGATGGGCAGATGGGCTGTTTCCAAGTTTTGGCTATTACAAACTGTGCCGCTATAAATATGGGTGTGCATATATCACTGTGGTATGACTCTTTTCATTCTTTTGGAAAGATACCCAGTGGAGGGATGGCTGGGTCAAATGCAACCTCTAATCCTAGTTTTTTGAGGTATCTCCATATTGACTTCCACAGTGGTTGCACCAGTCTGCACTCCCACCAACAATGGAGAAGGGTTCCTTCTTTCCCACAACCTCAGAAACATTTGTTATTGTGTGGTTTCTTGATAGCAGCTATTCTTTGTGGGGTGAGATGGAATCTCAGTGTTGTTTTCATCTGCATCTCTTGAATGACCAGTGACATGGAACATTTTTTCATATATTTACTTGCTGCTTTTACTTCTTTGTCTGTGAAATATCTGTTCATTTCAGATGCCCATTTTTGAATTGGGTCTTTATATTTGGGGGGGCTTATTGTTTTGAATTCTTCATATATTCTAGATAAGAGTCCTTTGTCTGAGGAGCTGCTGGTAAAAAGTTTTTCCCACATTGTAGGTTGTCTCTTAGTTCTGTTGATGGTTTCTTTTGCAATGCAGAAGCTTTTTAATAAGATGAGATTCCAGTTGTTGATTCTTTCTGCTAGTTCCCGTGCTACTGAGGATTTGTTCATAAAGTCTTTTCCTATGTCAATGTCTTCCAGAGTTCTGCCTAACTTATCTTCCAGCAAGTTTAGTGTTTCTGTTTTAATATTTAGATCTTTCATCCATTTGGATTTTAATTTAGTGCATGGTGACACTTAAGGGTCCACTTTTAAGCTTTTGCAGGGTGATATCCAGTTTTTCCAGCACCATTTATTAAAGAGGGTATATTTCCTCCAGTGGGAGCTGTCAGCTCCTTTGTCAAAGATGAGGTAGCTGAGTGCATATTAATTTGTTTTTGTGTCTTCCAATCTGTTCCACTGATCCTCAGGTCTATTTCTTTGCCAGTACCATGCTGTTTTTATCACAGTGGCTTTTTAGTATAGTTTCAAATTGGGAATTGTTATACCCACTGCCATGTGTCTGTTGCCTAGGATGGCTTTTGCTATTCTAGGTCTCTTATGGTTCCAAATGAATTTTTAGATTCTTTTTTTTCTAGTTCTGTGAAGCATAGTGTTGGAATTTCAATTGGCATTGCATTGAATCTGTACAGCAGTTTTGGTAGTATGGCCATTTTCACTATGTTGATTCTTCGTACGCAGGAGCAGGGGATATCTTTCCATTTCCTATATCCTCTTCGATCTCTTTTTTCAGAGTGCTGTAGTTTTCAGTGTAGAAGTCTTTTGCTTCTTTTGTTAGACTGATTGCCAGATGCTTCATTTTTTTGGGTGTTATTGTGAAAGGAATTGTTTCTGTAATTGCTTTCTCAGTGAGTCTGTTATTTTTGTACAAGAAGGCTATTGATTTTTGGGTGTTGACCTTGTATCCAGCTACTCTGCTAAAAGTGGCAATTATATAAGAAGTCTTTAGGTGAAGTTTTTTGTGTCTTCCATGTAGCGTATCATATCATCCTCAAATAATGACAGTTTAACTTCTTCCTTTCCTATCTTTACTGCTTTAATTTCTTTCTCTTGTCTAATTGCTATGGCTAATGTTTCCAGAACTATATTGAAGAGGAGTGGTGATAGTGGGAATCCTTGTCTTGCTCCTGATTTTAACATGAAAGTTTTCAGTTTTTGGCCATTTAATATGATGTTGGCTGTTGGTTTATCATAGATAGCCTTTATTAAGTTGAGACATAGACCATCTATTCCAATTTTTTTCAGAGTTTTTATCATGAATTTTGTCAAATGCTTTTTCTGTATCTATTGAGAGGATCATGTGGTTCTTGTTCTTGACTTTGTTAATATAGTGTATTATATTTATTGATTTACATATGTTGAACTATCCTTGCATCCCTGATATAAATCTGACTTGGACAGGATGTATGATGTTTTTGATGATCCTCTGTATTCTGTTTGCTAGTATCTTATTGAGGATTTTTGCATCTATATTCATTAAGGAGAATGGCCTGTATTTCTCTTTTTTAGTTACATCTTTCCCAGGTTTGGGAATCAAAGTGATATTTGCTTCCAGGAATAAATTTGGAAGTATTGCTTCCCTTTCAATTTCACTGAAAAATCTGAAGAGTAATGGCAGTAGATCTTCTCTAAATGTCTTATAAAATTCAGCAGAGAATGCATCAGGACCTGGGTTTTTCTTTGTTGGTAAATTTTTAATTACATTTTCAATTTCACTGATTGTAATTGGGGTGTTCAAAATGTTTTTATCTTCTTTGTTCAAATTTGGTAATTCATATGTATCTAGAAATCTGTCCATTTCTTCTGTGTTTTCCATTTTATTAGAGTACAGGTTCTCATAGTATGCATTAATCATCCTCTGGATTTCTA
The DNA here is from genome assembly GCF_012274545.1 of Fukomys damarensis. Classification (NCBI taxonomy): domain Eukaryota; kingdom Metazoa; phylum Chordata; class Mammalia; order Rodentia; family Bathyergidae; genus Fukomys; species Fukomys damarensis. Next base: position 2,163,176 of record NW_022900927.1, on the reverse strand, counting down.
TTGGATCTGTTGTGACTTCACCTTTTTCATTCCTGATTGCATGAATCTTAGCCTTTTATTTCCTTTTTTTGATAAGGTTTGTAAGGGTTTATCAATTTTATTTATTTTTTCAAAAAACCAACTCTTCCATTCATCCATTTTTTGTATCATTTTCTTAGTTTCCATTGCATTGATTTCTGCTCTAATCTTTATAATTTCCTCTCTTGTTCAAGGTTTACGTTTTTCTTGCTCTTGTTTTTCTAGGAGTCTAAGAGTCATCATTAGGTTGTTTGAGGTTGTTCTGTTTTCCTAATGTGGGCATTCAGTGCTATGAATTTTCCATATAGAACTGTTTTCATTGTGTCCCATAGATTCCTGTATGTTTTACTGGCATTTTCGTTCATTTGTAAAAACTGTCTGATTTCTTCTTTGATTTCCTCTGTGATCCATTGATTGTTCAGGAGAGTGTTCAATTTCCATGTGTTTGTGAAGTTCCTACAGTTTCTTATGCTACTGATCTCCAGCTTTATTGCACTGTGATCTGATAATATACAGGGAATAACTTCAATTCTTTTGCATTTATTCAAACCTGTCTTATGAGCTAGTAAGTGATCTGTCTTGGAGAATGACCCATGTGCAGCTGAAAAGAATGTATATTCTGATTTTGTGGGGTAGAACACTTTGTAAACATTAATAAGTCCATGTGTTCAAAAGCTTGGTTCAATTCTAGTATTTCATTGTTGATTTTTTGCCTAGATTATCTGTCTATTTGTGATAGTGGTGTATTCAGGTCCCCCTCTACAATTTTATTAGTGGTTATTTGGTTTTTCATGTTACCTAAAATTTATTTTATATAGTTGGGGGCATTTATATTTGGTGCATACATGTTTATGATTGTCATTTCTTCCTCTTGGATTGCTCCCTTTACAAGGATGTAGTGGCCTTCTTTGTCTCTCTTAATCAGTTTTGGTTTGAAGTTTGCTTTGTCTTCTAATAAGATTACTACCCCTGCTTTTTTCTGGGCTCCTGTCGCATGCAGAATTGTTTTCCATCCTTTCACTTTCAGTCTATGGGCTTCTTTTTGCACTAGGTGTGTTTCTTGTATACAACATATTGTTGGATTTTGCTTTTTAATCCATTCTGTCAATCTGTTTCTCTTGATTGGTGAATTGAGGCCATTGACATTGATAGTTATAACTGATATGTGCTGACTTATTATTGTCATGTTATTATCCTTTTGTTGACTCTTTTTTTAAATTTTTTGTCCTCTCCTTTTAATTTCTTGCTTTGGCTATTTGATTTGCTCTGTTAGGCCTCCTGGTGTTGTGATCTCCATTGTCTTTTTCTAGGATATTTTAAAAAATTCTTTGTAGTGCTGTTTTAGTATTCATGTAGTTTCTCAAGTGTTCTTTGTCATGGAAGTATCTTATTTCTCCATCCATTTTGAAAGAGAATTTTGCAGGAAACATCAGCCTTGATTGTAAGTTGTTTTCTTTTAGGACTTGAAATACCTCACTCCAGGCTCTCCTTGACCTGAGGGTTTGTGTTGAAAAGTCTGCTGTGATTCTGATGGGCTTTCCTTTGCATGTGATTTGTTTCTGTTCTCTTACTGCTTGTAGTATTTTGTTCTTCTGTTGGGTTTCTGGGATCTTGATTATCATATGTCTAGGTGTAGATTTTTTTTGATCATGGCTAGTTGGTGTCCTATATGCCTCGCTTATCTGTATGTCTACTTCTTCCCCTCTGTTTGGGAAGTTTTCAGTCATTAATTATTTGAACAGCTTTTTTAAGTCATTTGCATTTTCTCCTGGTTCTTCATGGATTCCTATCAGTCTTACGTTATTCTTCTTTGCATCATCTAGGAGTTGTTGGATTGATTTCTCATGGTCACGTACTGTTTTTAAGAGACCTCTCTTTTTATGGTCACTGTCGACTATCCTATCTTCTATATCTGAGATTCTATCTTTGCAATCTTTTATTCTGTTGGGTATGCTTTCAATAGAGTTTTGTGATCTCCTGGATATCTGTTTGAATCTGTTTAATAGATTCCATTTCTTTCCTATGTTGGACATTCATTGTTTCCATTTCTTTCTTATGCTGGGCCTTCATGGCTTCTATTGTGTTTCTAAGCTCATTTATTTGTTTGTCAGTTTCTGTTCTGGATTCTCAAATCATGTCTTTCATTTTGCTCACCATCTCTATGGTTATCTGAGAAATTATTTCTGTTTTGAATTTTTCTAGAGCTTGATTGATCAGTTTTTTTACTTCCTGTGTTGTGAGTTCTGAGTATCTTAATTTTTCATCCTCATTTGCCCTACTCTTTGCCATTGTTGGACTGGAAGTCTGTTTTTGTGGCTTGATTAAGTGTTTTCTCATCTTTTTTTTGCTATTGGGTTGCCCTTGATTCTATCTCCAGGTCATTAAGTCTTCCTGATATCGTTGCGTCCCAGTCTTTGATTCTCTAATGACTTATAGACATTTTCATTTTCATAATTGAGAAAACAACTCATCAAATCAATCTCTATCTTTTATCCTTATTGATACAATCAGGAACATAATAAGATCAATCACCACCCTTTATAGCCCACCATGCCTCTGCAGAGTGCGTCCAACGACTGGCTCAGTCAGAGAATAGAATAGCTGGGGGGGGGACAGTGCTCAGCAGCACCCATTCAGCTACCCTCCTGGCTCTGTGTCAGAGCCAATCAGTGACACCCGCTGGAACTGGCACAGCTTCAGAGGAGACCTGTAGCTCAGGCCGGACAGTGCAGTAGAGGTGGCTCTGAGTCTAAGCTGGGGCCAGAACCCATATTTATAATGCATTAAGTGACCACTGAAGATTCAATATCCCACATAGTAAACTTTTCTTGAAACCGTAGGGTGCATCAGACATTGATTTGGGTGCTAGGGATAGAAGAGTGAGTGTAACTCACAAAAATGCTTGCCTCTGTGAGACAAGCTAAAAGGTGGCAATGGGTAACAAAACATGTAAGTTGTCATAGGAGATGATAAATCTTTACACAGAACAGAGTGTGACAGAGGAGCTAGGGTGTGTAGTAGTAGAGTGGTTACAGAAGACCTCACTGTAAGTATGAAGTTGGAATAAAAACCCAACTAACTTGAGGGAAGAAAATGCATGGCCATTTGGGAAAGATATATTCTGGGCAACAGGAATGGTGGTGTGGGGCAAGAAAACAACTGGCACATTTGTAGGACAGCAGTAAGACCAGAGTTAGAACTGATTGAGAAGGGCCATGGCCAGACCATTTTAGCCTTTCAAGATATAAAAAGAAGTTTGGATTTTACTTTGCAATGGAGAGTCACTGGAGGACTTGGAGCAGGGAGGAACATGATCTGACATACTTTAAAAGTTGTTGTGTTAAGGGCCGGGGTTTAGCTCAATGTTTCCACAGCCTGCCTTGCAAGTGTAAGGTCCTGATTTTGATCCCTGGTAACCCCCCCAAAAAGTGATTGGGTTAAAAATGGACTGTAAACAGAGATCAACAGCTGGGAGACTAGCTACTGCAGTAGCCCAGGTAAGACATGCTGGTAGTTTTATTAAATTGTAACAATAAAGGTGGTAAGAAGTGATAGAACCATGGGATTTGATGATGTTGAAAGATTGGGTTTTGAGAGAGAAAGAGATGGAGGGTCCACCTGTGAATGATTTGAGGACTTTTGACTGATCTATTGAAAGAATGGACTTGCATTAAGGCAATGAAGCTGTGGGAGTGCTCTTGAGGCAGTAGGGTCAAGAGAAGCATTTTGTTTGGACTGGATAGAAGCAACTGTATTTACGTACAGAAGAAAGTAGGAGTAAACAGAAACACAGAAATACGAAAAAGTTTCAGAAAACATGACAAACAAAACCTGGATTTGAAAAGAAGGAAGAAAAAGTCATACAAAATGGTTAATCTAGCTGTCTTAGTATCCCATGAAACTTTAATTGTTTCAGATTTAGAGGATGGAGTTGAGCTTAAGTAGTGAAGATATTAAATAGTTTGCCAAGACTGAATTAAGTAGCCAACTACAGATGAAACTAAAAGGCTTTTAGCACCATACAAGCAGTTAGTACTAGCATAAATTTGTACTATATTTCAACAAATCTAAAGCCAAAAATACTGGCTGTAAATTCATCATTATTTTATGGACCACAAGTACAAAAAGCACAATACTGAAATCAGTCCGTGGAAAGCTGGGACACCAAAGGCTACCCATTCAGTGAGAGACTAACAAGGTGTGAACCTGCCCAAGTGGAACATCATGTGCCCAAATCTTGCCACTGGTTGCAAGGGGGGATAAAAATTCTTTCCTCAGAATCTGAGTTACAAACTTCTACTCAGGCAGCTCTACAGTTTCAGCTCCTGCCACAGCTATCGTCCACCCCACCTGACTCAGAAAACTTCAGTAAAAGGTTGATGGGGCCACCAGGTGACTGACGGAGGCTCATACAAATCCTCAGTCCAGGTCTGTGGGAGCTGGAAGATACAGTCTGATTTTAAAATGTTAAAACATAAAAAGACATGTATCTAAGGTCTGAGATTGCTTGTGTAGTTAGGGAGACTTCCAGTTGTATGGGAAGTGAGACTTCAAGCAGGCTTGAATATGAAATGCTCTTGGACATTCCTAGTTGCTAATTAGGAAGAGGTAAAGGAGAAAGGGAGATACAAAGAAGCAGGCTGCTGTGTAGTCCCCTCCAGCCCCCTTTATTCTAGTAGAAGTGTTAGCTAGATCCTAGAAATGTGGGAGAGGGAACGAAGCAGCCTGCCCTCCCTGCTCACTAGAGATGTTGCAGTTTTCAGAGCCGAGAACAGTGCCTGGCACGTAATGATTCTTGGTAGATGTTTGAGTGATCACATCAATTGGACCAAGCCTCAGAACCTTTTAAACATGACAGCCACTAATAGTTAATCAAGGCTGGTGTATGATTTGAAACATATTTTCTGTCTCTGAGTTAGAGACCGAGGAAAAATAATTTGACAAAAATACGAGAAAGCATTGGTCTTAAAGTCATAAAAGCCTAAATTATGGTTCTTAGTTATAAGAGACTAGATGAGTCTTAGTATTGGTAGCAGTTCTCCCACTTGGAACAAGCAGAGAAATCTCTCTCCTATTCCTTCTCAGAGGAAAAATGAGTCTCAAGAAGAGAGATGGATATACAGTGCTTTTTCAATTGAAGCACTCAGAAAAGCGAGCTTTGTAATATTTTAAGCAGCATGTTGCTTTTTAAATAGAAGTTCTTAAAGAGATTTTAGTAATATTTTAGGCAGCCTATTTTTACTTCTATAGCCACGATGATGGAGTTAACTAGGAAGATTAAAGGCATTTCTAGTTAAAGACTTATTTGCCAAGAATTATTAGCATTTGGCTTTTGAAAGTGGACGTGAAAGAGTCAGGTTACTTAGAAGGTGGTGAGCCTCTCACCATGTCTAGGCTGATGAGAACTGCCAGCTCTGGGAAGAGGTTCATTCAGAGAGGATTGCGTGGTGGTCAGATAAAGGTAAAACATGAAAGAAGCCAGGGTGTATGGCCCACTGGGATTTCTTTTTCTTGAATAACACAAATTTATGTACAAAAATAGAGGTAAAGGTCTATATGCTGAATTATGTAAGACTACTTTGAATATGTTTAGACATGTTCTTAAGGATATCAGGGAAAGGTCACAGCTGACCTCTCTGGGCTTTAGATGGCTTTGTAACCCCAGTACAACTTAGCATGACTTTGGGTGGTGTGACTGCCAGGGTCATCAGCTGCTACACAGTTGATCCATAATTCATAGCCATTCTTAGTCTATAATTCAACTTCTGAGTGAACATCATACATTTTAATTAGATAATAACAGGTAAGTCTTAAATTTCTTCAGTTTATACAACAAAATTCTAGCATTTTAAATGGAATAAAACATAAATGGTACTTTGGGGACACTCCCTAATTAACACTCATTTATTTGTTGGATAAATGTTAGTAATTTGGGCATAAACATATATAAGGTAAGGTCTGTTAGATGGACGGCTGTCACCACTGCTGATGGTGATCAGGAAGGCCATAGGCAGATTTTCTTCTGGTGTAGAAAGCAGTGGCAATGGCTTTGAGCTCACCTTTACTGCTGTCCAGAAGTCAGAAGCAGGTACATATTTCAAGTATTGAATTCCCTGCTGCTTGTCCTCTAGCTGGGTAAGGAAGAAGAAGGGCATTTGCCATTCACTTCAGATTTTCCCTTCCTCGGGGTCTGGTTGTGGAAGTGCAGCTGTGCTGGTAGAAGAGGGTTTCCTCAGCCCGGTATCCTCGGTTGTATTCTGGCAATGTGTGGTGTCACAGTTCATTCATGCTGCTCAGAAACACATCATAAAGTCAAGCAGCTAAGGAATCTCCACTTGGTAGAGAATTTAGCTGTGCTAGATAGGCCGAACTTACTTCATCTGGATTATTAAACTGTCATTATAACTAGGGACTTCTTTTAGTCATATTCTCAGTTTAAATAGGGATCTACATGTGGGCTTAAAGATTTCAGTGGATTAAAAGTAGAGATAATAAAAAGCAGGCTCCTTCTCATTAAACTCCTTTCCTGCTCTAAGGCAAACACTGATAAGTTATTACATAGTACCTTTGTAATTCTGACTGTGGTGACATATTGGGGCTTATGTTGCTTGGCATTGCTTCCTGCAAAGAAAAATGTTTCCAGGGTCTTTCCAGATGAGCCCACACAGCTTTTACCTGAATAAAATACCATGATGCTTCATAACTTATTAAACAAGTTCCCTGTTTATGGGTGCTTTGTGTGTTCTCAGCCTTCATGCTGCAGTGCTGCCATGAATGCCTGAGTTTCACTGTCTTTGGACACATGTAGGGATGCGTCATGCCCAGGAGTGACTTGATGACTTAAAGGATTATACACTTAAGCCTCGAGGTCATCTCCAAACAGTGGGATGGCTTACATTTCTGTCAACAGTATATGAGAATGTGACAGAGAATCTTTAAAGGTGGAGAAAAACTTCACTTTTCCTTGACTGATTCTCTGATTATATTTACAGTTTTGCAATTGACTTTTGAGGAGTTTAATGTTGAATTTAACAAAAACTGTAAATGATGCTTCTATGATTTATGATGATCCTGAAGAATGTGACTTAGGTGGATAATGAATATCCTGTCCCTTTGAGTTTGAAAATCATATGACACAAATGCTGCTGTCACTGTCCACTTCCTGCAGGACTGTGAGGTGGAGAGGCAGTGGGGGATTCTAGCACTAGAAGCTTATGAGCTCACAGTGCATAAGACCTGAAATCTTGTGAGCCAGCAGCTGACTCACCAGTAAAATTTTTAATAGAAACATGTGAAATGTGAAGAATGTTTCAGAATATTTGGAAAATGTAAAGAAAGTTTCCCAGAGAGAAAAGAAAATGTAACAGTTTTTGGCACATGTCTAAGGTAAAAATTAGAAACTTCCTTTTTTTGTATTAATTTCTTCTCATTGCTGATATTTTTATTTTTGTATCCAAGAAAAGGAACTCAAATCTACCATTTCTTCTTGGGTCTTCAAATTAATTTTAAAACCCAACTTAAAATTCAAACATACTTTCAGTTATGGTTTAGCTTACTGAGGATGAAGTTAACACCCCGCATAGCAGTCCTGTACATGCCTGTCATTGTCCTTCCACTGGTTGTGGGTTTAAGTTGGAGACCAGATCACTGCTGGCTCACATAATGTACATGGAAGGAGGTGCAGGGATGGGAGGCACAGTCTTGTGGTCCAACAGAACAGTGGGACTTAGATGAAGCAGATTTCTGCTGTCTCCTGCTGACCTGTGATACAGCCAGGTCCTATTGGAGGAATGCACAATTTCGGTTGATTTTCTTTTGTTTCTCCAACTCCTCTTGTCCAAAAGTTAGTCAGTTGAAGTTTCCAAACATATTAGAAATCAGATGTCCTTACTGCATAGCTTCTTCAGTGAGATAAAAATTATTATACATTGTTATTGTGAAACTAATTTTAATTCCCACCAAGATGTAAGGGTGTCCCCGAGCACAGAAGTTGGGAGAAAAAGCCAAAGTGGGTGATAAAATAACTAATTGGATAATATCTTACTTCTGTGTTTTAATTTAAAAAATTTTTTATAATTACAAACTTCCCTAAAATATTACATCTAAAGTTTGTAGACTCTTGAATCCCACTCCAATGTTCAGTCCTGGTAATATCAGAGAGAGGCATTTTAAAGATAATGAAAATAAAATCCAGTGCTCCCAGCCCAGTTTCCTTGTTGCCTTCAGGTGAGTGTAACTAGCTGCTTAGGAAAGAGCTTAAAGGGAGGATAATCCAGCCATGGCTGTCCAAGTTTAGAGTTTTGAATTATCTTGGTAGAGTAACAAAATGCAGATTTGTGGGTCCCCCCAGAGACTGATTCTTTAGATCTGGCATGATGCCCAGGAATTCTTACCTTAGCATGCAGCTTAGGGAGCTGCATGCACTGGGACATTAAAAAAAATTAACAAACATGTAAATGAAAAGTAGAGAGCTCAGATTAGAAAATGCAATTCTGAAATAAAAGACTATTGTAAACCATTGAAGGCTTTTGCAGGATTACTGGGATTTTTAGTGCTCTGGAAGATAAAGTAGACTTTATCCAGTATACAAATCCTACTGGATGATAAGCTAAATGAATCCTACTTCCATTATGACCAGAAAACTATAGATAACTCAACTTTGAGTCAGCAAAATGACAGAAAAGTCAAAAGTTAAATCATGCCAGGCCCAGGGGGTTTGATTGTAAGTGATGGGACAGCCAGCTAACATCTGTCAATTACTTGCTTCACACTAAGTACAGATGAGGCTTTTCACAAGAACTCTAATTTGCTCCTTTTTATGGATCTAGGGGATGTATACACTGCTTTGCTTTTAGAGATGAGGAAAATAAGGTTTAGAGAAATTAAATGACTTCCCTGAAGATGCATGCCTGGCAAAGGTGGAGACAGAATTACAACTCTGATCTCTCTAACTCCAGGGAAATGGAGAGGAGCTAATATACAAAGAGGGTAGTAATAAAGTCACATTGATTTTCTAGATGTACTGCTTGATCATATAAGTTGTAGAGAGAGTGTTTCTAAAAGAACTTCCCAGCATAGTTTTCAGCATTTTAGCTTTAGTGGTTTAGCAAATGATGGAGTCACTAAATGATGGAAACTAGAAAAAAGCCCCTATTGACTGTTAAAAGCAATTGCTTCCATTTAAGGCACAGATTTCCATGAGCTTGCAGGAAATTCTAATGTAGAGATCTAATTATTTTAGGTCTAGAATTCAGGAAAGAGATTTAGATAGAAAGAAATCTGGAAGCATTCCCATGTAGTAGAGTAAAAGATTGGGCATGAACCATACCTTATTTTCCCCACTCTCCCTTTAATTTCTTGCCTTGCCTGCTGGATTTGCTCTGTTGGGCCTCATGGAGTTGTGATCTTTATTGTGTTTTTCTATTATTTAGAATTGTTTGGAGTACTGGTTTGACATTCATGAAGATTCTCAGGTGTTCTTTGTCATTGAAGTATCTTTTCCCCCATCGATTTTCAAAGATAATTTTGCATGATACATCAGTCTAGGTTGGAGGTTGTTTCTTTTTAGGGCTTGAAATACCTTACTCCATGCTCTTCTTGGCTTCAGAGCTTCTGTTGAAAAGTCTGCTGTGATTCTGATGGGCTTTCCTTTGCATGTGATTTGTTTCTTTTCTCTAATTGCTTGTAGTATTTTGTTCTCTGTTGGGTTTCTGGGATCTTGCTTATTATATGTCTGGCTGTAAACATTTTTATCATGATTAGTTGAAGTCCTATTGCCTCACTCATCTTACGTCAAGTTCTTCTGCTCCATTTGGGAAGTTTTCTGCCATTAATTCTGTGGACTTTTTAAAAATGTCAGTTGTCCTTTCTCCTGCTTTTTTGTGGACTCCTGTCTGTCTTATATTCTTCTTTATGTAATCTAGGAGTTGTTGGATTGATTTCTCATGGTCCTTTACTATTTTTAAAAGATCTCTCTTTTCATGGTCACTACCACCATCCTGTCTTCTATATCTGATATTCTGTCTTCAGATTGGCTCAGTCTGCTGTGCATACTTTCAATAGAGTTTTTAATCTGGATTCCAGTTTGAATCTTTTTGATGGATTCCATTTCTTTCCTATGTTGGACATTCATGGTTTCCACTTCTTTCCTATGCTTTCCATTATGGTCCTGAACTCATCTATTTTTTTAATCTATTTCTGTACTAGAGTTTCTAATCATGTCTTTCATTCTGCTCACTATCTCTGTAGTGGTCTAGGAAATTATTTCTGTCTTGAATTTTTCTAGAGCCTCATTCATCTGTTTTGTTACTTCCTGCGCTATCAGTTAAGGGTGTCCAGGTGGTTGATTATCAGACTTTTCCACAAGAATTTGCCTTTGGTGAGCTGGAAGTCTGTGTTTGTGTCTTCCTTAAATGTCTTCTCATTTTCATATTTGTTGTAGGTGCTGTCCTTGGTTTAATTCCTGGGTTGATACTTCAATGTTGCTTATTGTAAGTATCTTTATTGCTCATATTTAGAACCATTAGGGAATGATTGCTTCTCAGAGGTGTCTTCCAGATATAGCTGGTCTTTAGGTTTTGAGTCTCTAATGACTCTGAGGCAATCTCATTTTCATTGTATCAGGAAGGACAACTGATTAGATCAATCATAATACCTTAGCCCAGTGATACACTCAGCAACACAATAGTATCAAGTACAGCTTAGAAAATGCCACTTAGTGGTAGTTATGAGTCTATCACCTTTAACTGTGTGAATTAAATAAAAATCCAGTACCAGCCCAAAATATGTTTATAGTAAATACACTCTTCAATATAGCTTATTTACCCTTCTGGAAGGGGAGTTAGAAGGAGTTGGAGAGGGACAGATAGATAGGTAGAAGGACAGGGAAAGGTTACAAATGAGGCCAGAGGACACAGGAAGATCACACAAACTCTAGGAAACTGTTGAAGACAAGAGGAAAGGACAGAATGAAAGAATAAAGACAAGAATAGAACAACCTAACAGCAATAGGGAAGCTAGAAACTGCATTCACTTTCGTGTGAAACTAGTGAAAATCAAGAGAAGGAAAAAGAAGAAAAGAAAAACAAAGAAGAAATCTGATTAGGGCAGGAAAAGAAACAAATAGGGAGAAGAAGAACAATGTGGGAGATCAAGAGAGTGACAGAGAGAGAGAGAGAGAGAGAGGAGAAAAAGAACAAAGAAAAACTCAAAAAGAGTATAAAAATTAAAATTAAAGATTAAAAATAAGAGAAAAAACAATTTTGAAAATAAAAAATAAAAATGAAGGGTCCCCTTCAGGGTATGTCTCTGCTGTTACAATAGACAATGTGGGCAGCAGTGTGCAGATCTAAGTCAATCAGTCTCTGCAAGCCAGCAGCAAGCCCTGAGATTCAGGCTGATTTCTGGCTGCAAGGCCCAAATTGAGCTCCCTGACCTCCTGCAGGGTTAGACTCTGCAAGATTCTACTGCAGGTTCCAGCTGCCCTTCCCCTGAAGATAATGCAGGTTCTGATGGGAGGTGGTGAACCTCTGACTTACCAACTACAGTGGTCTGGTGTGCCTTGATTGCAGAGATTGTCTTCACTTTTCCAGTGGGCTTCAGTTTTTATCAAGGAGCCTGAGAGGACCTTCTTTCTGTTGTTTACTTCTGTTCTATCTTCTGGAGCTCAGGACAGTGGCCTTTAAGACCCCTGTCTCTCTTTGGTGTGAATGCAGGCAGGGAGGGGAGCTCTGGGGTGGCGCTGCAGGTTCCTGCACAACTCCACTTATCTCTGAGAGGCCCAGGGGTGGGGGTTGGGGTGGGGCAGTAGCTCAGGCTCAGCTTCTCACCAGTCCTTTCATCACTCAATACCTTGTAAAACATCTTTTCATACTGAAGAACAGAGTTTTGAGAAAAAGTTTGATAAGAGATTAGCATAAATATGTCAAGAAAACTAAGAGTAATTCCATGGAACCAGGGAAAGAAGAGGTGCTTTCAACAGCCAGATGCAGCAGGGATACTAAAAGAAATAAAAGGAATCACATCTATGGAATCTTGCTCTTTGCACAGGAATGGCAGTGCTATAAGATCCACAGTACAGTGGTTTTATGACTGACCAGGGTAGGCAAGGAGGGTCAGTTAGAGAATATTTTCAATTAATTCTAAACATTTTCAATTGAAAACAATTTTCCTCTGTAGACTCCTTAAAACTTCACTGATACCACTTCCCAAAACCAATCTTGCACCCACTGCAAAAGCTGCTCCACATGGTGAGTCAGCTGTGTAGTTGCTGTCCATCTAATCTGCTTTCATCATTAACTAGATGTCTCTTTAGGAAACCTCCATCTTAAATGCCACAGTGGAAAAGGAGGAGTTCTATATTTAAGTCCATGAAACTTCTAGAATACTGTTGAGGTTTCCATGGAGATTTATAAAGAGAAGTAAGGTTTAGAGTAGGAAGAAAAAGGTACAGAGAGCAATCCTGTGCCCTTACCTATTCCTGTACAATTTAACATTTAAAATGACCTCTTGGAGCTTTATTTAGTATGATTATGCACTCTGGGTCAAAGGGGAAACAAAGGGCTGTGTGTGTGTGTGTGTGTGTGTGTGTGTGTGTGTGTGAGCACATTTAAAATCGCACTGACACATTTTAACTTCTGTATGCTTTAACACATCTGGTTAAATATTCACCGTTGTTGTTATGCATGGATGTCTGATATTTTTTTCTGTGTTTACTCGGTTACCAGTTTGGAGGAGCAAGACTGAGGTCACTTGCCATTCTCACCACGTGTGAAGGCATCAGTGCTGACGTTGGCCTTTGTCTCATGCTCTAGTGGACATAATCTAACAGAAAGTTGCATGGGGAGGTCCAAGAGCAGAAAGCTCTGCCTCTTCAGTGGGGGCTGGAGAGAGCTTGGAGAAGGTAATGCAGGACAGGGGCACACACTGGGATGCTCAAGAAGAACTGAGTCTGAGAGTCCGGAAGGGCTTTGTGCAGTGAGACACAAGAGTAAAACAGATTTACAGTGAAGAGCCTGGCATGCTCTGCTGACACATCTGAAGTCCTCCTGGTTGGATGTCAGCTCCACGCTGGCCAGGCAGGACTTTTGTCTGCTCTGTTCACTGGTATACATTGCCAGTGTTTGAAACAGCTAACAAATAGTGAGCACCAAATAAACCCTGTGAAATGAGGGTCAGCTCCTGAGCAACACCGGGGCAGCCTCTGGGGACTAGATCTGTGGTTTTGAGCTGTTGTGCTGCTTCCTCACCAATCCCCTGGGGCTTGGTGGAGTGGCATGGAGGAGCGTGTGCATCCTTACTGAGTCCAGGGTGACCACTGAGTCCCCTTGTTGCAGATGCCTATGCCCCCTCCCTGCGGCCTCCAGGAGCATGTGGGAGGCCTGGAAAGCCAGCCACACTGGGGCCCTGGCAGGTGGGAGATCAGCAGCGTGGGAGCACCACCCACCAGCCTGGATCCTACAGCCCTCCGTGCACAACTGTGAGTGGACCTGGAGCTCCACAGTCTCTAGCTTGGTATTTCAGGTGGTGTCTGGAACACAAAAATGATTGTCTACCAGGACTATCCAGACTAATTCTAAAGCAGGACTCTTCCTTCTGCACAGGTATCCAGCCTCTATTCAAACAATGTTGGAGAGGAAAGAGTTAATCTAATATTGAAATTGCTCATTCCAGTTATACTGTTTCCCTGAAAATAAGACCATACAACCCTGACAACCAACAATCAAAAGTGCCAGCCCCATCAGCCTGTCCTCAACTCACCTGCTGTTGCAAACTAGAACAGTGAGGTGTAATCCTCTGTGATACTGGCCATCATCATGATAATACCAGTTAGGGCTTATTTTCAGAAAAATAAGATAAGGGTCTCAGGCGATAATGTAGAGCCAAACTCCAATTCCCTGTCATGGACTCCAGTGAACTAAATTTGCTGTAGTTCCAGAAAATAAATACTACCTCTCCTTTCATATACCAGTCCTTCCTGTATCTGAAGACTTCTCTTAACCATTCACATTAGTCTAATCTTTATTCTAGAAACTCAGTTTTATCACTGGTTTTTAGTAATTCCAGACACCTTCAGGGAATGCACCTTCCCCTGGCTTGGCTCAGGACTGGTTCTCTTAAAATAGGACTCATATCAGCAAGAGCACCTTGGCTTCAGGCAACTACTGGACTATACAGTGTTCCAGAAGGTAGAAGAGTGTGTATGGTATGTACTGTGCACTAGAAAGAATAGTTGTTAAATATACATTTGTGGGATTAGGAAAGATCTTTACACTTACTCAAGACCTTTTAATGCAGATCCCCAGAGATAAATGCTATGCCAAATTTGCTAAATTTTATATTTGTAACACCTTGGGGTTTTTTTTCTTTTATTGAGTTTATTGGTACATTTTAGGTATACAGTACATTTACATTCATTACTGGGATCTCATACCTTTACATGACAGGTCTTGGTTCTCATTTTTTTCCCCTTGTCTGTCCCCTCCCTTCACCCCTTCCTCCCCTCCCCATTTACAAACACTTTTTTTCCATTTTTTCATTTTGTCATATTTTTTTTCTTTTCCCTTATTACCTTTCCCTTACCCTTCCCATTTTACCTACACCTTTAGCCCTTTTCTTCCTATTTCACATTGTCCATTATATTATTAGGATCTTATGTACTATTATAGTTTATTCACACCAGAGAAACTATACAGTATTTACACATGTGTGACTTATTTCACTTAGGAGTATATCCTCAATATGTATCCATTTTCCTATGAATGAATCTAATTTCTCATTCTTTATGGCTGAGTAATAGTCCATTTTAAAGGAAAACCACATCTTCTTTATCCAGTTTCCAACTAATGGGCAAATGGGGTGTTTCCAAGATTTAAGTTATTACAAACTTTGCCACTATAAACATGGGTGCACATATATCACTGTGGTATGATTCCTTCAATTCTTTTGGAAAGATACCCAACAGAGGAATGTCTGGGTCAAATGGAACCTCTACTCCCAGCTCTTTGAGCTATCTCCATATTGATTTCCATAGTGGTTGCACCAGTCTGCACTCCCACTAACAATGGAGAAGGGTTCCTTTCTCCCCACAACCCCACCAACATTTGTTATTAGTTGATTTCTTGATAGCAGCCATTCTTTGTGGGGTGAGGTGGAATCTCAGTGTTGTTTTCATCTGGATCTCTTGAATGACCAGTGATGTGCAACATTTTTTCATATATTTAGTTTCTGTTTTTACTTTTTTGTCTGAGAAATGTCTGTTCATTTCAGATGCCCATTTTTGAATTGGGTGTTTATATTTGGAGGGCTGATTGTCTTGAGTTCTTCATATATTCTAGATAATAGTCCTTTGTCTAAGGAGCGGCTGGTAAAAATTTTTTCCCACATTGTAAGTTGTCTCTTAGTTCCGTTGATGGTTTCTTTTGCAGTGCAGAAGCTTTTTAATAAGATGAGATCCGAGTTGTGTAACACCTCTGTTTTTAAATTTCTTCTTAAGACATTTTTTTGGCTTTAACACATGCATGTGCCTATAACAGTATGTTTCTTGTGATTTTTGTTTCTTTGATCTTGTGTTACAGAATTAGCATCTATATTCTCTGTGACTGGCTTCTCTCCTCAGAGTGTATTATGTAGACTAAGGCGTGAGTGGGCAGATGTGTACAGCTAGAAGTAGTTTTCAGTACGGTCTAGTTAAGTTGGTCACCAGGAGGTTTGGGAAATAATCCCCAGGTGTCTCCCACATGCAGCCAAGATCTAGAACCTCTCTGTCTGGCTGACCCAGCCTCCAGCAGAGTGAGCCTGGCTGTCTGCCTTTTCTGGTGCTCAGGCATACTGCTTTTGTTCCCTCCTCCAGAAATGCATTACCTTTAATTAATCACCTTTCATTGTCCTCCCCCCATAGGCTCCTCTTGGTTGTAAATTCTTAGACTCCTCGTTTTAGACAACATTGGCTGTGTGAAAGAGTGTTTGATGGTGTTTTGTAGATGGCCCTCAGTTCAGCTTGTCTGATAGTTTTCTTGTGGTTTTACTGCAGCTATGAGTTTTGAGGCGAAAGGTCAGAGGTAACTTACTATGTTGTATCAGGCACACACAAGCAGCATGACTGGCTCTGATGTTAGTTAGCCTCCACCCTGCCATTCACTGGGTAGTCTGTGCTGGAGAAGCACATTTTCCCCTTCCCACTTGATCTCTGGGATAAAGTGTGAAGAGCTGCTCACACTCAGGTGATTGGGCAGTAAGCTGTACCTCTTTGAGTGCTGAGTTTTTATGTAAATAGTTTGGAATTCTGGATGGCAGAGTTGTCAATTTTCTATCACTTATTAAAATTTTGATGTATATCAATATGGACACAGGATTTTCTTTCTTTGTACTGAGGATAGAACCCATGGACCATAAACCCATGAACCCACTGAGCTACAGCCCCAGATTTTTGTCAATTGTTTTAAAGTTATGGATCTCACTAAGTTGCCCAGGCTGGGCTTGAATTTGTGATCCTCCTGCCTCAGCCTCCTAGAGTACTGGGTTTACAGGTATGTGCCATCACACCTGACTAGGATATTTATAAGTACCAAATATTTATTTCATTGATCAAATTGTTCCAGTTTTTGCCACGGTGGGCTCTTTTAAACTGGCTTTTGTGTCTCTCTGACATGCTCCCATCCTTTTGTGCTTCTACAGCTGGCCCAAAGCTAATCTTGTGTATTCCCTGTTTAGTGCTAGAATACACCCTTTAGGAGTCCTGCTCTGTATTGTTGGAGAGTGGCACAGGAAATCATGGTCTTTCTGGGTGCTGGTGCACTAGCTTCTAGGGTTTTGTTGCTTCTAGTTCTTCTTGGGTGACAGAGGTTGCATATGCAGGTATGTGTATGAGCCCAAATTATAGACATGACCTGTATTTACATGAAGGTATACACCAGCATGTTTGCAGCACCAGCCTCCTATCATAGAGTTCCTTTACTAAGTCTTCTCTGTTGGAGAAGCCCTTTTTTATTGTAATTGTCCCCAAATGCATTTTGTTGCATCACGGAAGAGAAACCTCAGTGGTGCCAGTTATTTTGTGAGAACTAACATTTTGGAAACATTTGGTATTGAGCCCAAAGGCACAGAAGGAGATTTAATAGATTCCTTTGTCAAACAGTAAAGTTGGTTCTTTAATTATATGCTAGAACATGACATTTTGTAGCCAGATACGGCAGCTCTTTCATGTCCCATAATAGCCACACATGACCTATTATTGGGTTGGGGATAAGACCCCAATGATACAAGAGATGAAATCAGTTATGGGGAGGTGGGAAGAAAAGACAGAGAGATTAACCTTTGATACCTTCAGCTATCTCTTCAGTGCTAGAAAGCTTTCTGGCTTTGTGCCCTAATCAGCATGTGCTGCTTTCCCTGTGCTTTTCCCACATGTTTCTTTACTAAACCAAAGGTTATTTGATGACCATACACATGAAACTTCACTACAAATTGAGCCTGCATTATTAGCCCCACTATGTGAGTTAATTGTGTTGCACGTAGTACCTCCTATACTATCAGATACTGTCTTCTGTAGCACGGGAAAGAGAGTAGTGCTCAAGAAACTAGTTTCTTTACTACCGAGTAATAATTTAGAGGGTGACTTTGAAAATCAAGTTGAACCCTCCCAGTGGTGTGCATGACAGATGACAGCAGGGGTGATGGCTTCTGTTATGGAGATGCTGCTGGCTGCAGCGCCCCTGCCAAGCACTGTCCCTGGGCTAGTGCCCTTCATAAAGGCATCTTACAATGTGTGAATGTCAAGTTGTCCTGCAGGGAATTGAAATGGGTACAATTATGACTAGAGAGAGGCTGCCTATGCGCAGTCAGAAACCTCTTTGTGTAACGTGAGCTGAAAAATAATTTCAGTAACTTTACTTCCTAAGGAACCATATTTGAAAAAAAAGAAAAATTTAATCTCTTAGCAGAAGGGAGGGAATATTTTTAACAACTGAGGAACCCTTTTCTCAGGTGTTTCTTTAGCTGGAAATCTTGATATGTCAAATGTTAATCCAAGTTTAAGGTTGTTTTGAAGTATATCAGAAGTGAACAATCTGAAGTCTGCAGTTAAAATAACTTTCACAAGATGGATGCCCATGTAACCAGCACCCAGATGAAGAATCAAAATGTTATAAACACCCAGAACCCTACCCCATGTCCTAGAAACAACCAGCACCCAATTTCTAACACTGTGGGTCAGGGATGGTGAACCTTTTAGAGCTTTCAGTGGTATAAACAGCCCAGTGTGTCATGTGTGCCTTAAGCTCACCATCACTGCCATAGGTGAGTTTTGCCTTTTTGTTTGAACTGAAAACTCTCAGCCACAGTTCACCAATTCTGATAAGAGATGGTAGTGGCTACTTTGTTATGAATACATATTTTTTTCTTAGTATCACTGTACAAGCTTTCATTTTTATTTCTTCCTTTTCAACTTAAAAATTATCTCTGACATGTTTGGTAAAAGCTCCAAGACACTTTATGGCAAAAGGAAGGAAGCACTACATCAGGCACATGATAAAGCACACACTGGCTTTCCTACTAGGGAGGTTACACTGAGGCCACCAGGAGGGGTGGGCATAACCTGGCTGAAATTAAGCTATGTTGTTGGGGCCAGATGAGGTGAGATCAAAATATGAAAACTGTATCAGGACTGTCATTGCTGGGGATCATGGTAGAACCTTGAAGGAAGCAACCCAGCAGGTGTGAGATGTTTTCAGAAGTCATTTTGGCTTTTCTCTAAATGCCATCACATACTGGGGAACACCTTTAGCTAAAATATGCAGTTGCTTATGAATCTTGTGTTCCTTTTGCACTTATCCTCAGTTACATCTCCATCCAAAGATGTGAATTTGAGATCACACTGGAGTTTGAGAGTTAGGTGAGGCCAAGGAGGAAGTGTAGATCCATGCCAATGTGCGGGGTTCACATAGTTTCCAGTTTACAGGATGACCAGTCCTCGGGAGGTGATCGTGACAAACTGAGATAAGACTCACCTTCACTACTGATGTGTGGAAATGCAGAGACTTGGATTTATTTTGGACCATTATGCTGGAAGTAGCCTGACTCTATTATCTTGTACTGGCTTTGGCTAGTATGAGTGAGGAGGGCCAAACACAGCACAGCACAGGAAGGCTGTGACACAGGGACCAATAATGATGTTGCCCTGACCCAGCTGAGCTCCCCCTGGACACCAGCTTAGCGGCGAGGCCTACATGTCTCTAGAGCAGCACAGAACTGCTGTTTTCCTCCAAATCTGTACTGTGACTGGCTGAGGAAGCACTACTGGAGGGGAGCAGTTTTCTTATAAACACGGCTACTATTGTTACTTTTAAAAACAAGTCCAGCAAATATCAAGTGGTACCTACCTTACCCCCACTGCCTTCCAAAGGTAGAGACCATGCTTTATTTACCTGTGACAGTTCCACAAGTGATTAGAGAAGGAGCTACTTTGATCTCTTCCTTTTGGGTAATTTAGATTGTTAGCTGATGAGGGCAGGAGCCAGCAAGCCTTTTCAGTGAAGGACCTTGCCGGCTGAATGATTTTGGTTACGCTCAACTCTACAGCACAGTGTGAAACAGCTAAAGACCACAGGAAACAAAATGGGTACGTCTGTCTTCCAGTAGAACTTTATTTATGAAAATTAAATGTTATGCAATAGTCCTGGCTGATAAAAATGTTTCTTTGGATTTTTTCCACCCATTTAAAAATGTATGAAATATTCTTAGTGCAGGGGCTATAAAGTAGGTCTGGGGGTAGAATTAATCTTTTGGTCAACGGTTTGCTGACTTGTGGGCTAGATTAGGGTTCTTAAAATCCATAGTAAAAGAAAAAAACAAGAGGATCTAAATAGCTTGGTGGGTTTTTCTTTCTTTTTTTATTGCACAAAATCATTTTTTATGTTTTTCCTTTTGTGTTTCATTTGGAATCTGCAAGTGTAGAGGAAAGAAGAAGTGGCCTTTGACTCCTCCCAGTCTTCTTCACACTTTTCTCAGCTCCCTGCTGCCAGGTTGCCCTTTCCTAACTTCACAGCCACACAAGAGCAAATGTCATTTCCTCATTTTACAAAGTGGTGGTGTGTGGCCCAGTGATTTATGTAACTTGCTATGACCCCAGGACTAACAGACATCAAAGCTAGGATTTAATGTTCACACGGCTCAGCTAATCCTCATTGCTCAAGTGGCTTCATTACACGGGGAATAAAATCTGAACTCCCTAGCCTGTCTTGGAAAGCTCTATGTGATCTGACCTCCACGTAACTCTCAAGGAGTAGAGAGTTTTCTCTACTTCTTTTGCCCCCTTTTTGGTTAACCTTCACACAGCACGGCCTTCTCTCTTTCTCTTAAATGTTAAACTTGTCCTGCTGTCTGAAGCTCTGTACTTGACGTCCCGCACTCCCAGCTGAAGCGTCACAGCTCTCCTGAGAGCACAGCAGTGCAGTGAGACTTCCCTTCCATCACAGCTGCCCCAGGTCTATCATCTCACGCCACTTGAATGCTCCTGATGGTATTTTTTTGCAATCATCTTCTTCATCTCACGTATAAGAGTAGAAGCCTTTTGAAAACAGATCTTGTCCATTATTTCTCCCTGGTTAGAAGCATAGTTGGCACACAGTAAGCTTCAGTAAATACCTGTGGACTAACTGATGCTAAAGCCCTTAATAAGCATGCCTGCTGTCCCCCTTCTACCTTCACCACTTCCCCTGTCAGGAGGTAACTGAGCAGTGGTTGTAGTCTTTGCCAAGGGGAGATTACTTTCTTGTTGCCGAGCCACAATCTGACACTCACAAGTGAAAGAAGGAAAGGTTTATTTTGGCTCACAGTTATTGTAGAGGTTTCCATCCATATTTGGCTGGCCCTGAGGCAGGATTGCGTGGCAGAGGAAAATGACCCTGGGCTTGGTGGTAGAAGCAGAGAAGG
>NW_022900927.1:2126879-2141857 GCF_012274545.1 Fukomys damarensis | reverse complement strand
GGAGGAGGAGGGGGAGGAGGAGGAGTGCGATCCATCTAGGCCACACTCCCGTGACCACCTCCTCTGCCAGGCCGCACCTCCCAGTGTCACATTCAGCTGCGTGCTCATCAGTAGGTCAGCTGCTTGATGAGAACCATACCGTTTTTCCAATCACCTCCCCAAAGCCCCACCTAGGAGCATAAGAGGCTTTAGGGAGACGTCTAGACATAAGCCATTGCAGAGAGGAAATGGAATCTTAGTTTTGAGGTATGGCCAGCCACTCTGAGAGGGAGGGCAGTCCTTGAAAGTAGGATTTTTTTAATGTTAAAAAGAGCATGAGAAAGATTAAGAGTTGCACCTAGACTTCAACCCTAGTTCTACGAGCTGCAAATCATACTGAGGGGCAAGGTTGCTCATGTGAAATCAGTGTGGCTCACTGGCCCCTCGGGACTGTTCGTATTATTGAGTTGGAGTAAAGAGCTTTATAAATATGAAGGTACAATGGGAATGTGATTTTTATTTTGCCCCCAAAGGCATAGAGCTATAAAACACTAAACTTTAAAAATGAGATGTGGGTCTAAAATGATAGAATTAGTCATACAGAATATCCTAAAGTGGGCCTGGCTGGGGTCAGGCATGAGAAGAAACTTAGCCGTCATTGTCTGTGCTATGCAAAATTGGAGATGAGATTAGGCTTCAGATAGTAGGGAAGAAACAGGAATTTGCTTTTGGTTTGTATTAGGAAATCATAAGTGTATATTATAACCAGCAGTTATTTTATAAGTCATAACACAAACTTGTGTCTTCATGAAGTTTTCTTTCTTAATTCCTATGCAGTACTATTGGATGCATCAAGCTGAAATTAAAAATGAGCTGGAAAGTGACTCAGGTAGCGTTTTTCTGCCAGCGGGTCTTTTTACAAAGATGCCACATCTGGAGAGGACTAGGTAGGTAAAAGGCACTGTATTTAGTCACAGTCTCATCAGCTCTGGGGTTACGTCTGGACAGAGCGAGTCTGAGCACTGCTACGTTTTGCCGACATCGCTCATCACTCCAGCAAGCCTCCTCCTTTGGAAACGAGTCGTTCACTAGACGGTGGCCTGGCCAGCGCTTATGGCAGTGTGCCCGGGATGGGAGGAGCAGACTGCCCTTAGCGACCGGAGGGTCAGGAGAGGATGCTCTGTGCAGCTCCGCAGCCCGAGGCGGAGATATCCGCAAGGCAAACAGAAGCTGGGTGTCTCCCAGGTGGGAGGGATGTTTAGTGGGCCATGTGATGGCCAGACCTCAGCACCCCGCACGGCACAGGGGAGCAGACAGGACCTCTGGACGCGGCCCGGCCTGTGAACAGGCTCAAGCTGGACCCCGCTTGGGACTTCAGAGTTTTACTGTTTCATTACTATCCCTGCATCCTGAGCTTTCCATTTCAGATCAAAGACAACACAAAAGGAGAGCTTTTGAAGAATGGGTTTCATATGCAGCGAGAGCGAGGAAGCAGCAGTTTGGTATCTGTGCTCGGATCAGCCCTGGGCACCGCAGGGGAGGCTGCAGGCACTGAGGGGCAGCAGCTCTGACACCCACACCGCCGTGAGACGAGGGCTGAGGGCTGCTCCCCACAGCCGCGGCCGGATCTGGCAGTCACCAGGGGAGGCGTGAGTTCGCAGTGCAGACACAGTTCTGCTCTCCCTGACTGGTCAGGGGAGGGTGGGGAGGAAAATTCGATCTCCGTTCCTCACTGCTTTTTAAGGGTCTCACGCACGGACCCCACCGCTCCTTCATGCCCCCAAAGCCACCACCTCTGCTGGAAGCCAACAGGGCGTCAGCGTCCCGCCAGGTGGAGCGGAAGAGACAAGGGCCCTCCTCAAAACTGGATTCAGCTTGTCACCGTGAAACCCTCCTCTTGTGTTCAACACAGTTCGGAATCTGTCTAAATGTCCCATGTTTGTCCAGCAGACCCCCAGACAGGGACTTGAGCAGGAGGATCTGTGTCCGGAAGTGTGGACAAGATAGGCAGGAGAGTGAGAAGGGGCAGGAAAGGGAAGGTGGGCTGCAGATCCTGCGAGCACAGGGAGGACCGAGCTCAATCGTGCTGGGCACTGGCCGGTGGGGTACACTGCACAGGGCATAATTATCCCAGCCAAGCGATGGGGAAGCTGAGGAATCCATACACAACTTCCCAGAAGGCATAGTTTGGAGGTCTCAGGGGGGGGGCTGCTGACTCCTCAGCATTTCCTGTACTTCTGGAGTGGGATGGCATGGGGTAGAGTGGGAACGACCTGTGGGCACAGAGCCAGGACGTGCTCTCGAACAGCTGAGGAGTGTGGGAAGGGTCCTCACTGTGTGCCAGAGTACACAGATGTTATCTGCAAAAACCCAATGGCAAGGTGTGAATTCATGTGTTTGTTCGTCCCTTGGGTACACAGGATTTGATGGATGGTTTTTGTTTTTTTTTTTCTTTCTGCTTTTAATCAAGATCGCAAATGGGTCTACTGTCTCTATTTTGTTCAACGTCACTCTGTGTTAAGAGACAGGCTTATTTCATGTCAAGAGAACAGAGAAATACAAATTTAAGCAGTGTGTATTCTGGTCGACCTAGATATCCTGACCTCACTGAGCACCCACTCCTTCATTTGGGATGCCTGTTACTCTGGTGCAGTGTGACAGAATTTACTGCCAGAGTAAAGAAAGGAAAGAGGAGTTGAAGATCTGACTCTGAAATATGGCTAGCCTTCTTTGACAAAGAATGCTCAGCTAAAAGGTCAACTTTGGAAACCTGCTTTGGTAAAAACAGACTAATATTTCTATCCCAAAACTGATCTGCACCCTGCTGTGGATGTTCAGGGTTAATGGATGGGCTCTTGAATCTTCTTACCCTGGGAGGTTAAAACAACAACTACAACGACAACAGCAACAAAACAATGTTGCAAAGTGGAGGCATGGGGCTTTCTGTTTCCATGCTTACTTTATCTTAGAGTTTTTTACTCAAGATTGTTTATAAAGTGGTAGGTGTCTGTCTTTCAAGTTAGTTCAGTTTCTCCTCCTTGCTAATGGCTTCAGCCACACTGGTTGTCTTATCACCTCCCAGCTCATGTGTCTTGTGCTTCCCAGGGCCTCCTCCTCAGCTTGTCCTCTGCACTTGTAAGCTTTTGAATCTAGCTTCTTGCCCTCTTGTGTGTGTGTCACCTTGGTGTTACTGAAATTGAGACTAAAGCTTTTGAATCTAGCTTCTTGCCCTCTTGTGTGTGTGTCACCTTGGTGTTACTGAAATTGAGCACGTAGATGTTGACTGTCCGCCATTCACTCTATTTCCTTTAGAACTTCTATTGCCATCTTTCCTACACTGCCTTGCTCAGTATGTCTGGCTCACAGTAGGCAGAGAATATTTTTTAAAATAAAAAGTATTTTGGCCTGTTTGTTGAATATTTACCATGTAGTAGGTCCTGTGATAGACACTGTGGCGATAAAGGGAAATTTGACAGGTTCCTTGCAAAACTGGATGTTTGTAGGTGCCCCAAAAGGATATATTGGTTTTGTGTTGATAATAAAGAATAAATGATTTAGAAATGAATCAAAATACTTACTGAAAGCACCAGGCCATTTTCAAATAGGACAGGGGCCTCAAGTATACTCTATATGAAAAAAAAATTGGCTCAGAGGAAATGTTCATTGCTCTTTCTTAAGGTAGAGACTTTGTCTCTGTGATGGTTAACGTGACTATCAAACTTGGTTAACTTGGGACAGCTTTGGAGGGGATTAGTAAAGCACACTTGTGAGTGTGTCTGGATGGGTCTTGGTGGTGTGATCATGGATTCTATGTCTGGAACCTCAGACCTCCCTCTCTGGCACCGTTTCCCTACTCTGCATCCCAGTTGTCATGAGGTGGGCACCTTTGCCTAAACACTCTCTTTTGCTATGATGTTTCTGTGTTGGTAGCTAACCATGGACTGAATCCTCTGAAACCATTGGCTACATAAAACCTCTCTTCCTTTAAATTGTGTATGTTGTTGGGTATCATGTCCTAGCAACAGGAGACCTAATATAATCTCTTTATTCCCAGTTTAGAGGTCCTTCTGTGAAATTCTTCCTGTAAAATAAACATATATATATATATTAAATATATATATATATATAAATCCTTTGTCATCTTACAAATTGAATAATTTGTAAGATGACAAAGGATTTAATTTTATCCTAAATGCATTTGTATCCGCTCCCTTCTCTGCAAAATGCCTGATGAAAAATGTAAAAGATTATGTTAAAAAAGAAAGTCTCATCTTTTAAGCCTTGTTCATAGTGCAGATAATTTAGAGCACTTCTTTATAAGTTAAGCAGACATTATGCAGATAGAAACAATGGTTAAGTGTCGCGAGCCGGTGATGCAGAGCACTGTCCAGCAGTGCCTCAAACCTGAAAGAGCAGCGGGGTGGAGATGGGGCAGAGAGAAAGGAAGGACGCCAAGACAAGAGTCTGATCAAGGTGATGTTTATTGCCGGCAAGCACCGGCCTTTTAAAGCAAAACACCACAAACTATTATGGGATGGGTTTACCATAGTAACTGAAAGGTCACACAGGAAAAGAGCAAACAGGTTCACCAAAACAACCCTCCGTGAGTAGTAGTAACCCGGACAACCACACGTCTGAAGGTCAGAGACAAGAAACTGTAACTTTCAGGAATTCCACAAAGGAAACACACCACCTGCTAACCTGGAGAAACTTCACACATACAGAGTTACTAAAGTTAACAATACTTACAACCAATACTCATGATCCCCACAGTTAAGGTGCAATGCCTGTCCCCAGGTGGACCACATGAGGTAAGTAGAATATATGTAAACAGGTGCCTGTTCAGGGCACTGCCACTGCCACACCTAACCTGACAGTCTGTGCTAGGCTGGGCTATAGCTGAGTGTGGATGGTGTGTGTATTTTGGTGGCTTTAATGACAGTATCATGGTTTCTTCAAAGCTTTCCTTTCTGCTTATATTGAAACAAAGCAAGAACTTGAGGGTGAATTGATAAGAGAACCTTCCATCTGTATGAGCTGCTCAGTGCTGTTGGGCCCTATTTTTGTCTTTAGAAAATGTGTTAATTCATTCTACTCATGACCAAAGTAGCAATATTTAATACCAAAAAGTAAGTCAAATTGCTGTCCAAGGCTGCCGTATTCATGAATATTTATCAGCTCCACGAGGAGTGGGCACTGGACTCTGACAGGGTGGGCAGGCTCAGGCCCACTCATCTCTGAGGGTGTGTGCGATATGGGACAGTGTAAGCTTCCAAGTTTAATAGTAAGTCCAATAAAACGCCTTTGTGGTTGAGTTACTTTGGAATCTGCAGGTAAAGCAAAATGAAGTTCTAGAATCAGAACAAATACATCCTATTAGACATTAAATGGCCTTTTATTTTCATCCTCACCTCATCCCAGCACCTCCTTCTAGTCCCTCTGTGTGTGTCACTGTTGTCTACATTGAGTCATTGTAATAGATTTTGTCAAGAATAGCTATGTACAGGGGCTGCCACCCAATAACCTCATTAATGAACAGAAAGAAACATAAATTGGATCAGTTTGAGTCGCTGTGCAGTTTTCTCTTTTTTTAACCTTTTTTTTTATTAGTACTTATTTGTCATACACATTGATCCATTCATCATAGGGAATTTGTACCTATACATAACATATCTTAATTCTTTTTCCCCCATTCCCTTCCTCATCCTTCAACACAGGGTCTCGCTATATACTCCAAGCTACCCTGGAACTCACCCTATAGCCCATACTCAGTGATACTCCTGCCTCAGCCTCCTGAATGGCAGCATTACAGACAGGCATGTGCCACTATGTCCAGCTCACTGTGCAGTTTTCTAATTCAATATTGATTCTTGAAAAGAAACAACCTGAAATAATAAATATTATTGTTTCACCAAGTACCTATATCATTTAAAGAAGACCTGTTGATAGGAGTGGGAAAACTGACTATATGAGCTAGGCTGTATTTTGACTTCAAAACCTGCCTAATAAGCACAAATTTTATTTGTTCACCTTTACAATGAAGTAAATATGCAATTAAGCATCTACAGTACACAGATTGAAAAAGAACCAATCTTTAATAAATTAAGCACATTTATGGCTATTCCTCTCCCACAACTTGAAAGCAAGAGCTTCAAAGTAAAGCATTTTTCTAGAAGATGTTTCCTTGGTGTTTGGGGGAGAGTCTGGTGGGCTGAGTCTATCAGGATGACAGTAGTCTCTTTGTCCTCTACAACACTTTCAGCTGGAGAGCTGGCCTTGTCCCACTATGGAAGCCCGGTGTGCTTGCCAGCTTGAGGGTCTTTGTGGACTGGAGCCAGTCCAAATTCAAAGGTGACATCTTGTTTAACATTGCAAAGACAATCCTCTTCCTTTAGAGGGCACTTGACAGTGGTGAGTGTGGCAAAAAGAGCATCATGAAAGAGAAAATCATGAAGTACTATTTCACTTTTTTCTAACTACACTAAATTTCAAGATTCTGTAAAAACAATTTCTCCCTTGGGCAGAGTTAGGGTAAAATTGACTTCTCCTGAGGTTGCTGTAATCCTGGAGTTGCAATGTCTTTTGAAGTTGGCTGTTCTCGTATTGACTACATTTTATTCTTTGTCTTTGATCTTTCTGTTTAACACAATCTCTCCAAATACCGGTCCTACTTCACTTCATACAAAGAATAAAAGCAAAACATTAACAAAACAACAACTGCTACTACACACACACCTTCAACAGACAGTGGATTTGGGCCAGGTAATATATGTCAGTATTAACACATCTAGAAACAGTCTATCAAAAGCTGTTGTAAATCATTTTCTTTGGAACACCATTGGTTTCTTTCTGGTTGGTAAGGACCAGAATAGAGAAAACGACTGAAGACCTGTTGCAGGTAAAAAGTCTTGTAGTTGTGAATAAGTTATTGAATTTTGGAGAAGAGCATAGAATTATTTTTAACTCTGAGCTATTTCCTCCTACCAAAACAAAGGTCCTTAGACTTACAGATGTCTTGCTTGGCAAAGATTCCTCTTCGTTGGCAAAGATTCTGGGTATGAGATGACCAAGATTGGGATCAGATTAATCTACTTCTGTAATCGAAATGGGTGGTTTACTAATAAGATTCTGGATTTTAGTCAAAAGTTAACAGTATAAGAATAAAATATCTGTAATAGACTTGTAAGAAAGTGAAAGTTCTATGGCACCATGACTTCTGGCTTTCAAATGTTCTGAATCCTTTCCTTTTCACCCACCTCCACCCCATCCATCCATGCCCCACATACATTCAATCTCATGTGACAACTAGAAAGAGATGGAAAAAACAGAAATGGATGTAAGAGAGAGAAGGTAGAATTGTAAGGGTGGTGCCTGGAGAGGAGGAAGGAAGTTAGGACCCAGTGCTGAGCAGGAGCCTGGCTATGAGAAAGGAACAGGTAAATGCTGGATGAAAGGCAGAAATGTTTAGGGACTGATGCAGGGGTATGCTGTGGGCATGTGAGCTTCTGGGATTTCTCTCCTGATTACTTCTGTTTTCTAGGCAGATGAAAGAAGGGGTTCTGTAAAAGAATTTGACAGTTTTAAGAGAAAATATGAAATATTCTCTGGAAATGTGACATCATATATGTGTTAGGAAAATGAAGCAGGATTACTGAGCTGCATAAAGACCCCTGAGACAAATGATCATGATTTAGGGACAGGTTTCTCAGGTGGCTTAGTACTAGAGACACTGAGGTAGACAGAGAGCTGGCAGAGAGTAGGCTTAATATAATGAGGTTTTCCTGTATGTGGGGAGGCTAAGGAATTACAGTCTGTATGAAGAAGTGATTAAAATGATGGAACCCTAGAGTCTATGATATGGAATGGATGAAGTAACTATGAAAGATGAAAGAATTATGTACCAGAGGGGTGGAGGAGGTGTTGGAAGAAGCAGAGAGGATGGGACGGGGTGTGATGGAATAGAGTGGCACAGGACATGGAGACTATGGAAGGCTTGGAGTTATTACTATTGACTAACTCTGTAGGGGTTGACCCCTGGGTGAGTGCCCAAGGCTTGGTGAAGGACAAGATCATTGGCAGAAACAGAGAAATTGAAAAGCTTCAGTGCTGGAGTCAACACCTCTTAAAACACGTAAGAATTATAACAGGCATAGTGTTGGAATCAAAGACCACTGAAATCCAGGAGTAAGGAGGAGTGATCCTGACACTAGACTCTTGGAGTCGAAGCTGGCACACACTTGTACTCCCTTGCACTCTGGGAGGCTTGAGCAAGAGGATTTCAAGTTGGAGCTCAGTCTGGGCAACTTTATGACTTAGCAAGACTCTCTCTGACAATAAAACCATTTTTCAAAAGGCCAGAAATGTAGGTCAGTGAGAAGGCCATGCATTCCACCCCCAATACCACCAAAAAGAAAAAAGAAAAGAAAAATAAAACAGAGTAAACCTGGAATCAAGGTAAGATGGTGAGGAGACATGAGTCTAAGATGCGAAAAAATCTTTTATTTCCGTGGTCTGAGTTAAATAGTGAGTTCAAGGAGCACCTAAATAAATTAATACAGAGAAGGACTTGGAGTGGGGTGGAAGGTCCTGAGGTCCTGACCCCTGATAGGGTCAGTGAGTGTAGAGACAGAGGTAATCCAATATATTTTTTAATTGTCCCATTCAGCTACTTAGAAAATGAACATTGTTAAGTGTAAAGAAAATATATCTCATTGTATACATTTAGAAATACTTATGCATGCCAAAGGAGCTTGATATTTTTATGTAAAAAGTTTTTATGGAATGAAGCTTATTTGTTTTAGTTCTATGATTACAGACTCACTTTTTATACTGGGGAATGAACACATCTTAACAAGGAATTTTTTGATAGCCCCATTTACAAAGAACAATGAGAGGTTGGGAATTCATGTCTCTAATGATTTCATACTAACCTGTGTTTCCAGGTAGATTTTTTTATGTGGATTCACATAGTTGGGGAGAGAGTGAACAGACTGGATGGCCTGCTGGAGCCAAGCCTTGAGAGATCTGGCAAGAGCATGCCCTCCGTTGCCTTCAGCAAGCAGAGATATAACTTACTGTATTCACTGGGCCCAAGTTGGAAGGCAAGGTAGAAGAAGAGTAGGGACAGGGAGATCATTTAGTTACTCTCAAAACAGAATTGGAAAATATCTGCTTAGGTTGTAGCAACCACACAAATAAAACTGATTCATCAAAAAATAAGAGGATTGGTTAGCAGAGTAAAGTCCTGAATGCTTGTAGCACCCCATTTCCCTTTATGAATGTGTGTCTCAGCTTGATTAGTGATTCTAGGGCAGAGTGTATGTGACGATATGTGGTTTCATTAATCATATATGAGGGTGTGAATATATTACAGAATATTTTATTTTGTAATTGCTCAGAAAGCTTTTGTCAAAGGAGTAGGCACAGGGGAAGAGGAATAGGCCAAGGGTAAGACGTGAAGAGGATATCAGAGAGGAGCTGATCGCACAGTCAGTGGGCTAGACAGAAACTGCATCTGAAGTGTAGCTGGTTTCCCTTCAAGTCTAGAGATGCCCTGGAGCTCAACAAGTGGAAGAATAAAAGATATCCTAATGTATTTGGCAAATTCTTCTGGTTTTTTTCTTCTAAATATCAGGTATATAGTACAGTTACATTCATCATTGGGATCTTGTACCTTTACATGACAGATCTTGGTTCATATTTTTCCCTATTCCCCAGCACTCCCTTCACACCCTCCACCCTTCCATGTTTACAAAGACATTGTTTCCATGTTCTCCTTTTCACATATTTTGTCTTTTCCCTTTTTTCCTTTCCCCTACCCCTCCCACTTCCTCTACTCTTATAGATGTTTTGTTCCTATTTCACAATATCAATTATACATTTTGATCCTTAATACTTTTAGTTTTTCATACCAGAGAAACCATTCAGTATTTACACATGTGTGACTTATTAATTTCACTTAAGGGTATGGTCCCAATGTGCATCCACTTAGCTATAAATATCTGTAGTTTCTTGTTTTGTTTTTTATGGCTGAGTAGTACTTTATTTTATTTAAAAAAAAAAAAACCTACAGCTTCTGTATCCAGTCTCCAATTGATGCACAATGGAGCTATTTCCAAGTTTTAACTATTACAAAACTGTGCTGCTATAAACATGGGTGAGCATATATTGATGTGGTATTATTCTTTTAATTCTTTTGGGAAGTTACCCAACAATTAGTCAAATGGGACTTCTAATTCTAGCTCTTCGAGGTATCTCCATATTGATTTCCACAGTGGTTGCACCAGTCTGCACTCCCACCAACAATGGAGAAGGATCCCTTTCTTTCCACAACCCTGCCAACATTTATTGGTTGATTTCGTGATAGCAGCCATTCTTTCTGGGGTGAAGTGGAATCCGTGCTGTTTTCATTCGCATCTCTCAAATGACCAGTGATGTTGAACATTTTTTCATCTTTATTTGTTGCGCTTACTTTTTTGTCTTAGAAATGCCTTTTCATTTCAACTGTCCATTTTTGAATTGGGTCTTTATATATGGGGGGTCTGATTTTTTTGAGTTCTTTATATATTTTAAATAGTAGAAAAAAAAATTTTTTTGGTACCAGGTCCTTGTGAGGCAGGCCACTGAACCACTGAGCTAAATCCCCGGTAGAATTTTGTCTGAGGAACAATGGTAATTTTTTTTTTCACACATTGTGAGTTGTGTCTTAGATCTGCTGGTGATTTCTCTTGCAGTGCTTTTTAAAAAGATGAGATCCTAATTGTTGATTCTTTGTGCTAGTTCCTATGCTACTGAAGATTTGTTCATAAAGTGTTTTCCTATGCTAATGTCTTCAAGAGTTCTACCCAATTTACTTTCCAGTAAGTTTAATGTTTCTGTTTTGATATTTAGATCTTTACTCCAGTTGGATTTTTAGTTTAGTGCATGGTGAAAGATAGGGGTCTAGTTTTAATTTTTGGCAAGTTGAAATCCAGTTTTTCCAATACTATTTGTTAAAGAGTTTCTATCTTTCCTCCAGTGAGTATGGTTGTCTCCTTTGTCAAAGATGAGGTAGCTGAGTATGTCAGGAGTTGTTTCTTCATCTTCTAATCTATTCTACTGATCCTTGGGTCTGTTTCTTTGCCAGTACTATGTTGCTTCTATCACAGTGGCTTTGTAGTATAGTTTCAAGTTGGTGATTGTGATACCCCCTGCCATGTCTCTGTTGTCTACAATTGCTTTTGCTATTCTAGGTCTCTTCTGATTCCAAATGGATTTTTGGTTTGTTTTCTCTAGCTGTGTGAAATACACTGTTGGGATTTCAATCAGGATTGCATTGAATCTGTATAGCAGTTTTGGAAGTATGTCCATTTTCACTATTTTGAATCTTTTTATATCCTCTTCAATCTCTTTTTTTTCAGACTGTTGTAGTTCTCAATTTAGAGGTCTTTTTTTTTCCTTTGTTAAATTGTTAGTTATTTCATTTTTTGGAAGCTATTGTAAAGGGATTGTTTCCCTAATTTCTTTCTCAGTGAGTCTGTTATTTGTGTACAACAAGGCTGTTGATTTTTGAGTATTGACCCTGTATCCAGCTACTCTATTGAATCTGTCAGTTAAGTCTAGAAGACTTTGCCAGTGTTTTTTGGGTATTCTATGTAGAGTATCATAGTGTCAGCAAATAACAATTTCCTATCTTCATTCCCTGTATTTCTTTCTCTTGTCTAATTTCTGTGGCTGTTTCCAAAACTATATTGAACAGAAGTGGTAATAGTGGACATCCTTGTCTTCTTCCTGATTTTAGTGTGAAAGTTTTGTTTTTGACCATTTAGTATGATGTTAGCTGTTGGTTTTTCATAGATGAGCTTTGTCAAGTTGAGATAAAGACAATCTATTCCAATTTTCTTCAGGGTTCTTATCATGAATATGTGTTGAATTTTGTTGAATGCTTTTTCTGCATTTATTGAAATGATCATATGGTTTTTGTCCTTGACTCTGTTAATATAGTGCATTAAACTTATTGATTTATGCATGTTGAACCATCCTTACAATCCTGGAATAAATCCAACTTGGTCAGGGTGTATGATCTTCTTGATAGCCTCTGTATTCTGTTTGCCAGTACTTATTAAGAATTTTTGTGTCTATGTTCATTAGGGAGATTAGCCTGTAGTTATCTTTTTGGCTGAGTCTTTCCCTGGTTTTGGAATCAAAGTAATACTTGCTTCCAGGATTGAATTTGGAAGTATTGCTGTCCTGAGCTGGTGACGCAGAGCACTGTCCAGCAGTGCCTCAAACCTGAAAGAGCAGCGGGGTGGAGATGGGGCAGAGAGAAAGGAAGGATGCCAAGACAAGAGTCTGATCAAGGCGGCGTTTATTGCTGGCAAGCACCGGCCTTTTAAAGCAAAAAACCACAAACTATTATGGGATGGGGTTACCATAGTAAATGAAAGTTCACACAGGAAAGAGCAAACAGACTCAACAAAAACAACCACCATGGGTAGTAGTAACCCAGACAACCACACGTCTGAAGGTCAGAGACAAGAAACTGCAACTTTCAGGAATTCCACAAAGGAAACACATCACCTGCTAAACTGGAGAAACTTAACAAATATGGAGTTACTAAAGTTAATAATACTTACAACCAATACTCATGATTCCCAAAATTCCTCCCTTTTTGTTTTAAAACTCTGGTTCCATAGCAAGAAGAAGCTTAAGAGAAACTATAGGCATGTCCGAGCCTGTCTTAGGTTGGGAAAAGCATTTGGCTGTCTTACCCGTCATTGGGGTCATCTGTTTTATAGGCCTATAACATGATGAAGATTTAACAGAAGCCCCTGTCTTAGGTTGATCAGCCAAACCTTTTCCTCTTACCCGTCTTTGACTTTCCGGACCCTCATTGAAGCTCTCTTTTTATCTGAGTGAGGTAAATGCCCAAAGTTTTGGAGGACCCTTCCTTAAGGTCCATGAGCACATGTAATGTTTTGCACTGTATATAAACCTGATTTGAGATAACACAGTATTTATGATATTTCACATATTAGAGGCCCCATGCCAAAAACATTCAAACTAAGGCTAGTAAATTTGACATCTGACAATAAGCGTATTTCTCCCAATGCAGCAGCAGGTTTCCAAATGTTGGTTTTAGGAAAACATGAATCTGTTTTCCAAAGTCCTGCAGATAAGCTTAAATTTGTGGAATTTCAAAATGACCAGTACAAAACTTTCGAGATGTGTCATTAAATAACCTTTCCGGAGGTATAGTAACATAACATATTTTCCATAAAATCATAGTATTAAGGACAGCGGAGGTTCACCAGTCCCATAAATCCTCATTTTGGATAAAGAAGGGAAACTTTGCTTTTTGGAATGAGATTTCCGCTTGTGCACCGAGACACATCCTGGAGTTTTCTCTGCTGCTTCAGTGTTGGGGTCCCAATCCGGTCTCCTCAGTGGAAACCCAGGGTCAAGCTGTTCAGGGATAGTGGTAGGTCTATAAACATACCTGTAACCATAAGTAAGTGGAGCAGAAGAGAAGGGAGAATACCTGGACCAAAAGGTTATTATCATAAACAATATGCTGGAAAACCTGTATGGTCAAACAATATGAATACATTTTGTATACCAGAAAAGTGGCAATAATAATGAATTCTTATGTCCTGTAATGTAGCTTTGTATCAACAGGATCTTCCTTTTTTTTTTAACAGAAAATAGTATATTTTGAAGATAGCCATCAGAAACATGTTACAATAACATATTTATAATTCAGACCTTTGATGATAACCAATGTAGACATTTTTAACAACATATTTAACAAGGCATATCTTTTTATAAGGCTATGAAAATTATTTTGGTGGCTCCCATTAGTGAACAAAGATCAGAATAAATTCTCTGAGCAGCTGCTTCTTTATTTACCAACAGGAGCATATCCAAATTTAAAGGTTATATTTAATTATCTTTTAAGTTTTTTATTTGATCCTATAAAGCCAGGTTGTAGAAATCAACAATCTATTTGTATTTGATGTCATTTTGATCAAGAACATACAAACATCTTTGAACATTTAAGACAGACAAACATATAAGACAATTTTAATGAGTGCACTCAGATGGTTTTGGGCAATTGAATTATAAAATCTTTTTGTTATGACTAGTCAAAATTTTTGCAGTTCAAAATTAACAGAGATCTCTTGTAGAATTAGGGTAAAAGGAATAAATACTCTTCTTGACTATAAATGTAAACCTTTTATAACAAACTTGAAACCAACAAGCAAACATAAATAAATGATTTCCACACACCTCTATATACTTAGGCCTTCTGGTCTTGTATATCTTTCTTTACCTGTTTTTAACAAGATGCAAAAGTATAACTCTTACTTATAGCTTTTCTAATATTTTTCTGTCTCATTTACTATTAAACTTCTATGATAAACTTCAACTTAAAGTGTCCTTTTTCTGTTTTCATAGTATGATTGTTTTTTCTTCAGGATTACTCGAAGTGGCTTAGTTGTCTGTATGCTTTCCCACATTGAATCCTCTGTAGATGCGACTTGTCTGACCAGTCATTCAGGTATCCAGACAGGATAGGGGCTATCTGTAGGGAGAACACACACAGAACCTCTTCCCCAAATTATAACAGGATCAGGTCCTTTCCATTGACCTGTAAGAACATTTTTCCAACGAACCTTGGCATAATTGGTGTTGGTTGTGGGATGCCAATGTCTGTCTGCAGCAGACAGACCGGAGGCATAGAGTCAAAAAATTTAAAATGAATAAAACATGATTCAAGAGATTTTGAGGACTCTTGGGATACTATATTCTCCCTTTTATTTTCTTAAGATAAGTTTTGATTGTAAGATGTGCTCTTTCTATTATACCTTGTCCTAAGACAGACCGGGCATAGAGTCAAAAAATTTAAAATGAATAAAACATGATTCAAGAGATTTTGAGGACTCTTGGGATACTATATTCTCCCTTTTATTTTCTTAAGATAAGTTTTGATTGTAAGATGTGCTCTTTCTATTATATAC
>NW_022900927.1:2052771-2125165 GCF_012274545.1 Fukomys damarensis | reverse complement strand
TTGCGCTCTTTTGAGGATTTTGAGTCATGCCTATTCCCCTAAGATGGGTGGCTGTATCTTGGACAGGCCAATTCTTGGGCCAATGTTGTTGAGCTATCACAGTCACATCAGCTCCAGTATCTAAAATTCCCTTGAATTGTTTTTTATTAATCCAAATTGTTAATTCAGGTTTATCTTGTTGGATAGGCGTGACCCAAAATGCATCAGAAGACCCAAAGGCTCTATTTTGCCTATTTTGAGGAAATAAAAACTTTCCTTGTTCTATATAAGGACAAAGCAATATCTGTGCTATCTGCTCCTGAGCAGGGATAACAGTAATGCCATCAGGTGATGAAGCTAATATTTTTATTTCACCAATATAATCTGCATCTATGACTCCTGGATGAACATGAAGCCCTTTTAAAATCCAACTACTCCTTCCTAGGATGATTCCAACACTGCTTTTCGGAAGGGGTCCAAATACTCCCGTGGGGAGAGCTTGTGTACCCATCTGAGGGGTTAACACTATGTAGGCGGAGGTGTGGAGGTCCAATCCTGCTCTGCCTGGGGTTGCTCTGAAGAGGTCATGAATGGATTTCGATTTGATGCCCCCTGTAGGACAAATTGAATGCTGGGATAAACTGTTTTCACATTTGTCCTCATATTTGTCGGGGCCTGAGGTGGGCCCCGTAGGAAGTTTTTGTCCACTGGAAGGTACTCTTTCATAATTATTTTTCTGAGAAGAATCAATGAGTTTTCCCTCCTTGTCAAAAATTGACCTACATTCTGATGCCCAATGGTTCCCTTTCTGGCACTTAGGGCATAGGGCTGATGGTCGAGACCCAGAACTAGGTTTATTAGGGCAATCTCTCTTCAGATGTCCAGGTTGCTTACAACCAAAACATGTGGACTCTTTCTTGTTGCATGAATTGGCATAAAATGTATCTAAACTCATCCCTTGAGTGGCAGCAGCCATAGCCATCCCTTGTGCCCATCCTTGAGTATATCCTGGTCCTATATCTGCACATAGCCTAATGTATCCTGAGAGATCTGTTTTTCTTCTATAGGGTCGGATGGCAGCCTGACAATGTTTATTAGCATTTTCAAAAGCTAGCTGCTGAATGAATGGCAGGACATTATCTACATTACCAAAAATCCTCCCTGCAGCAGTAACTAATCGATGTACAAAATCTGAAAATGGCTCATCAGGTCCTTGCCTTATGTTAGAAAGGCTAGAGCTAAGGTCCCCTTTGGAGGGAAGGGCAGTCCAAGCATTGCAGGCTGCCAAGGCTATCTGAGCATAAACAGGAGGATCATAATTAATTTGATGAATAACATCCTCATAAGCTCCTTCACCAGCTAACATTTCAAAATTGATTTGACCCATATTAGCCTGAGCATTATGGCGAGCAGTTTCCTTACAATTATCAAAAAAATTGGATTTCCATAAAAGAAAATCACCGCCACTTAAGGCCACTTTACAGACCATCTTCCAATCATTGGGAGTCAAAAAAGGACAGTTGTAGTGACTCAACAATGGCCAAAGTGAATGGTGCATTTGTTCCATACTGAGCTGCAGCTGTTTTTAATTCTTTGACCATCTTGAAATCAATGGGTTTGTGCCCTCTTACCCTGTTACCTCTGCCATCTAATTCTTCAATAACTGGAAAAGCATAAGAGCTGAAGTTGCCTAAGTCCACTCCTTCCTTTTTGGCCTCTCTCAGCGCTATCTGGAGGGGAGTGAACTTATGGAGTCTTTCTTCCCTGTCTGATATAACCTTTTTATCTATCTTTATTGCCTCTAATTTTCTAAGGAGTGCTTGTTTTCCCTCTGCTAATTGAACTCTTTTCCTTAATTGTTCTACCTCTGAGATCATATCTGAGTTGGGATCTTTTATTTCTCTTATATTGCCTATATCAGGTTCGATGGGAGCAGTGGGAGGAGGACGAGCAGTTAATATGGCTCCTATAAAATCATTATTATCTTTATTTTTTCCCTCAGACTCTGAGGAGCTTTCTTGAATTTTAGTTAGATCAGGATACAATTTTGACTCTTTCTCCTCATGTTCTGAATTATGTGATTTAACTTCTCTTAATTCCTCTAAGGTTTCTTTGGCCTCTTTGAGGTGTTTATCTAAGCCTTGTACATCCCTTTTTTGTAAGCACTCATTTATTAAAGACCAGAAAGAAAATGTAATGGCTGGTACACTGTCAGAATTATGACTCCTTAATTTTTCATTTAATTCTCCTCCTACTCTATCCCAAACATCGCCAGTTATTTCCTCTACATCACTGAACCAAGGACAAGTTTCATCCACACAATCAAGAAATTGAAACAATGACTTTTTCTTTGCCTTAATTACTTTCTCACTGAGTAAAGACTGAATTGCTATGCTGAGTTTCATCTTAGATCCTATGTGCTCCATTGGTACCTGCTTCTCCTCGGATTTTCCCCACCGGGCATTCCAGACAGCGGTGTCCTCCTTGTTTCGGTTCGGCCGAACCCTTTTTAACAGCAGGCTTCACAGATTGCTCACCAATGGCCACTTCATTCAGGTCCCTGTTTGGGTGCCACTTGTCGCAAGCTGTCCAGCAGTGCCTCAAACCTGAAAGAGCAGCAGGGTGGAGATGGGGCAGAGAGAAAGGAAGGATGCCAAGACAAGAGTCTGATCAAGGCGACATTTATTGCTGGCAAGCATCAGCCTTTTAAAGCAAAAAACCACAAACTATTATGGGATGGGGTTACCATAGTAAATGAAAGTTCACACAGGAAAGAGCAAACAGGCTCAACAAAAACAACCACCATGGGTAGTAGTAACCCAGACAACCACACGTCTGAAGGTCAGAGACAAGAAACTGCAACTTTCAGGAATTCCACAAAGGAAACACACCACCTGCTAAACTGGAGAAACTTAACAAATATGGAGTTACTAAAGTTAACAATACTTACAACCAATACTCATGATTCCCACATATTGCTTCCCTTTCAGTTTCATTGAAAAGTTTAAGGAGCAGTGGCAATAGTTCTTCTCTAAATGTCTTCTAGAATTCAGCAGTGAAGCCATTAGGAACTGGGCTTTTCTTTGTTGGTAAATTTTTAATTATGTTTTCCATTTCACTGATTGTAATTGGGACTATTTAGAATTTTTATATCTTTCTCGTTCAACTTTAGTAATTCATATGTATTTACAAAGCTGTTCATTTCTTTTGTGTTCTCCATTTTATTAGAGTACAGTTTCATCTCAATAAGTATAGATGATCCTCTGTATTTCTGCTGAATCTGTTATGACTTCACTGTTTTCATTCCTAACTGCATGAATTTGAGCCCTTTCTTTCCTTTTTTATAAGGTTTATTGATTATGTTTATTGTTTCAGAAACCAACTCTTCAATTCATTGATTTTTTTAAATCATTCTCTTCATCTCCATTGCATTGATTTCTGCTCTGATCTTTATAATTCCCTCTTGCACGAGATTTCAGTTTCTCTTGCACTTCTTTTTCTAGGAGCTTAAGATTTACCATTAGGTTGTTTATTTGAGCTTGCTCTGTTTTCCTAGTGTGGGCATTCACTGCTATGAATTTCCCATGTAAAACTGCTTTCATTGTGTCCCATAGATTTCTGTATGTTTTATTGACATTATCATTTAATTGTAAAAATTGTCTAATATTTTCTTTAGTTTCCTCTGTGATTCATTGATTGTTCAGGAGAGTGTTATTCAATTTCCATGTGTTTGTGAAGTTCTTATGGTTTCTTATGCTATTCATCTCCAGTTTAATTGCACTATGGTCTGATAAAATACATGGGAAAACTTTAATTCCTTTGCATTTTGCTTAAACATGTTCTATGAGCTAGTGTGTGGTCTATTTTAGAGAATGACCCATGTGCAGCCAAAAAGAATGTGTATTCTGATTTTGTGGGGTGGAGCACTCTGTTGACATCTATTAATTTCATATGTTCAAAAGCTTGGTTCCATTCTAGTATTTCATTGTTGATTTTTTTGTCTGGATGATCTGTCTATTTGTGGCAATGGGATATTGAGGTCCCCCACTACAATTGTATTAGTGTTACTTTGGTGTTTCATGTCTCTTAATATTGGTTTTGTATGGTTGGGGTCATTAGTGTTTGGTGAATATGTGTTTATGATTTTTATCTCTTCCTCTTGGATCGTTCCCTTTACAAGGATGTAGTGGTCTTCTTTGTCTCTTTTAATTAGTTTTGGTTTCAGATTTACTTTGTCTGCAAATAAGGTAGCTACCCCTGCTTTTTTCTGGGCTCTTGTCACATGAGCTGTTTTCCATCTTCCTACTTTCAGTCTATGAGTTTCTTTTCAAGTAGGTGTGTTTCTTTTCTATAGCATATTGTTGCATTTTTGCTTCTTAATCCATTCTGCCAGTCTATTTCTGTTGATTGGTGAATTGAGGCCACTGTCCTTGATAGTTATAACTGATAAGTATTAACTTATCATTGTCATGTTATTTTCCACTTGTTGGCTCTTTTTAATTTTTCTCCCTCTCCCTCTAATTTCTTGACTATTGGATTTGCTGTGTTGGGCCCCATAGAGTTGTGACCTTCATTGTCTTTTTCTAGGATATTTAAAAAAATATTGGAGTGCTGGTTTGGTATTCATGAAGTTTCTCAGGTGTTCTTTGTCATGAAAGTGTCTATTTCTCCATCAATTTTGAAAAATAGTTTTGCAGGACACATCAGCATAGGTCAGAGATTGTTTGCTTTTAGGGGTTGAAATACTTCACTCCAGGCTCTCATTGACTTGAGGGTTTCTGTTGAAAAGTCTGCTGCAATTCTGATGGGCTTTCCTTTGCATGTAATTTGTTTCTTTTCTCCAACTGTTTATAGTGTTTTGTACTTCTGTTGGGTTTCTGGAATCTTGACTATTATATGTCTAGGTATAGATTTTTTTATCATATCTAGTTGGAGTCCTATATGCCTTGTTTATCTGTATGTCAAATTATTTTGCTCTGCTTGTGAAGTTTTCTATCATTAATTCTGTAGGCTTTTTGTATGTCATTTGTT
Source organism: Fukomys damarensis (assembly GCF_012274545.1). Classification (NCBI taxonomy): domain Eukaryota; kingdom Metazoa; phylum Chordata; class Mammalia; order Rodentia; family Bathyergidae; genus Fukomys; species Fukomys damarensis. The sequence continues at coordinate 2,120,155 of NW_022900927.1, read as the reverse complement.
TCTTCTCTTCTTTTTCATGGATTCCTATCAATGTTATATTGTTCTTCTTTGCATCATCTAGGAGCTGTTGGATTGATTTCTCATGGTCCCTTACAACTTTTAAGAGATCTCTCTTTTCATGTTCACTGACCTGTCTTCTATATCTGATATTCTGTCTTTAGATTGGGTTAGTCTGCTATGTATACTTTCAATAGAGTTTTTAATCTCTTGGATATCAGTTTGAATCTTTTTCATGGATACCATTTCTTTCTTATGTTGGGTGTTCATGGTTTCCATTTCTTTCTTATGTGGGGCATTCATGACTTCCATTATGGTCTTGAACTCATCTATTTTTTAAAATCTGTTTCTGTTCTAGAGACTCTAATCATGTCTTTTATTCTGTTCATCATCTCTGTAGTTATCTTGGAAATTATTAATGTTTTGAATTTTTCTGGAACCTCATTTATCTGTTTTTTTTTCTTCCTGTGCTATCAGTTCAGGTTGTCCAGGTGGTTGATTATCAGACTTTTCCATCTTGTTTCCCCCTGAAAATTCTTCTCTGTTTGACCTCAGTTACAAGTTCTATGAATGCAATGATTTATCCTGCAAGGCACCCACTCAGCTAATCTGGTGAAGCCTTTAGAAACAGCTCTTCATTTGCATCTCAAAGAAGCAAAGAAATGAAAACCTCTTCAGAGCACTGGATGCAATTCACTGTGTATTTTTGGAGAAATTTTAATAATTCAATTAAAAGCAATTTTAAATGATTGCCGTTTAAATTCTATTACTACACCCTCATTTCAAGAAAACAGAATAAATTTAATAGAATGATTTTTTCCCACAAAATATCTTGTAATTGATGGAAATAAAGTTTTAATTTCTTCTTGCAAGCCTGGATTGTTGAGGCTTGTGACAAAACCTTGTTTTCCTTTGCCTTATCTTTATTGGTCCCTGGTGTCCCTGTGTTCTGAATTGTGGCTGTTGCTCTAAAGTGGAGCTAGAAGATCACAGAGCCTTTTTTCCACTCCAGAATATTCACTGCAGTATAGAGGAAAATGTGAATGTTTAAGGAGTTGTGGTAAATAGGGTAGCAATATTTCCCTACATGTATCTGTCACTCTTTGGATTACACATGTCAAGACTCAGTTCTAGTCTTGCACACATCTGTAAGTATAGCACTTTGGTAGGCTGAAGCAGGAGGATCACAAGTTTGAGTCCAGCTTGGGCAACTTAGTAAGACCCTATCTCAAAATAAAAATAATAAAAGGACTGAAGATTAAGCTCAGTGTGAGAGTCCTGGGCTCAATACATAGTACTGTAAAAAGTCAAGATAAGACAAACTTCAGTTCTGATTACTTAAAAAGAAGAAGGAAGGATAGCAGGTAACCTTTACTCACCCTCAAACTCTGTACTAGGGGCCTTTTCTGTGTAGATAGAGTATGATCAAGGGTGAGTTTGACTTGGGAATAATGCTACCAATGTACTGATTCATATAATAGACATATCTTTTATTTTCTTTTAAGCACCTTTCAAAATGTGTATTAATGACATGAATGCACTGAAGATTGAGAGACAGAGGAAGAAAAAGAGCAGAGTGCTAAGACCTTCAAACAGAATCAGGTAAGAGATATGGTAGGAGCTCAGAAGATGGTAAAAAGCTCACCCAAAGGTGAGAGGTGGGGAAAAGGAATGAAAAATTAAACTAAGTACATTAAATGTTGTTAAAGTGGTAGTATTAAAAAGATTTGCTAATAACATGTTAGTCCTCATTTTTTATTTCTTGTAGAGAAGCAGATGTCTTTTTGTTCAACAAAACAAACATGCTCTCTCTTGTCTTCATGGTTGTAGTGAAAGCTTGGCTATGGTGGTAATGGAAGGTTGTAGGCTCTCTGGAGAGAGGTAGCAGGTTTAGGAATAATTTGGTTAATAGGAAAAGCTATAAAGAAAACAAGTATGCATATAGTATATGCTTGCTTCAGAAGTGCAGGGAAGCCTGGAAAATTGCTCTCAGAGTGAGATTGTTTTCTTAAGATCAGCTTCCAGAAGATTAAGCTGTTGAGTTAGGAGAGCTTAGAGAACTCTTTTTTAAAAAAATACAGTTTCATTTAGATGACAGAAAAAAACTAACAAGGAGCCTAACCACTTGACACATTGCCCCCTAAAATCAGATCACTTCCCCCAACCCTTGATTAAAACTGCTCAAGGGCTTTTCACACAGCTGGAATAAAGTCCAAACTCCCTAGAAGATCTTACACTTTTCTTATGTCCCTCAGTTCTTTAGTAGAATGCTACCTTCTTAATGAGCTGGCCCTTAACTCATGTGAATGTTCTCATTCTGAAACTTCTGAAACTTCTCAGTCCTCTCTTCTTAGATTTTACTCTCTTTTAACAAGCATTTTAAAAAACTTGTTTGTCCCTGTCTTCTCTATTGAATGTGAGCTTCATCTTCATGTGGGCTTGATCCTTTATTGTTTCACTTCCAGCAGAAGACATTTAATATATGAGGGAGTCACTTCTCAAAGAGGCTTTTCCAGTCTGAAGTAGTGTCACCCCATTTCTACCCAGTCATTGTCTAGGATGCTTTAGCTTTGGTCCCTATCTGAAATATCTTCATTTGCATAAAACAAAAGCCTCATGAAAGGGAGCAAGACCTTGTTATTTGTTCCTTTCTGTATGCCTTTACATGAGGACAGTGCCTAAGACTCAGACTTTTTCTTGTTTTGTTTATACACGAATTTTTGGTAAGCTTTTTTAAAATAAAATTTTGCACTCTTCAGAAACTCAAACTCTGTTTTCTTCACCTTTAGCAGAGCATGATTTTTTTCACTGTCCCCATAGCATAATATGTATTTTGATAGGCAGTATCTCAGTTATTTTCTCATGGCTGGGACAAAATACCTGACATCCACAAGTACAAGAGGAAAGATTTATGTTAGCTCACAGTTCATAGTGGTTTCAGTCTATAGTCAACTGATTCCATGGCAGGGTGGCATGGCAGAGGAGAAACAGTCCATGGCATGGTAGGCAGGAAGCAGAATAACTTCTTTCTTTTTTCCCTTTTTATTCCATCCAAACTACAAGCCTATTGGTTAGTGCCATCCATACCCAGGGTCAGTCTTCCCTTTTCAGTAAGTACACCATCCATACTCAGAACTATGCCAAACCCATCAATGGATGAATCTATCATCACTCATCCATGGTCAAGTCACCCCACCTTTGAGAGCATGAGAATTTTGGGGAACATCTAGATATAAGCCATAACAAGCATTTTTACTTTTAAATTATTAATAATGATAAATTATATTCCATATGTTAGCTAGTTGCATTTTTTATTAGTTGTCACTATTTTTTGTCCATTTAAAAATTCTGAATATTTTATTGGAATTTTAGATATATTTTCCTTTGTCATACAAGTATTTATTTTTGATATCATTTGCATTTAAATTTTATGTTGCTGTAAAACATTAAATTTGTTTAAATCTATGTATGCTTTTGATCTTTGATCTCATTACTTTTATGCCTTAAAAATTCATTTCCCATTTTGAGGTTAGAAAAATCTTTTAATTAAAAACTAACTTCTTTAATTTTGCTGAACTATACTTTCTCATAAGGTAAAAGTGGTTCTCTAACTGCTTTTTTTAAAGTTACTTATTTCCAATTTACAGAACCATCTTTATACTAGATTCTTACATTTAAAAGACATTTTCCAAGGAAACATGCCTTTATCATCATTGGTTATTGGTGTGACTTTTGGCAGATTTATAGAGGAACTCCTGTAATTTACCAACCTAGCAATTCTGTGATGTGAGATTGTCATGTATGACCTTGTGTCATTGTTCTGCCTCTTCAGGTTACAGCTAACAGTAGTGCAGGACAGTGATGGAAATTTTGTGGCTGACTTGAGTAGTACAGAATTTTTTACTATAACTGGTACATTTCTCCCAGTGGGAGCTCGTGATTCAGTCAAGAGTTGTATTCATCTCTACTTGCTCCAAATAAATATTTGCTCAGTTCTTCATAGTATTTTGATATCATCCACCCCAACATGTCACAGATGCTTCTTCTTCTCTTCTTGGCTATAATTCTCTTCTTCCCTACGAATATTTGTGGACTACCAACTGTGGACCAGGGTTTGACTCCATGTAGTTCTGGGGATGGAGTAGTGAATCAAATGATGAAAAAAAGGCAGGTTCCTCATCAAGTTTATAGTTTAGTAGGGAGAGGACACATGACACAAAACAGATCATATATTGTGTGGAAAGTCTAAGGTAAAGCGGATGAATTGAGAAGGGAGAGAAGTGTCTGGAATGTACATGCCATTATACGTGATCAGCAAATGCCTTTCTGAGCAGGTGACACTTGGACATTATGAAATGATACTGAACTATTCCTAGGAGTAGATAGATTTGACTGTAAGAAACTCTGCAGTTATTTCCACAATTTCTTAATCAGTACTTCAATCATTTTTAGAATTATAGTTATCAGTTTCCTTCCATCTTTAATTTAATATCTCCAGTAGAAGACTAGCTTCTTCAATAGAAGACTGTATGCAAAGAAAACTTTTAGGGTAGAAAATGTGTTTTCAATGTTCCAAGGACTGGTGCTGCTATCTCTGTATCCTGGACCCCACATAGTAAGAGATTCCCCAGTCCTTGTGTTGTCCTGTAAGACTAGATGATTTCCATATCTGTTTATAATATATTTGACAGTATGTTTTAGGTATGTTTTGATCCTTTTGATTGCCATATGGTTCTATGCGAAAAGTGACTTTTAGATTATATTTATGAGCCTTATCCAAAATACTTGGTTCTAAATTCTCAGCAGCTTCTCCATTCTCCTCACTTGAATCAGTGATTACCAGGATAGGGCTAGTACACCAGAAGAAGCTGAGCCCACTTATCTCATGTGAGTTTTTATGACAGGGGGGTCCCCGGGCTGTAACTTCCCAAGTTAGGATAAAAGCTGGAGACAATGTCATCTGAGGGGTTATGTCTCCCTTGTGGGTAATTTTGGCTATTCTAAGGTCCCAATGTTCTAAGACTACATGAGAGTTATTGTAAATATGTACCATCAAGTTGTGGATTTCTATACCAACAGGCTCTGGGTGTTGGGCACCAGCAGGGAACTGGCTGGCAAGCGACAACAACCTGAAATACTGGGAAAACAGAGAACTGTATGGTCTGGGCTGACCCGGGCCTCTAGAAAGGCTGACTCAGGGAGTTTCAGGAGCATGGTAGAGCAGGACTCTATTTAATTTGTTGATGATAGCTGCTCTTTCTGGAGTCAGCTTGTATCTCAATATTGTTTTAATATGCATTTCTTGAATGCCCAGCAATGTTGAACACTTTTTCATGTATTTATTGGCCACTTGTACTTCTGAGATGTATCTCTGTTCATTTCAGTTGCCCATTTTTTTTACTATGTCTTTCATTTTGGCAGGGAGAGTTCTAATTTTTTTGAATTCTTTATACATTCTCAATGTTAGTCCTCTGTCTGAGGAATGGCTGACAAAAAGTTTTTCCCATTCTGTCAGTGGTTTCTTCACTAAGTTCATTGTTGCCTTTGATGTGTGGAAACTTCTTAATTTGATATGATTCCACTTGTTGTGCTTTTAAAAATTAGTTTGTGCTTGTTTGTTTGTTTGTTTGGTGACCTAGGTGACACTTTGAATCAGGCTTTACCCAGTGACTCTTATGCACTCTGGACCACTGGTGAAGGTGACCTTCGATTCCCTTATATAAAATGCTTTTTGCATAAGGTCTATTGTCTTTAGAGTCCAAAATATGTTGGTCATTTTATAAACATAAAGTTTAAAAATCAATGTTACTCTCTTTAGAAGCATTTCAGAAGATGCATAATATTTTGTAAGAAGTCATTTTTCTCTGGGGAATTAGTCTGAAAACAAGTACTGAATCCTAACATTACTAATGTAAAAACCATGTAATCCAGAGCTGTATTGTAGAATATGTAATTAATTAATGAACCTTTTTGGTTCTTGATCAATATGGACAAATGAAAGCTGGCTTCTCTTCTTGGCACCAAAAAGCATTGCAGAGAATGTTTTTCTAGGCCAGTGTATATTGCATGGTAGGTGAAAAAGTTAAATGAATAGTAAAGAAAAGCCTTCTTATTGTATGAAAGCTTTCTCTTGGGAACTACATTAGGAATTTTGATTTCAGATGGAATTGAGCAATTAAAATACATTACCTATAGTTACTCCATTTAATCTTCTGTAGATCTAGACTATGTCAAATGTGATGTGCTTATTTTCTGTACTTTCAAATGTTCAAGATGAAAAGACTTTTTGTGAAACCAAACACCTCTGGATAATTTTTTTTCTAAGACAACAAGGGAGGAGAGCTAACTGCATGATCTGCAAAGGCATATAGGAAGACTGTTTTGAAACATTAGTTTTATTCACATTTGCACTGCTTTCTTTTGTCCCACGTCCACAGGGTGGTAAGATAACGAGACTTCCCTGGAGTTTAAACCAAGAGCATATGGTCGCTTGTGAGAATGTGCTGACCAAGCCAGCAGGTACCAAGGTCTGGCCAAGCCCCATGCTACCTGCTTGAGGGGTATGGAAAAGGACAAAAGACAAAGACAATTTTGCAGATAAATGGGGAGCTACAAGGTCAAGCCTCATGTTAGGCAAAAGACAAAAGACTCTCCAAGCTTGCCACTATTTTTTTGAGTACACATAAGCAATCAAAGTGGGTGGTGAGTGACTCAAGGAACAGAGGTGGTGAGTGCCATGGGCTAGGAAAAGAACAAAGCATTCTTGTAAGGGTAGAATATACATTAACAGGGAACCTGAGTGTTCCCCTAAAGTGGGACTTTAACTTCTGTACCGCATTGTTCTGCAGAGTCAGATCCGCAGCAGATGTTATCTTGCCCTGTGAGCACCACGGCTTTATGGTCTTCCTGCTGTGACCAGGATAAAGTGGAGTCTCCACACACCAACTGGCCCACAGGGCAAAGTATCCACTGGCCTTGAACTCCCCTAGCTTTAATGCACAGATTGTGGACCCTGACAAGCAGGAATCATACAGATCCCAAGATATTCTCATAGAACCACTATGAGGAAGGTTATGAGTTCCAATATGATGAAAGGAGTATAGAAACAATCACTTGACTAACATAAAAACAAAACAAAACAAAACAAAAAAAACAAAAAAAACCCAGTATATCATTTGACACTCCTCTACGCTATAGCTGCCTCTGGAGGTTAACGGCCACTTTAAATCACATCATTCACCTTTATGTGGTCACAGTCCAGATGGAGCAGAAACCCTTGGCCCTTGAGGCACCTGTGGGTTTATGAAGGACTTGGACTAAGAAAAACATTAAATGATAATTAATGGAGACTATTATAACACCCTCTCAGATTACGGTAGATCAAACCCAACTTTGTTCTTACATGGGTCACACCTAGACTAAATTTACTAAGACAGTTTTTTAAAAGACAGTTTTACACAAGAAATGCAAGAAAATGGACCTTAACATTAATCAGGCAAGATAATAATTATTTTTAAAAAAGCATCTATCAATTAGGGCTATGAATCATGTGGTAGCTAGAATCCTGGTTATAGTAAGTAAAATTTATTTTGAAAGAGAAAAGTCCGGGTGCATAGCTAGTCTGAGTTCAACTCCACCAGCATTGGAGTTACTGTTACTCTTTTGGCCTTTAATAAGGATGGCACAATTATTATTTTAGTTCACACTATCACACTGGAGCAAGAAGAGACAGTAAAGGAGTATCTTTTTTCAATGAAGCAAATGTAGCATGGGGTGTGATGGCATAAGCCTGGAATTCTGGTACTTGGGAGACTGAGGCAAGTTGATTATAAATTCAGTTTAAGGCCAGCCTGGGTCATATAATAGGATCAAACTAGGTTGCACTACATATTGAGACCCTGTCTTGATAAACAAAATAAAAAAGCAAGCATATTCTTATTAAAGCATAAGAAAACATGAGGATGGAGCAGCATTTTTCTTAAACATGCTAGCAGCTGAACCTTTGGCCTGAACTGCAGACACACCCACTCCCCCTTGTGAGCTGACCTTTGAAACCTCCTTAACCTCTGCTGACCTTCTGTACAAAGGGCGCCCTTTTCCCAAAATGAAAGAATCCTGGCACCTGCCAAAGATCACTCCACACACCGACAGAGCTCCTATGAGAGATTTATTGTAGAGCCGCTGCTGCACAGTGGCCTATTCAGTGAAGGAGGAAGAAGAGAGAGAGAGAGCTGGGTGGAAGGGGCTTGGTTATATTATAGCAGTTGCTGGTGTAAGCAGGTCGGGGAATTGCAGTAGCTTTCAGGGCAGCCACTTGGGTCATATTTGTGATCCATTCCTTATATGGACAAGCCTTGCTAGTGCATCAGTTTTGCTTCTGGACAATGACTTGTGATATAGGAAATGGAAACTTAAGGTATAAATGGTGGTCGCTACCCAAAATGACGACAGTCATAGCAAGGCAATTATCTTATACAAACTCCTGAGAATGACACCACACCCGTCCCTTTCCTTCAGGATAGCTTAATTTTTCCAAGTACCAACCATAATTCCTAGCTAACAAATAATATCACTTCCAGCCTCCTTGTGGTTCAGTTATGAATACAGCTGCCATTTTGTAAAACCCAGAGTGTATTTCAAGACAGCTTGAATCTGTTTTCCTGGGGTGAGAGTCTCATTAGCCTCTACTGTAATTTTCTCTCTTTCTTACAGTGTAACTGGTCTGCTTTCTAGAGTTAAAAAAAATATTTTCAGTAAATCTCTCTCTTAAAAAAGAAAAATGACTAAGCTAAGTAATTGTTTTTCTCTGTTATACCTGGTTGGCTGAATAATATTAACCCAAGTTCTGGAGACTTTGGCCAGCATTTACCAACTCAAGTCTCACATGGTACATGCTTGAAGATTCTTTATGTGCTCCCTATCTGATACCTTCTCACTCAGGTAGTACTAGAGATAGGACCACGCCTAAACCCATCCCTTCCAGAAAAAGTCCTGACACATTCCTTCTCGGAAAATCTGTATATTTGCTAGGTGACTTGCCTCCCATTTGATTCCCATTTAATCAGTATTGCCTAAGTGACTACACTCAGTAACTATATTTAATTGATCATAATTTTGTCCCACCTCATACCCACTTTGTGATTCTCCATTGGATCAATATTATGTAAGTGACCATACATATAGTCCTATTGGTTAACTATGGTTTTGTCCCACCTTATACCTGCCTCATCTCCTGGCTTTGCTTGATAAAAGTCCCTTGAAAAGCAGGGTCTATGGGTAATCTACTTTCCAGGGCCCCTCCTGTCTCACTTAGAAGCTATCTTTCTCTTAATAAGTTCTTTCTACTCTTAACCTCTGTTGTTCCAATAATTAATTCTTTTATTTTAGAGAACATGAACTCAGCCTATCAAACATCTATCATGTTGAGAGCTATAATATTTCCCTTACATTATTTGGAGACCCATATATTACCCCTCTATCATATGCCCTATATCAGAAGAAGGTGGGTCACTAGGGGCATGGCCTGAGGGATCCATCTCCCTCTTCCTTCCTCGATTTCTTTTTCTGCTTCCTGCTACCATGATGTGAGCCATTTCTCCTCTGCCATGCTGCCCTTTTATGCCTCCCCACCTTGGAGTCAGCTGGCTATGGACTAAGACTTCTATTAATATAAAACAAATCTTTCATCCCTGGAGTTGTGGGTGTCTGGTATTGTGTCTCAGCATCAAGAAAGTAACTAAGACAAGCTCTCTTTCTTCCTAATTTCTTTTCTTTTCCTAGACCTTTAACACTTCATCCCTTTGACATGTTTGTTTGTTGGTTGGTTGGTTGGTTGGTTTTTTTCAGTATTAGAGATTGAATCCAGGGCCTTTGCATTGAACTATACCTCCATCCCTTTAAAACTAATTTTTGTTGTTGTTGTTACATAGGATCTTGCTAAGTCACTAATTGCCTGGGCTGGGTTTGAACTTCTGATCCTTCTGCTCAGCCTCCCAGAATTACAGGCCTATGTCCTAGCCTCAATTTGGTATTTGAATTTCTAAAAATAAGCCTCTGTAAAACCCCTTCCTGTCCTATACTTATATGAATGGACTTGCAAAAAAGTAATGTGTCCATTATAGAAATAAATTATCTGTCTGAAAAGGACCTGGCCCCAGGAGGCAGAAGTCTGATTTCTTTTGAGAGGGAGGAGGGGATCTGAGAATGGTCACAGACAAAGCAATACCCTCTGAAGTAAACACCCCAAGCATGGGGATATCCTTTCACTGTCCCACTGTCCCACTCTCCCTTTCAAAAAAAGCTCTTTGCACACTTGAACATTTGTGTGGGAAGATTAAGGCAACAAAGGAGTCCCTTTGTCTTCTTCAGAGGTAGCTTTGAATAAACAGTCAAAATTCTGTCTCCCACATTTTGGGGGAGCACCAATAGATCTAAATCTTAAAGTTCAGTAATGATATGCTGATTTTATTCTTCATCGACACTGTTCTTAGATTTAATTCATAATATACTATTTCTTCTAAAAAATTTTATGGCTATTTTAATTTCTCTCAACAGGGTTTATAAGCTCTAGGATGTAAAGGTGAAAAATTCTTTTATTCTACCTATTTTTACAGTTATATTAGAAAAATATATATTTGTTCTTCATCTCTGGTCAGTGTTCCGAAAGTCCTTGTAATTTCCTGAGAGATACGAATGATACAGTGAGTACGTTAGAATGAGGGAGCCATTTTCAACCATGGCTGAGGATGACTTTTGGAAAGGCTAAAAATGGGAGGCTGTTTCCTTCCTATTTCACATTATCCATTGTACATTTTGATTCTCATTTACACTTTTAATTATCACACCAGAGAAACTATTTGGTATTTGGAGGTCCATATATCATACACCCTATATCATGAGTGAGTATGGATGTGGGAACCTTAGAAATCGAGTCTACACTGACTCCTTCCTTGTGAAAGTGAGAAAACTGAAGTTAAGAGACACATGTGTATCCTATTTATTTCACTTAAGGGTATGGCCGAGATCCCAATAATGAATGTAGCTGTACTGTATACCTAAAATGTACCAATAAACTCAATAAGGAAAAAAAAGAGCATGGCCTCAATGTGCATGCATTTAATTATAAGTGTCTCTATTTTCTCATTCTTTATCCACATCTTCTTTATCCAGGCTCCAGTTGGTGAGTGATTTCCAAGCTTTAGCTATTACAAACTGCCACTCTGAACATATGTTTCTGTGATATGATTCTTTTAATTATTATTGGAAGATACCCAGCATGGGAATAACTGGGTCAAATGGGACCTCTAATCCTAGTTTTGAAACTGAAAGTTTAAATAAGGATCCAAATGTATAATAGATAATGTGAAATAGGAAGAAAAGATATAAAGGGAAAGTGGGGTAAGGGAAAGGAAAGAAGGGAAAGCAATAAATATGAGAAAAGGAAAAAAATAGAAACAAAGTCTTTGTAAATAGGGTTCAAGGGTGGGCAGGAGAATGGGGGAAAAATAAGAACCAAGATATATTATGTAAAGTTACAAATCCCCAGTAATGAATGTCAGCATATTAGGTACCTAAAATTCACCAATAAAATATAGCATTAACAATTGGAAGATATAGTGGAGAAGTTATTTCAATTATAATTAGTAAAAATATAATAAATAGAAATAAACTGAAATGAAATATGAGATTTGTACAAACCTTAAGAAGTTGTAGACCTGTGTGCACACCTCACACACACATAAAGATTTGAATGCAGAGAAGTGCCAAATTTCAAACTGAAAGATATAACTAACAACAACTCAACCCACACTGGTTTTCAAACAACACATTCTATAATGAAATCCCAGTGGGAATGTTTTTGGAGAGATGAAAAAGATATTAATAATTGTAAATTTTTTCTTGTAAAATAAAGAGGGGAAAGAATGATCATGATGTAGAGTATATGATATATGGATCTCCAAATAATATGAGGGAAATATTAATATTCCCAATCTGCTAGATGTCCAACATGCCAAGTTTGTAATTGCTAAGACTGAAGAATGAATTCTAGGAACAATCCCACTTCTCAAGGGTGTTTTATTGAGAAAAGCCACAAGGTGAGATGGATTCAAGGTGGGAAAAAAAACTATAGTCTACTAATAAGATTAAAAGTATAGTTGTTTGGGTAACATTGATCCAATGGGAAATCGAAAGGTGGGTATGAAGTGGGACAAACTGCGGTCAGCCAATAGATTACAACTAGTATAGTCACTTAGGTAATATTGATTAAATGGAGAAGCAAGTCACATCTCAAGCATACATAGAATGAACAAGGATTTGCCAGGAAGGAATGGGCATGGGAGGTTTAGTCTCCACTCAAGATGCTTGATACCTATTTAGAATATCAATGACTGCTGTTCATCCCTGGGGGAAGTATGTGGGTATAGTTGTTTCTCTTCATCTTGAAGCCGGGACTTCAGTGACTAAGCCTCAGGCCACAATTGTCTGTTGTACTGAGGGCCCAGCCTTGCCTAAACTGCCTTATAATATTTTCTAACTAATTTAGCTGTCTACACTAACCAGGCGGTGAGGATTGTTTTCTCATATACACAAGCATACTGTAAAACAATAATTGAAACTAGTATAAGAAAAAACACACTAGTGGAAATGAACTAGAAGGGATGCAAGAAAATTTTAGACTATCATATGTAATAAATTGCCATTATGACTCAGGAAATAATCTATATTCATTACAATTTACAATAGCTGATTAAAGAGTTAAAGGTTGTTGGTTGTAATGGCACACACACCTGTAATCCCAGTTATATCATGCCTGGTCTGAATGAGACCTTCACAAGCAAACAGATCATTCTCTTAGCCAGGCTGTCAGACACTTTGACCATCCCCAGGACACAGCCAGTCTCTCATTCTCTGCCTCCCCCTGGAGGCTCCCATCATCTCCCTTCACCTCAACCCGTGTCTGGGGCACTTTCACCCCATCCCTGGCCTCATCTCAACAACCTCTTATCATCCATATCAAGCCTGATAACTCTTACCCTGTCTAATGACAATATCTCATCCCTGAGATATTGCCTATTGTAGCATGGTCTATTAATTCCTGTCAATTCCCCTTACAATATACCCATTTCCCACTATGGAAGGCAGATGGCTTTTATAGGCTGGTGCAAGATCTGTGTGCCATTAATCAGATTGTTCTCTCCATACGTCATGTAGTGTTAAATCCCTACACACTCTATCCTCTTTCACTTCATCCACCACTCATTACTCTGTTTGGATCTAAAAGATTTTTTTTCACTATTCCCCTTCACCCCTTCTCACAGCCTCCTCTTTGCTTTCAACTAGACAGACCCTGACATCTTTCAGCCCCAACAGCTGTCCTGAACTGTCTTGCTTCGGGGCTTCTAGGATAGTCCCTGATATTTTTGTCAGGCCCTTGTGTGTGCTTTACTCTCCTTTCATCCTTCCTCCTCTCATCTCATATAGTATGCAAGTGACCTCCTCTTCTGTAGCCCTTCCTATGAACAGTCCTGTAAAGACACCCTCTTTATCAACTTCTTTCCTTTCTCAGCATGCTAAGAACTTTCCACTTCTGGGTTCCCAGCTTCGTCTCCTCACCAGACCCTTCTAAAAACTGGCAACAGGAGACACTATTGAGTCCAAAACTCCCCCTTCATCCTTTCATACCTTAAATACAGCACCCACTTTAGCCTTTCCAGACCTTACCCAACCCTTCAGCCTTTTCACAGGATATGTGCAGTAGGGTTTCTGACACAAGATCTGAGCTCACACCCAATCATGTTTCTGTCCAAACAGCTTGACCCAACTTTCACAGGCTGGATGCCAAACTTATGGGTGGCTGATGTGAAAGCTGTGCTATTCCTAGAGACATTCAAAATCACTAGATATGCCCCACTCACCCTTTACTCTTCCCACAACCTTCAGGGACTTGTGTCTTCATCCTACCCCTCACATTTTCTCTCCACCCTTCACTTTATTCGACTCTGTGCACTTTTCATGGAGACTCCCACAGTTACAGTGGCACTGTGTCCTGATTTTCTACAGCTGCTTATTTTATCAACCCGGTATCCCTTTCTAAAAAGTATGAACCACGTGACTGCATGTCTCTGGTACACCTAGCAGCCCCTTCTTTTCCTCACATTTCCACCTTCCCCCTTTCAAACCCTAACCATACCTGGTTTATTGATGGGAATTGTACAAACCTACCCCCAACTACTCTGCCAGGAGAGGATACACTATTGTCTCTCAAAACTGTATTATGGAAGCTGAAGCTTTCTCCTCTCCACTGCCTCTCAACAGCTGAAATAACTGCTGTAGCTAAAGGCTTACAAGTTAACATCTATATAAATTCAGGGACCAGCACCTCACATCAGAACCTGTTCTAACTTCAGGGAAAGACAGCTAGAACCTGCAGTAGAACCTTGCAGAGTTCAACCTAGCAGGAGGACAGAGACCTCAACTTGGGCCTTGTAGCCCAAAATCAGCCTGAACCTCGGGGGAAAGCTGCTGGCCTGCTGAGATTAATTAGCTTAGACCTGCACACTCCTGCCCATGCTGTCTATTGTGTTAACAGAGGCATAGCCTGAAGGAGGCCCTCCATTTCTAATTGTATTTTTATTTTCAAAGTAATATTTTTTCTTATATTTAATCATTTAAAATATTTTTATCTTTCTCTTTTCTCAATTTTTTTCCTTTTTAAATCTTCCCCCCACCGTTATCTCTATTACTCTCCCTTCTGTGATCTCTATTACTCTATTATCTCTATTACTCTTTCTTTCTGATCCTGTTGTTATCCTGTTTAATTTATGTTCCTTCTTTTCCCTTTCTTCTCTTTTTCCTTCTCTTAATTGCCATTAGTTTTTTTAAAAAGTGATTACAGCCTCTAGCCTCCCTGTTGCTCTTTGTTTGTTTTGTTCTTGGGAATATTTGGTTCTGTCTTCTCTTCTCTTCAACAGCTCCATAAAGTTTGTGTGATCTTCCTGTGTCCTGACCTCACTTCTAACCTTTCTCTATCCTATTTATCCCTCCCTCCCCAATTCCTTCTAAATCCCCATCTTGAATAATAAAGTTGCTATATTGAGGAGTTTATTCACTATAAACATATTTTGGGCTGGTCCTCAATTTTTATTTCATTCACATGGTTAAAGGTGTAGATTAATAACTACCACAAATTGTCATATTCTAAGCTGTGCTTGATGCTATTGTGTTACTGAGTGTATCACTTGGGCTAAAGTGTTGTGATTGATCTAATCAGTTTTCCTCCCTGGTATAATGAAAATAAGTTTGCCTCAGAGACATTACAGACTCAAAACCTAAAGACCAGCTATATCTGGAAGATATAGGAATTAAACCAAGGAGAGTACCAATGACAAAAATAGAAATGAGAAGGCATTTAAACAAGACACAAACAGATTTCTGCCCCATCAAAGATAAACTCTGGGGGAAATGAGGTGGAAAAGTCTGACAGTCAACCATATGGACATCCGGAACCGATAGCACAGGAAGTAACAAAACAGATAAATGAAGCTCTAGAAAAATTCAAGACAGAAATAATTTCTTGGATAACCACAGAGATAGTGATAAGAATAAAAGACATGATTAGAGACTATAGAACAGAAACAGATTTTAAAAAATAGATGAGCTCAGGACCATAATGGAAACCATGAAAGACCAGCATAGGAAAGAAATGGAAATCTTGAATGTCTGACATAGGAAAGAAATGGAATCCATGAAACAGATACAAACAGATATCCAGGAGATTAAAAACTATACAGAAAGCACTCACAGTAGGATGAACTAATGTGAAGATAGAATTTCATATATAGAAGATAAGATTTTAGTCAGGGACTGAGAAAAGAGAGGTCTCTTAAAAAAGTAAGAGATGATGAGAAATCAATCCATCAACTCTTAGATGATGACAAGAAGAATAATGTAAGACTGATAGGAAACCATGAAGTAGCAGAAAAAGTACAGATGACATAAAAAAAACTGTTCACAGAATTAATGACAGAAAACTTCCCAAACAGAGGGGAAAAATTTGACATACAGATAAGTGAGGCATATAGGACTCCAACTAGCCATGATAAAAAAATATCTACACGTAGGCAGATTCAACAAAAAGAACAAAATACTACAAGAATTTAGAGTAAAGAAACAAACCATATGAAAAGAAAAGCCCATTAGAATCACAGCAGACTTTTCAACACAAACCCTCAGGTCAAGAAAATCTAGAGCGAGGTATTTCAAATCCTAAAAGAAAACAACCTCCAACCTAGACAAATTTATCCTGCAAAACTATCTTTCAAAGCTCATGGGGAAATACAATCCTTCCATCACAAAGAACACCTGAGAAATTTCATGAAGACCAAACTGGCACTTGAAACACTTCTAAGCAATATCCTGGAAAAAGAAAATGAAGACCTCAACCCCATAAGGGCCAACAGAGTAAATATACCAGGCAAGACAAGAAATTAAAGGGAGAGAGGGAAAAAAATAAATAAATGGACCAACAACAGGAAAACAACATGACAATGAAAAGCCAATACATAACAGTTATAACCATCAATGTTAATGGCCTCAATTCACCAATCCAAAGAAACAGGCTGACAGAATGGATTAAGAAGCAAAAATCCAACAATATGCTATATAAAAGAAACCTACTTAATCCACAAAGAAATTTATAGACTGAAAGCAAATGGATGGAAAAAAGTTCTCCATGAGACAGGAGCCCAGAAAAAAGCAGAAGTAGCTATCTTCTTTGTAGGCAAAAAAGATTTCAAACCAAAACTAATTAAGAGACACAAAGAAGGCCACTAGATCCTTGAAAGGGGAATAATACAAGAGGAAGGAATGACAATCATAAATATATATGCACCAAATAATAATCCCAACCATACAAAAAATATTAATGGATATGAAAAATGAAATAAGTACTAATACAGTTGTAGAGGGTGATCTCTATACTCCATTGACACAAACAGACAGATCATCTAAACAAAAGTCAACAACAAAATAGCAGAACTGACCCAAATTTTAGAACAAATGAACTTAGTAGATGTCTACAGAGTGTTCCACCAAACAAAATCAAAATATACATTCTTTTTGGCTGCAACATGGGTCATTCTCCAAAATAAACTCCATGCTAGCTCATAGAACATTCTTAAACAAATGCAAAGGAGTTGAAGTTATCCCATTTATTACCAGACCATAGTACAGTTTAACTGGAGATCAATAGCCTAAGAAACTGCAAGAACTTCACAAATACATGCAAACTAAATAATACCCTGCTGAACAACCATTGGGTCACAGAGAAAATTAAAAAAGAAATTAGACAGTTTCTACAATTAAATGATAATGCCAATACAATATACAGGAATCTATGGGACACAATGTAAGAAGTTCTATGACAGAAATTCGTAGCGGTAAATGCCTACTAGGAAAACAGAGTGAGCTCAAATAAACAAGCTAATTGTTAATCTTAAGCTCTTAGAAAAAGAAGAGCAAAACAAACCAAAAGCTCATAAAAGGGAGGAAATTATAAAGATCAGAGCAGAAATTAATGGAATGGAGACTGAGAATGATACCAAAAAACTCAATGAATTGAATAGTTGGCTTTTCAAAAGAACAAATAAAATTGATAAACCCTTACCCAATCTTATCAAAAAAGGAAAGAAAAGGCTCAAATTCATGCAATTGGGAATGAAAAAGGTGAAGTCACAATAGACCCAGTAGAAATCCAGAGGATCATCAATACCTACTTTGAAAACATATACTCTAATAAAATGGAAAATGCAGAAGAAATGAACAGATTCCTAGACACATATGAACTTCCAAAGTTGAACAAAGAAGATATACAAATTCTGCACAGTCCCAATTACATTCAGTGAAATTGAAAATGTAAATTAAAGCATCACACAACAAAGAAAAGCCTAAGTCCTGATGGCTTCCCTGCTGAATTCTACAAGATATTTAGAGAAGAACTATCACCACTACTCTTTAAACTCTTCAATGAAATTGAAAGGGAAGAAATACATTCAAATTCATTTGTGGAAGCAAGTGTTACTTTGATTCCAAAACCAGAGAAAGACCCAACCAAAAAAGAGAACTACAGGCCAATCTCCCTAATGAACACAGATGCAAAAATCCTCAATAAGATACTGGCAAACAGAATACAGAAGATCATCAAGAGGATCATACACCCTGACCAAGTCAGGTTTATCCCAGAGACGTGAGTATGGTTCAACATACATAAAGCAATAAATGTAATACACTGTATTAACATAATTAAGGACAAAAACCATATGATTACCTCAACAGATGCAGAAAAAGCACTTGACAAAATTCAACACACATTCATGATTTTAAAAACCCACAGAAAATTGTAATAGATTGTTTTTATCTCAACCTGATAAAGGTTATTTATGAAAAACCAATAGCCAATATTATTCTAAATGGTCAAAAACTAAAAACCTTCATGCTAAAAACAGGAGCAAGAGAAGGATATCCACTGTTACCACTCATGTTTAAAATATTTCTAGAAACAGTAGCCTCAGCAATTAGACAAGAGAAAGAAATAAAAGGAATAAAATAGCCAGGGATTTAGCTCAGCGGTTTGGTGGCCTGCCTTGCAAGTGCAAGGACCCAAGTTTAATCCCCAGTACCAAAAAAACAAAAAAAATAAAAAGGAATAAAATAGGAAAGGAAGAAGTTAAACTGTCATTATCTGCTGATGATACCACACTCCACATAGAAGACGCAAAAAACACTGCCAAAAGACTTCTAGACTTAACAGATTTAGTAAAGTAGTTGGATGCAAAGTCAACACTCAAAAATCAGTAGCCTTCTTGTACACAAACAACAGAGTCACTGGGAGAGAAATTAGGGAAACAATTCCTTTCACCATGACATACAAAAAAATGAAATATCTAGAAATCAATCTAATGAAGGAGACAAAAGACCTCTACAGTGAAAATTACAGCACACTGAGCAAAGAGATAGAAGAGGATATAAGAAGATGGAAAGACCTCCTTTGCTGCTGGGTAGGAAGAATCAACATAATGAAAATGGGCATACTTCCAAAACTTCTATAGAGATTCGTTGCAATCCCCATTGAAAACCCAACAGTATATTTCACAGAACTTGAGAAAACAATCCAAAATTCATTTGGAACCAGAAGAGACCTAGAATGGCAAAGGCAATTCTAGGCAACAGAGACATGACAGGGAGTATCACAATTCCCAACTTGAAATTATACCACAAAGCCACTGTGATAAAAACAGCATGGTACTGGCAAAGAAACAGACCTGAGTATCAGTGGAACAGATTAGAAGATGCAGAAATGACTCCTGTCACACTCAGCTACTTCATCTTTGACAAAGGAGCCAACCATCCTCACTGGAGGAAAGATAGCCTCTTTAACAAATAGTGTTGGAAAAACTGGATTTCAACTTGCCAAAGATTAAAACTAGACCCCTATCTTTCACCATGCACTAAACTAAAATTGAACTGGAGTAAAGATCTAAAATTAAAACAGAAACACTACACTTACTGGAAAATAATTTAGGTAGAACTCTAAAGACATTGGCCTAGGAAAAGACTTTATGAACAAATCCTCAGCAGCATGAGAACTTGAACAAAGAATCAACAACTGGGATCTCATGGCATTAAAAAGTTTTTTCAGTGCAAGAGAAATCACCAATAGAGCTAAGAGACAAAGTACAATGTGGGAAAAAAATTTACCAGCTACTCCTCAGACAAAGGACTACTATCCAGAATATATAAGAACTCAAAACATCAGACCCCCCCCCAAATACAAAGACCCAATTCAAATGTGGACATATGAAATAAACAGACATTTCTCAGACAAAGAAGTAAAATCAGCAAATAAATATATGAAAAAATGTTCAGCACCACTGGTGATTCGAGAGATGCAGCTGAAAACAACACTGAAATTCCACCTCACCCTATAAAGAATGGCTGTTATCGAGAAATCAACCAATAATAAATGCTGGTGGGGGTGTGGGGAGAAAGGAATCCTTCTCCATTTTTGGTGGAAGTGTAGATTGGTGCAGCCACTGTGGAAATCAATATGGAGACACCTCAAAGAACTAGGAACCTCTAGTTCCATTTGACCCAGCTATCTTCTGCTGGGTATCTGTCTAAAAGAATTCAAATAATCATGCCACAGTGATATATGCTCACCCATGTTTATAGCAGCACAGTTTGTAATAGCTAAAACTTGGAAATAACATAAATGCCCATCAGGTGGAGACTGGATAAAGAAGATGATGTTTTTCTATAAAATGGAGTACTACTTAGCCATAAAAAATGAGAAAGTAGAAAAATTTATAGCTAAATGGATACACATTGAAGCTATACTCTTAAGTGAAATAAATAGAACACACTTGAGTAGATACCAAATAGTTTTTCTGGTCTGAAAAACTAAAAGTGTAAATAAGGTTCAAATGTTATAATTGATAGCATGAAATAGGAAGAAAATGGCTAAAGGGAAATTGGGAAGGGAAGGGAAAAAGAAAAAAGGAAAAAAGGAAATAAAGTCTTTGTAAATAGGGAAGGGTAAAGGGGGTGAAGGGAGGGCAGGAGTATGGGGGGAAAATAAGAACCAAGACATATCATGTAAAGGAGAAAGGAAAGAAGGGAAAAAGAAAAAAGGAAAAAAGGAAATAAAGTCTTTGTAAATAGGGAAGGGTGAAGGGGGTGAAGGGAGGGCAGGAGTATGGGGGGAAAATAAGAACCAAGACATATCATGTAAAGGTACAAGATCCCAATGATAAATGTAACTGTATTGTTTGCTTTAAATGTACCAATAAACTTAATGGGATAAATAAGGACATTCTGTCTCGGAAAGAGTGCAGCACAAAAGAATCAGGAAAGGAATAAACTAAATGGTTTCTGGGGCCTCTGATCCATGAAGTGGGCTTGAGCTAGGGTAGAAAAAATAAAAACTAGGTAGAAAGGAGACAAAAATCATGATATTAAAATTAAGAACTGCAGCTTTGAGACACAAATGTTTCTCGAGCCTTTTTCCCTCCAAGGAAACTCACTAAAAACATTTCCTAACTCTCTCTCTCTCTTTTTTTTTTGTATTGGGGATCAAACTCAGGACCTTGTGCTTTTGAGGCAGGTGGTAACACCACTGAGCTAAATCCCTGGCTCTGTCCTTTTATAATAAGCCTGTAAATATGGGAACTAGACTTGTCCTTTTCACCTATAAAGTGCACTTCCTGCACCCCCCAATACTGTAGGTTTAAGTCCACAGTCCACTGGTTCCAAGGCAGGGCAGCATGGCAGAGGGGAATGGCAGATGAGAAACAGTCCAAGGCAGTGTAGGCAGGAGGGAGCAAACAGCAGTAAGTTTACTTTCTCTTTAATCTCATCCAGGCTACAAGCATATAGGTTGGTGCTATCCACACCCTGGGCGGGCCTTCCCATTATTCACACCCAGAATTATGCTAAACCAATCAGTGGACTAATTTATCTGCCAAATATCCTTATCCCATATCCATACATTCTAGATCTATTCACCTTTATGAAGCCTCACAATGAGTGCAAGAGGGTTTTGGGGGAAAACCTAGATATAAGCCATAACACTCGGTATCTTTCAGTTATCCTTCCAGAAGTAGCTGTGGTGATTGCTAGTCATGGCAGATTTCTGCCATATTGACATCAGCATCTTCATAGAGGAAGGCTTTATTTTGGGTCACAGTTTTAGTCCATGGTTGGGTCACTACAAAGGAAAAATAGGATAATGGAAGGGCCTTGGTGGAGAACAGCTACTTACCCCATGGCAGAGAAGAAGAGGGACATCCAGAGACAAGAATAAACCATTCCAGGTCACGACCTCAGCAACCCACCTCATGTCAGGCACTATCTCCTACCTGCACATTCAGCTATTGAACTCATCGTAGATGAATATACTGATGAGAATATACCCCCATGATCCAGTTACCTTCCACACACTTGAGAATTTGGGGGATATTTTAGATCTAAGCTTTAGGATACTGCCCTATTCCTCAAAAGATTTGTGTCCATCTCATGGGATGTAACTCAGTGACACTGCACATGCCTGGCAAGCACAAGGTCCTGAGTTTGATTCCCAGTACCAGAAGGAAAAAAAAAAAAAAAGAAAATGAATTTAGTCTATCTCTAAGAGTCGCCCAAATCTTAACATTTCCAACATTGCTAAAAAGCCTAAGTACAAAGTCTCCTCTGAGACTCAAGGTAAACTCTTAGCTGTGAGGCCTTGTAGAAATTAAAAAGAAAGTTAAACACTGGTGACATACAATGGCACAGGGTAAATATCCCCATCTTTCAAAAGGGAAGAACAGGGAGATAGAAAGAAATTGGATCAAGCAAGACCAAAACCCAACTGGGCAAACATATCCTATAACTCCATGTCCAGCATCCAGGGCCGATTGTGGTAAGATGTAGCTCTGAAGGGCTTAGGAAGCTCCACCTCTGTGGATGGCATTACTACTGCAGCCTGGCCCCTGTTTTAGAGTGACTTTACTTGCTGCTTCTGGTTTCCTCTCCAGACATTTTACATTTCTGACACCTATACCTTACTGGCATCTCCACTGCACTTTTGGCTTCATTTTCACACCTTGACACACTGCCCTCTCATGGGCACACTGCCTGGTCTTCTTGGCCTTCTTGTGAAATCTGAGTGTAAGCTTCTATGACCCCGTGACCCTAGTATTCTGCATGCCTGAAAAATGAGCACCATATGGATGGGGCAAAGTCAGCTGCCTAATTGAGCAGCAACTAGGCCGCCTGGTATATGGCTGCAGCAGTCTCCATGCCTGGATGGCTGAACTCATGGATATAGTTCCCTAGGTGGCATGCGGGGTGTTTGTTTGTGGAAGACTATGTGAAGAAGATTCACTTTCTCTTCAATCTCATGATCCTCCCTGGATGTCAATTTTTATTTAAGATGTCAGTTTAACCATGGAAGAGTTTTGTTATGTTCTTTTCATGTTTCTTACAAGTACATTGCTATTTCCTCCCACTCTCCTCCTACCCATTTCTTTTTAGTTATTTTGTTTTGCTTACTGGAAGAAAACCTGTTATTGAAGAAGTGAACTGTAATTGTTTGTTTCTTTTGTCAACTTTAGTAGAGAAGAAAGAGATATTTAAGGTTCTAACTTCTGTGATCTTTGGAGGCCCCAAACCAGACCTTTATATAAGATTGATCAGATTTTCCTTTTTTCTTACAGAACCTAATGATTCTTCTGAATACTTGGTGTATTAGTCATCTTTCTGTTTGTTACTGTAGCAAAATACTTAGGAGAATCAATTTCAAAAGGAGAGTTTTATTTTGGCTCAGTTTCAAAGGAAGAGCTTTGAGAATGTATCACAGAGGAAGGAACCCCTTACCCCATCCTTATAAATTTAAGCAAGGAAGAGGGAATGTTGGATGCCATTTTCTTTCCAGGGCAACATCAGTGACCTATGAACTCTCAGTAAGCCTCTTCTCTTAAGGTAACGGCTACCGCCCATACCATCACACTGGCGTCATAGACCTTTGGGGATATTCATATCCAAACTAGAACACTATAACATTATAGCAATGCAGTGGGAAACTTTATTCCAAACAAAAAAGTGATTTTCATCTTTTGGAATTAATTATTTAATGTACTAATATGAAAAATAATTTTTCTTTTAAAAACTTGTTGATGGTCAGTTCATATATATTTTCATTAGACCACAGTTTTGAGAGCTTTGAATAAAGTCACTGATTGCACTGGAAAATGAAAAGCAATGAAAATTGTAGACATTTTATTACAGAGATGACATCTGCTGTTTAACTCCAAACAGTTATTAGAATTGCTCCAGTTCTTAGGATTAACCAATTCACACATATTTACAAAATAAGTAAATCAGTGTGCTTTGCTGCCTATTTCAATTTTCATTTTGCTTCTATCTTTTCTTTTCTTGACATACATTAATTAGAATATAATTGGAAAGGCATTTCTACTAAAAATGTTTTACTTAATTTAGTCTGGTTATGTGAGATGTGTTAGAAGAAGATAACTAAAAAGAAATTTGTATCAAGTCAAAGTTTTTTTAGTGAAAATATACCTTAAAGGATTAACATAAAGAAACTAGAACAGAAACTCATATTTAAACCCATAATTTTTCAGACTATCAATAAATGGTTCTAAATATATGCCAATCTTTGTTCAAGGCACAGAGAATTAAAAAAGCAATAAGATAGTCCTTTCCACATAATGGGTAAGATATTCAATAATTTTTCAAAGTCTTAGAAAATAGTGGAAACAAACTGTTTTAAATTATGAAGGAAAATATAGCATGCAATGAAAATGCATAACAGAGGTGTCTTGTCTAGGGTGGTGAAAAGCAGGAAAGAAAATCTAAGGAAACACAGGTTTGTTTATTCTCTTGGAACTCAACTCCCTAAAAGTGATTTCTATTTTCTCCCCTATTGCTTTTCTGTTTTTCCTTTTTGGTTTATGATTCAAATTCATGTATTTTTCAGATTGGTGAGATTTCTGAGTTAAGATCCTTATATAACAGATTGCTTTCCGCCTCCGTGTTTATTAGTGTATATTTTCAGCACACCATAAACACATTCATAGTGGGGAATTGGTACAGATGCACATCACATCTTGATCCTTCTTATTTCCATTTCCCCTCTCCTCCCTCCTGTCTTTCCCTGTTTTCAGACCTCTTCCCATCTCCATAAACTCTATCTCCCTGTTTGCTATCATTTATCTTTCATTTTGCTCCTAAATTATTTATACTTTGAGTTTCTCTGGTAAAAGAAGCCATGTGATATTTAACCTGTGTCTGATTTATTTCACTTAGTGTAATGGTCTTAAAGTGCATCCATTTTTATTAACGACTAATTTGTCCTTCTTTATGGCTGTATATACCCCATTGTGTATATATACCACATTTTCTTTATACATTTATCTATCACTGTCCATGCGTCTATTTCCAAGATTTAACCATTGTGAGTTATGCTGTTGTAAATGTGGATATGCATGTATCATCATAATTTGATGTTTTTAACTCTTTGGGGAAGATATCCAGAAGAGGTATAGTTGGGTCAAATGGAATTTCTATTTTTAGTTTCCTGAGGAATCTCTGCACTGATTTCCATATCAGCTGCACTGGTTTATGTTTCCACCAAAAGTGTGGAACAACCTCACTAGCTTTGTTCTTTTGAGTTCATAATGGTAGCCATTCTTTCTGGAGTAAGATGGAATCTCACTGTTGTTTTGACTTGCATTTTTCTAGTGGCCAAAGACATCAAGCACTTGTTTATATACCTGTTGGTCATCTCTACTTCTGAGTAGCATCTACAATTCTTTTTTATGGTACCAGGGATGGAACTTGGGTCCTTGCACTTGCAAGGCAGGCCATGGAATCGCTGAGCTAAATCCTCAGCCCTAGTATTCATTTCAATTACCCATTTTTATTAGGTCTTTTAGTTTGGGTGTCTAATCTTTTTAGTACTTTATATATCCAGATATTAGTTTTCTGAGGGGTGTCTGGCAAAAATGTTTTTTCCCACTCTATAAATTGTATCTTCACTCTGTTATTGATTATATCTTCACAGTTTCTCTTGTTGTGCAGAAGACTTTAATTTTATATAGTCTCATTTTTACATTGTTGGTTTCTCTTGTGCCATTATGTCTCTATTCAGAACCTTCTGCCTATGCCTATGTTATCAAGAATTTTATCAATTTTTCATCCAGCAGATCCACTGTTTTGATTTTTATATATGTATTGATCTGTTTTTATTTTATTTTAATACAGGTTAAGAGATAATGGATTTAGATTCATTTTTCTCCATGTGGATAAACACTTCTCCTAGACCTATCTGTTAAAGAAACTAGATTTCCTCCAGCATTTGTTTCCACACTCTTTGTTATAGATTAGATAGCTTGGGATTGTTCTGTTTTCTCAGTTCTGCTCCATTTCACCACAAGTCTGTTTTTCTGCCAGTACCAGGCTGTTTTTATAACTAGTTTTGTAATATAACTGGAAATCCAGGTTTGTGATGCTTCCTGCTTTTCTTATGTTGCCCAGAACCGCTTTTGCTATTTTGGGTCTTTTCTGGTGTCAAATATATTTTAGGATTAATTTCTCTAATTCTGTGAGGAATGCTTTTGGTATTTTCATTGGGATTTCATTAAATCTAGACATTATTTCTGATAGTTTGGCCATTTTGACAGCATTGGTTTGCTGATCCAAGAACAATACCTTTTTATTTTCTTATTAATCTCTTGTCAATCTCTTTTTTGAAAGCACTATAGTTTTCATTTTTGACATCTTTTGCTTTATATTTAAGATTAATCTCTATGTATTTAAAATATTAAAGCTAATGTGAATGGATTGTTTTCTGACTTCTTTTGTATTGGATTCATTGTTAGTACATAGGAACACTCTTGATTTTTATATATTTTGTATTCTGCTACGTTGGTGAATTTATTAGTTCTGAAATTCTTTGGGGGGAACTTTTTGGGTCACCTATGTCATTTGCAAATAAGACAATTTGACTTCTTCCTCTCCTAAACATATTCCTTTTATTTAATTCTCTTGTTTGATTGCTTTGGCTAAGCTTTCAAGTACTATATTGAATAAGAGTGGTAAGTGCACAGCTGAATCTCATTCCTGCTTTCAGATAAAATGCTTTTAGTTCTCTTCTTTTAATGTGATGGTGGCAGTAGGTTTTCCATAAGTGGCTTTTATTTGACTTAAGGTCCTTCTATGACTGTTTTCTTTAGTTTTTTTAAAGTCTGCAATGAATATTGAAGTTTGTCAAAGGCTTTTTCTATATCTATTGAGATGATTGTGTGATTTTTGTCCCACTGTTATATTATGTATTGTATTTATTGATTTACATATGTTAAAACATTCATACAGCCCTGGGATGAAGCCAAGTTGGTCAGAATATACAAGTTTTAAATGATTTTTTGTATTGTGTTTGGCAGTATCTTGTTGAGAGGATTTTTGTACCTCTGTTCTTTAAGGAGATTGATTAGTGGTTTTCTTTTTTGTTAAGTCTTTGCTCAGTTTTCATAGCAAGGTAATGCTAGCTTTCAGGAATGAATTTAACAATGTTTTTTCCCTTTCAGTTTCCTGGAAAAGTTTGATTGGATTGGCTCTAGCTCTTTCCTGAATTTCTGATACATCTGTGGTAAATCCATCAGATCCTGGGCTTTTCTTAATTGGTAGGATTTTTATTGCTATCTCTAACTTATTGCCTGTTAATAGTATCATCAAGCTTTTTTTATAAAATCTTCTTGGTTCTATTTTAGTAATTCAAATGCAGCTAGGAATTTCTCCATTTCTTCCCCATGGTTCTCCAATTTATTGAACCATAAATTTTTGAAATAGTTTCTTATAATCCTCTGAACTTTGGTAGTGTTAGTTAAATTTCACCTTTTCATTTCTAATTGCATTGACATGGATTTTTTGTTTTCTTTTGATAAATTTGGCTAAGTGTTCTCACTGCGATCTTTATAATTTAGTTTTAAATGTGGATTTTTCTTGTTTTTTCTGGGACCTTGAGCGTCATTGTTATGTTTTTTGGGTACTGCTCATTTTTTCTCTTTTTTAAAAATATATTTTTAATTGGTTGCTCAATTTTTAATTATGTGCATTCACAGCTACAAACATCCTTCTTAGGACTACTTTCATTGTGTCCTACAGGTGTTGATATACTGTTTTTCCATTGTCATTTGATTCTAGGGAATATTTAATTTCTTTTTTGTTTTTTTTCTATGAGTCATTATTCAATATGTACATGTAATTTCGATGTGTTTTCATAGTTTCGATGGTCTCTTTTGCTGGTGATTTTTAGTTTCATTCTGATATGATCAGATAGTACGTAGATTATTTAAATTCTTTTGTATTTATTTAAGATTACTTTATAGCCTAAGATATGGCATTTTGGAAAAAAGCTGCATGTACTGATGCAAAAATGTATATTCTATTGTTTTGTATGAAACATTCTGTATATATCTGTTAAGTCTATTTGTTCAGTTGTGTGGTTTAATTCTGATATTTTAAAAACTTTCTTTGTCTAGATAACCTGTATATTAGTTTTTTGTTTGTTCTGTTTTGTTTATTTGTTTGTTTGTTTGTGGTTTTTTGAGACAGGGTCTCAGTATGTAATCCATTCTGGCCTTGAACTCACTATGTAGTCTAGGCTGGCTTTGAACTTGTGATGATCCTCCTGCCTCAGCCTCTCAAGAGCTGGGATTATAGGTATAAGCCACCATGCCTGGCTGGTGACCTGTATATTTGTGAAAGTAGATGAAGTCCCCCACTATGATTATATTGGTTTCTTTGTTCTGTTATACCCAGTAGATTTTGTTTCATGAAGTTGGATGTGCCAACATTTGGTATGTAAATATTTATAGTTGTTATCTTTTCCTGTGGAATTTTTCCTTTTACCAATGTGTAGTGGCCAACTTTGTCTCTTCTTTGGCTTGACATATGCTGTATTTGAAGGATAAGATAGCTACTTCTGCTTGTCTTGATGCTCTAGTTTCATGGAGTATTGTTCATTATCTTTTCATTTTCAGCGCATGAGATTATTTTTGGATGAAACCTGCTGTTGTTCTTGCAGGTATCCCTACATAGCTTACTTGCTGTTTTTCTCTACTAACTTTTAGTATTTTCTCCTTTACTTGAAATTAGGGCATTTGGATCATGATAAGTTGTAGAGGTTCTTTTCTGGTCATGCTCATTTGGGATTCTATATGCCTCCTTTACTTGAGTATTGTATTCTTTCCCTAGATTTGTAAAGTGTTCCACTATAATTTCAGTGGGTAAATTTTTTATACCTTTTGAGTCATCTTCTAAATTTTTCCTTTATTCATATAATTCTGAAGTTTTTTTAAAAAAGTCATTTAGTAGCCATTGTATCCAGCTTTGTGGTTTAGTATTGCTTGGGTATAATGTGTTTATGATCTATTACAGCCACCATGTCTTCAAATTCTGATACTCTGTCCTCACCTTGGTCAAGTCAGCTACTCGTGCTTTCCATTGAATTTTTCACTACATGTATTTCTGCTTGCTTACTCTTCATAATTTCAAATTATTTACTAAACTTGTGATTTATATTTTACATTGTCTCATTCAACTCAATTAGTTTATTTCTTCTTTAAACTTGTCAAACTTTTTTAATAAGATCTATCAGTTTAACAAAATCCTTTTGAAGTTCACTAAACATCTTATGGAATTGCTTGTGTGTTTATTCTTTGATCACTTAAACCATTTTGACCTTTTTATTTTTTAGTTCTTTTCCTGCAACTTCCTCTACTTTAGTTTCCATGATACCAGATTCTGGGGAGTCAAAGGCTTCTGGAGGCATCTTGTTGCCTTGCTTTCTCATGTGTCTGTTGTTTTGTGCTACAGGTTAAAGATCAATTGGGGTAGAAAACTGTGGCTCTTGTGGAATCTTTAGTTGGACTCTGTCTTCCTGTGATGTGTCCTGTGTTTATGTTTTGGAGTTTATACCTCTTTTCAATTTCTTTGGCCTAATATTTGAGGGCCTTCCTTGTGTCCCACATCTTCTAGGCTTCATTCCCAGAATCATTCAGAGAACATGATGAACCACAATAATATTGATGACACAGTCAAACCAGATATTGCCATAGAGTAAAAGCCAATTAAAAGCAAATAACTATGCTACCATTGGTAATGTGAAAGAAATCAACAATAATAGAATATTTAAAACCCCTGAATATTGACATACTATAAAAACCAATAAAAGCTACAAGTATACTACCCTTGACAATAAAAAAGAGTCTTATAATAATAATATGAATACAAAGACAGGATATTGGCATGCAGTAAATATAATGATATCATGGTTCATGAACTTATTTTTTGCAAACAATTTGGGTTGAAAACAGAAATGTCTGGCAAAATTTGGTTTTTATTTGCAAACTCTACATCAGGAGACAAACATGACCTCAACCACCTTTCTCAAACAAGCACGAATATAGCCATCTTTTCCAAAATCACAGAACAAATTAAATTCATGAACTGAGGAACCACTGCATCTACTAAATACAACACAATTAACAACAGAAAAGAATACAGCAATCAGGGCGGGTGTAGTGGTGCATTCCTATAATCCCAGCACTTGGGAGGCTGAGGCAGGAGGATTGCTGTGAGTTCGAGACCAGGCTAGGCTACATAGTGAATTCCAGGTCAGTCTCAAGTACATAGTGAGACCCTGTCTCAGAAAAAGAATACTGCAATAATAGTGTAGATTCAATTAAATAGCTAGAAATCAATAAAGTTTAATGGTAATAATATTTAATATGGGGGGTCACAGAAAGAGAAAACTGCAAGAAATAAAATCTGAAAAGGGAAAAAGAGGAAGAGGAGAGAAAAGTGAGATAAAGAATCTAATTGAAGATAAAAGAGGATTAATAAAAGTAACAGAAAAGGATTTGTTTGCCATATGTTGTTACTCCCTGTGGTTGTGAACCTTCTCTAGCTTAACTTATGTTTGCAGAGAAGTCCCCGTCCTCCAGAGCCAGGGTTAACATTTCAGATTGCTTTACTCTTTTCTTTGCATTGCCTTCAGTTTCTCCAGTTGCACTGTTATTTCTAGTTTTCCTCTTGGCTCTTTATCGGTTCTCAGAACTCTTCTTTTTTGTCTTCAGTAAACTGTTTTTCAGGTGCCTTGATTCCAGATCCTGGAGAGGCTGTACTATGCTGTTGACATTTACTCCAGCATCTTCCCGTGATTCTTCTGTTTTTTCTTGAATCCACTCCCATAGGGAAGTGATGACAAACCTCTTAGAGCTTTGGTTGATAACAGCCCACTGTGGCACACATGCCTTAGTTTCGCCACCACTGCCATAGGGATTTCTCTCCTACCCTTCCAGGGCCATTGTTCTTGTGAGAACTTCCAATAAATTCCGTATGCCTAGATCCAATATTCACTTCTGTTACTATATAAGTGAACTCACTTAGGAGTATATCCTCAATATGTATCAATTTTCCTATGAATGAATCTAATTTCTCATTCTTTATGGCTGAGTAGTATCCCATTTTATAGAAAAACCACATCTTCTTTATCCAGTTTCCAACTGATGGACAAATGGGCTGTTTCCAAGTTTTAGCTATTACAAACTGTGCTGCTATAAACATAGGCGTGCATATATCTCTGTGATATGATTCTTTTAATTCTTTTGGAAAGATACCCAGCAGAGGGATGGCTGGGTCAAATGGAAACTCTATCTAGTCCCAGCTCTTTGAGGTATCTCTATATTGATTTCCATAGTGTTTGCACTATACTCCTAAGGGAAATAAATAAGTCACACATGTATAAATACCGAATAGATTTTTTTGG
This sequence comes from Fukomys damarensis, assembly GCF_012274545.1. Lineage (NCBI taxonomy): Eukaryota > Metazoa > Chordata > Mammalia > Rodentia > Bathyergidae > Fukomys > Fukomys damarensis. Next base: position 2,088,771 of record NW_022900927.1, on the reverse strand, counting down.
TGTGAATAAACTATAATAGTACATGAAATCCATGAGAAAATTGACAATGTGAAACAGGAAGAAAAGGGCTAAAGGTTTAGGGAAAGGGGAAAGGTAATAAGGGAAAGAAAAAAACATGAGAAAATGAAAAAATGTAAATAAAATGTTTGTAAATGGGGAGGAGAGGAGGGGGTGAAGGGAGAACAGGGACAAGGGAAAAAAATGAGAACCAAGACCTGTCATGTAAAGGTACAAGATCCCAATGATGAATGTAACTGTACTGTGTACCTAAAATGTACCAATGAACTCAATGAGGAAAAAAATATATAATTTGACTGACTACAAAAAAAAAACAAAAAACAACAACAAAAAAAACAATATAAGTGAACTCTCCCTCCTTCTTGAATCTGACTTGTCATGGCCTCTGGGATGCCATTTTGCCCTGGCTGTCCTTGCACCACACTAGTGTCCTGCAGAGTCCCTTGGCTATTGCTCCTCATTTACCATAAAGCCTCAAGTGTCCCACCACTGAGTCATTAACTCTCTTCCTCTCTACCTACACCCAGACCTAAGTGACCTCTCTGAATCCCTGGCTTTAATAACAGCCATACACAGAAAGCTTGCACATTTGCATCTTTAGTCCCAATTTGTTTATGGAACTACAGCACTCTATCTCCAATTTCTTCCTTCTGCACATACTTATCTATTAAGCATCTCAAACTTAACATCAGTCAAACACTTTCTTTCTTGGGGGTGGGGTTTAAGACAGGGTCTCACTATGTAGTTGAGGCTGACCTGGAATTCCCTATGTAGCCCAGGCTGGTCATGGACTCATAGTGATCCTCCTGCCTCAGCCTTCCGAGTGCTGGGATTACAGGCATGCACCACCACGCCTGGCGAACACTTGACTTTCTACCTCAGCTTCCTCCAAATTCTTTTCCATCCATCTTTCCCATGTCTGTGGATGGCAAGTCCATCTTAGTTATTAATCGCTCAACTCATTATACTGTCAATTTTGACTTCTCACAGCATACATCAAACATAGTTAATGTTTTAATCTTTCAGCAAAATACATCTAAAATTGAACTCCATGACAGTTCCATCACAAATTCTGGTATAAGCCTGCCTTTAGCCTATTTTACTCACAAAAGCCAGAGTGATGGTTTTAAAATGAATAATTCAGATCTCATCATTTCTCTGTTTAGAGTCTTTCATAATAAAAGTCCCAATACTGTCTACAGATGCTATATGAGCTAATCCTTAGTTGACACCTTCACTTCTACTATTTCCCCCAACGTCACTCCATGCCAACCTTAATTTCTGCTTGTCACACAGAGAATGTCCCACTGTTGTATCTTGAAATCTGCAGCCATGTCTGGTACATAGTCAGTGTTCAATAAGTGCTTATTTGAATAAAGAAAATGACATTTGAGCAAGGTACACTAGGAGTACAGACTAAACAGCGAGCTCCTTAGCTGAGGATGGGCAAAAGGTACACCTGTTTACCTTATGAGAATCCTTGCTGGAGTAGAAGAGATTCGTATGAGTAGGGGTTAACTTAGGAAAAAGATTATTGTATGTTATATATTCAATTCTGTTTTTCAAATAAAAATAGAAAACCTTCAATGCAGACAATTTTCCATTGACAAATATTTAAAATAGATTTATTACCCACATGTGAGGTTTGTTAAAGACCTGACTCCTTCATATGCTTAAAATTGCAGATTAAATATATGTCAGTAGAATTATGGCACAGGCAGGAATAAAAAATACAGAATCATTAAAATGTTATGTCATATTTACCAGCATGGGAAATTAGTCACAATAAACTAAGTGGAGGAAAAGGTTATAATGGTGAAAATGGAAATGTTTAAATGTGTATACTAAAAGGCCTTATAAGATTTACTTTAAAATATGGATATTGGCTATTAATTGGCTATTAAAGGGTAGGAGAACAGTTTTTTGTTGCTGTTGTTGTTGTTGTTGTTGTTGTTGTTGTTTTTTGTTTTTTTTTTTGTTTTTTTTTTGGTACTGGGGATCAAAACTCAGGTCCTTGTGCTTGCGAGGCAGGTAGCAGAACCATTGGGCTAAATCCCCAGCCCTGGACTACAGATTTTTTTTTTCATCTTCTTTGGACTCTGTAGTTTTGAAATTTCAATAATGAGCACATATGGCTTTTATAACCAGAAGAATAAAGACATGTATAATAAATGTTTAATTAGATGTATTAACCCTGAATAATCTGTTATTCTTGATTCCGGAAGAGAAAAATGAGGGTTGATGATAAAGGTAAAACAATAAAGGAGGTAAGGAATCTGTGATTTGGAATTTAACTTGGTTTTTGTTACCTGTTGCTATAACAATGTGATAGGAGATACCCTTGCTGCCTCCCATTGTCTAGGAAGTAGTATAGTCTAATTTTTGTCAGAAACTTTCAGATGTTTGTGGCATAAATATTCTGGATCTGTAGTAAGATATAAACTCATATTAATTTTTTCAGTGTTAAACTTTGGGGACAGATTAGGATACAGAATAAGGAGATGTTTCTTTATCCCATGAATGGGTAAAAAACCACGTCATTTTGATTATTGGATTCTTGTTAGAAATTTGAAGTCTGTTCATTGCTCTCTTCCCATGTATATTATACCTTTCAGAGTACACATTTTCTTTGCTGTGTCATTGCATTAAGACTACTAAGGTGATAAGATTATAGAAGCAGTGAATCAGTGTTTGGGTGATCCCGGTTTTAGACTGTGCACTATCTAGGCATTTGGAATAGGCCCAAAATGTTACCGAGTTGCTTAGTTTCCTGTCTTGATATAGTATCCTCTTGGCCTTGTGATACTTAATATTCTAGTTTCAACTAAGAGGAACCTAGATTTCCTTGTCTTCTACACGAATGCTTGTTATTTGAGTTCTACATGCTGTGAGGCTGGTTTGAGCAGTATGTAACTTACATAAGGAATCAGTTAGAGCATCTAGATCTGCTTCTCCATTTGCCAACCTTGTTCTCTACTCACATGATACTGAAGTCATCAAGGACTTCATTTGTGGACAAAATGAAATATCATCCTTGTGGCAGCAAGTTTAGGGAAGCTTCAATGATGTTAGGACACATCTGTTGGCTGTGGAGTGTCAGGTCACCGAGCCCTAGCCTAAAGATAATAATATATATTTTTCATGATTGTGGATGTCAACCATGATTATGTATTAACTAAGAACAACAAAACTACCCTGAAAGGTAGCTGTGGGGTGATTTAGTGGATTCAGAGTATATGAACTGAAGTGAAAAAACGTTTTTTAGGGTGGGAGGATATCTGTTTTTTTGAAACAAGTCATTCAACCTGCGTCAGAAATACATAGGGAACTGTGGATACAAGGAATAATGATAGGGCTGGGGATTTAGCTCAGCGGTGGGGCCGCCTGCCTCGCAAGCGCAAGGTTCCGAGTTTAATCCCCAGTACCAAACAAACAAACAAACAAATAATAAAAGCAACAGTGTTAAGAAATTAATAGTGGTGCACTACAATTTAGGTTTCAATGACCTAGTTGCAGGCGTCAAAACTAGACAAAAGAAGTAATTAAGCTTCTTGGTTATTGTATTAAGTCCTTTTTCCTCTGTTTCTTGAAGGGGTCCGGTGTCCAGTTTGATTCCAGTTGGTCCTGTTGAGATCCTCTCTCCTAATCCTCCTCATGATTCCTCATTAGGCACAGCTGTGCTTGGGCTTTTTGTTCTCTGTCAGGAAATAAAGCAAAGGCGCTGATTAAACCTTTCATGACAGAAGAACTCCGAAACTGTAGATGGGATAATCTTGCTCAGTAGTTACAACAGACCTAATCAGCAATCAAAATTCCGGGGTGACTTTCTCTTTCTCTAACGGGCTACATTCACCGACACTAAGAATTAATATAATGCAGTTGTGTGGAAAGTATCGCCTACGTTTGCTTTGAGAACCGTATCATTTGTTGCTGGTGGTTTCTGACAATAAATCAGCTCCCTCATAAGCAGCCCAGAGTATTACTGAGCACAGAGGGAGGAGCCCGAGACTGAATCTTACCGGCCAGTCCCAGCTCTTGATTTTCAGTCTAGCGATTCCTATATCATTTTACCACTAGTGGGCACTCTAATCTTGTGTGTGTGTGTGTGTGTGTGTGTGTGTGTGTGTGTGTGTGTGTGTGTGTGTGTGTGTCCCACTCATTGTGTGTGTGTGTGTGTGTGTGTGTGTGTGTGTGTGTGTGTGTGTGTGTGTGTGTGTCCCACTCCCAGGTCAGCTGTTTGAAGAGGTTTCATTCCTTACGTTGCATTTGGTAAGTTTTCTGATTTTTTTGTTTTTTACTCTGTGTTTCCAGTGTCACAGTAGAGTTGAAATTTTTCAGGCCCAGGACGAAGGACAAATTAAAAAAGAAAAAGACCAATCAGTTCAAATAATTTTTAGAGACATCTACAACATGGTGTCCACTCAGGACTCCTGAGCAGTATCTTGTTTGGAGACTGACTCACAAAGGTAAACTTTCCCAAAGATTGTGCCATCCAATATTGCATCACACTCTCTACGTTCTTCCTGTTTCTACCATTGTGAGCCATCTACCATGAAGAGCAAGAGAACATTTTTGATACTATCTTTTTCCCAGGGACCTCGACCCCCTGCCATGATTACTCCAGGATTTATAACCCAATTAGTTCAACATTCTTATTAGAAATTCAAAAGTTGCATTCTTCTCATCAATTTAGTTCTTGGAGATTCTAAAGCAGCTAGAGAATAGGGAAGGGCAGAAATAGAAAGTTCAGGCTGTTCTCTTTAAGAGTAACATTAGATCTCTCCAGAGTCAGATTCTGCCAATAGAACTCTTGTCCATGCTTTCAACCAAAAAGCCCAGGAACATACCTGTGGTTAGACAAATTCGATTGTCTACACACTGCCCAGAGGGAGAACACACACCTTAGAAAGCTGTGGGGTATCTCAGTGAGAGGGTGGATTTGGGCTTTGGATCGTTCTGGAAAGGGCCTCAGGAAATGAGCTTTGTTCTAGACTGGTGGCTCTCAGAAAGTATGGCAATTTGTGAGGGCCTCTGCCATGGGCAATTTGGACTGAAAAAAAGATAAAGCTGAAATTGGGTAAAGTGCAGTCCCTCATTTTAGTCAAGGGAGGAGACACTTGGTGTTTTTGCAGTTACACATGACCTTATTTTTAGTCTAACTTTATCGCAGACTCACTGTGTTCTTTCTGATGCTGACATTTGTTGACATTCTATGGGACTGTTTACGTCTAGTAAAAGAGCAATGTGGTCTCGTGGTGACCCTCAGAATGGTTTCTGTAAACCAGGGGCTACTTTTTTCTCACTCCCTAAGATTCTCCAACCCACTAATAGTATTTCTCTTTAAAAGTTCTGATCAACCAAGCTTTTTAAGGTATCAAACAATTACAAAGAAGACAACTGGTGTGTCTGTAATGAACTTATGTCATTCTACATAAAAGTAATGGAATTTGCATTTACTTATGAGCTCATGTAATTTTATTTCAATGAAACGTTCAATTTCTATATGGAAAATTCAGCTGTTGAATATAGAGCCCCCTCACTGCTCCCAGGCGCTTAGAAAGGCTGCTATCCAGTCTTAGTCTCTTGGGACTGCCATGATAAAGTGCCACAGAGTAGCAAATAGCCCTTTCTCACAGTTCTGGAGGGGAGGAAGCCTGAGATCCAGGCAGTGGCAGAGGGAGAGTCTGGAGAGCCCTGTCCTGGTTCCTAGGAATGGCACATTCTGGCTGAGAGGAGGAAGGTCACTCTCCAGAGCCTCTTTTATAAAGGTGCTGCCCAGAGTAACACTTCTATCTCACCTTCTCAGTCGTTCAAATGCTTCTTTACCTGAGACCTGCTGTATCACATAGCCTAAAAAACCCTCCACTTTCCTTGCCCTTTACCATAACCTGACAGTATCCATACACGGTCCCTACTTAGGATGATTTGGCTTATGTTTTTTTTAAATCTAACAATCGTTCAAAAATGATAGACATTCAGTAGAAAGCATACTGCAAATTCTGAAAGTTTTTGGCTGTTTTTTTTTTAATTGACACAATATCTTGGGCTAGGGATGTTTGGTAAGATACATTCCTGTAATTCTGGGAAGCACCCCTGAACTTCATCCTGCATGCAGCCCTGCCATGGAAAGGGTAAACAATGGATGCTGTACAGTATACTGTGCTGCTAAGCTGTGATGGTCAGTAAGTTAGGTGTCTCAGATGCATTTTCCACTTGACATAACCTTATCATAAGTTAAGCAGCATCTGCATTTTGTTTATAATCCATCTCCTATACTAGAATGAAAATTTCTTGAGGACAGGATTTAGCACTGCTATGTTCCCACTGTCTAGAGAGCTGTCTGACAGTAAATACTGAACAAGGAAATAGGTATGAAGAAAAAGTAGCTGTGCATATGGGAAGAGTTTGATAACAAAGAAACTGTTAAGGGTCAGAGGGCCTGGAGCCTGGGTGGGTACAGACTGAGTTGCAGTGACAGAGGGAGATTTTGTCCAATTGTGCCACATGGGCTGCGGTCATGAGTTTGGATTTTACTACAGTCCAAGTGGAAGTCATTACAGATTTCACAGGAGAGGGCTTCTCTGGCCGCTGTGTGGGGAGACTTAGGGAGAGCTTGTCTCAAAAGACAAAAATAGAAGGGGCTGAGTGTGCTCAGTGGTGAGTGACCACCACTATAGATGGCACAGACATAGAAAGTGCCACCATTACAGAAAGTTCTTTTAGTACTGTTTTCAATGACAATGCTGCCTTAGAGGAGGGTGGTGACAATAGAATGCAAGTGAAGTAACAAATCTGCAGATAGAACCAGTAGGATTTCTTAATATAATAAAATGTCTTAGTTACTTTCTTGTTGCTGGGATAAATATGTGACACTCAGGAGTGAGTAGTTGGTAGAGGTTTCAGTTCATAGTTGGCTGGCTCCAAGGCAGAGCAGCATGGCAGAGGGGCATCACAGAGGAGAAACACTCCATGGAAGGGCAGGCAGAAAAGCAGTGAACCTGCTGTCCCACTGTGGGAGAAGTTCAAGCCTGGCTGGGCCAGGTACGCAGCATTCCTGTCTCCTAAGCTAACTCAGAGACCTTACTCAGCTAACTTGCCTAAGTGTGTAGATGCTGGGTCCAACAGGCTACACCTCCACCCCTAGTCCATGACTCCTTTGCCTCACCCAAGAAAAATCACTCCACCATGCCTCCAATAAGATATCACCAAATGTTAAATGCACCTCCTGTGCTCCTCCCCCATGGCTGTCCCTATATAAGCCTGTGCATTTCCTGAATAAAGCCGAAGCATTCCAGAAACCTCCCCAGAGTCTGCCTGGAGATTCTGCGCCTTGCCCTCCCAGTCCAAGCTCCCAAGCCTTATTCTGCCAGCGGGCTCGCCGACAACAACATCCCACTTTCCCTTTATTCCGTGTACATTGGCTACAAGCACATTGGTTGGTGCAGCCAGTACCCTGGGTGGGCTTTCCCATTATCCACACCCAGAATTTTGCTAAACCAATCCCTGAGCTAATTCAGTTATCACAGATGTATAATCCATATCATACCTCCATGATCCAGCCACCTCCCACGAACCCCACCTATGAGTACAAGAGGCTTTTCAGGGACATCTAGATATAAACCCTAACAATGAATACAGAAGTAAATGTGGAAATCAATATGACTCTTGGGTTTAAGGTACAAGGAGCTGGCTGGAGGTGACATTTACAGATCAGAAAATACGACAGGGAGAAATAGATGTGGTGGGGAGGTGACTCATCCTGGTCAGAATTTTTAATGCTTCATTATATTCGGGTTGAGTTGCCAGTAAATAGCTAGAAATAGAATTCTTGAACTAGAGGAGAATTTTGGACTACAGAAACAAACTTGAAGGCCAGGGATTTAGCTTAGTGGTTCCAGCACCTGCCTCGCAAGCACAAGGACCTGAGTTTGATCCCCAGTACCAAAAAAAAAAAAAAAGAAACAAACTTGAGATTTGTCATTTCATGAATTTCCTGTAGTTATCCTTTCTTCCATATTATCTATTTTCTCTCCCATCAATTTCAAATATATTCTAGTAGTTGTGCCATATGAAGAACACAATAAAATAAAAAATTGAGCTATATACCCATTTATCTGCTTCCTCTTATTACAAAATTTCTCATTTTAAAAAAATACAGACTTTAGAAGGTTTATGAGATCAATGACAAGAAGATCTTGATGAGATCAAATAACTCTAACAAACATTTTAATAGAATTGGAGAGGGGTAGTCATTTAGAATGTGAGTTGTTTGAAATAAAAATTTTAGAGGTACCAAATTATTACAAATTTGGAGCAGTGATAGTAAAAAATTAAAAGGTAAAGGAACCACAGTGCCATTGTATGATTAAGCTCAGTGTCAGCATTTAGGTGGCACATACTAGCTCATTCTCACAAAAGCTTTGTTGTGTGCAATCTAATTGGTTTTTACCCCTTTGGTTAGTAAGTGTTTTGAATATTATCCTTAATTAAACAAAAATTTTATGGAACATTGTCAAACTGGAATTCATCCACAAAACGTAATGATCAGCATGATACAGTATGGATATCTGGCAATATTTATTTGAAGATGAGAGAATACAAAAGGATTGTAATTATTTTTAAAAATGTTTGTAGAGTTGTTATGTAGAGCCTTTCAAGCCATGTATGAAACTTGTTCTGCTTACTATTGTCTAATGGCTATTTAGTATTTACCATTATCAGCCAGGGTCCTAAAAACTTATAACTCCCTTAATGTTCTTAACAGTTCTATTGAGGTAAGTTACATTATCTTTAATTTAAATAGGAGAAAACCAAGTTACAAAAACAGATTGAATGACTTTCCTCAGTGATGTAATTAATAAGTACTAAATATGGATTCAAATACAAACACTTTGTGCTCTTGACCACTGTACACCAGTCATGTGGTGGGCAGCACCACATGATGCCTCCTTGCATCGATGCCTCCTTGCCTTGTGAGGAGAACAAGTGCAAAAGGAGAAATGTTTGTAAGTTACATGTCATCTCTTCAAGGCTAACAACTATGTGTTAGGTTATTTCAGAGGAAACCCTAAGATAGAAGGTTGAAATAAATGATCTCCTTGTATCTATATTTAAACAAGCCCCGTACTTCTCAACCTACTTAAATCTACTGATTTTGTAAATTTATCATCTGTATTACTAAGTCATTAACAGAAGTACTTAGGATAACCAAGGACAGAGTGATTTCTACAATATTAAGACCTTTTCTCTAGGTTAATATTTTTATATGGCTATTTAATCAGCTGTGGAACTTCCTGGCTATGTAATTATCTATTTACCATTTCTGTCTGTTAACAAGGGCATCATGAGACACTTTAATAAGTGCAGTAGTGAAGTCAAGAGTCATTAAATTTATCCTGTTCCCTCTAGCTACCACCTAATTAGCTCTTTTAAAAAATGAAACTAGGTTACTTTAATGTGGCTTATTATGGCTCCTGCTCAGGATAAGTGATTTCTTCTTCAAGTGTTAAAAAATCATCAGTCTAATAATTTCCTTTAAATGTTTGTTTTTGTTCAACAAACACATATGATACTTTGTAAATATCAATGGATTTAATCCAGTATTTTTTCATCTCCATTTTACAGATTAGAAAACTAATCACTTGCCCAAGACCGCTGTAGTAATAAATGGCAAGGCTAGCCCAAACCAGTAGTTTGGCTGTAGAATATAAGCTGATGAGCGGTAAGCTATGTTCCTTTACTGCTTTGTGATTTTGGGAGTTCCTTGTTTGTTTTCTGTGTTTTACTTCTGAGGGTATTGAGAAAAAACAATTCTAACTCCTTGATGGGCATGTGGGCTCTTTCCAAAATGTAGCTATTACAAATTGTGCTGTTATAAGCATGGGTGTGCATATATTGCTGCTTTTAAATCTTTCTGGAAGATTCCTATAAGGGGAACAGCTAGGTCAAATGAAAATTCTAGTTTTAGTTTTTTGAAACATCTCCATACTGATTTCATCGTAGATGTATCAGTTTACGCTCTCCCCAGCAATGGAGAAGGGTTCCTTTTTTCCCCACAGCCTCACCAGCATTTGTTATTGGTTGATTTCTTGATGATAACCTTTCTTTCTGGAGTGAGATGGAATCTCAGTGTTGTTTTAATTTGTATTTTTAGAATGAGCGATGATGGTGAGCATTTTTTCATATATTTATTTTGTATTTCGTCATCTGAGAGAATCTATTTCAGATGACTATTTTTGGGTCTTTAAATTTCAAAGGTTTGATTTTTTTTTTTTTTTAGTTCTTTATATATTCTAGTTGTAGTCCACCTGAGGAGTAGATGGTAATTTTTTTCTCATTTTGTGGGCTGGCTCTTCACACTGTTTGTGGTTTCTTTTGTTGTACAAAAGCTATTTATTTATTTATTTATGGTACTGAGGTTCGAACTCAGGACCTTGCACTTGTGAGGCAGGTGTGGTGCCACTGAGCTAAATCCCTGGCCCAAAAGCTTTTTAATTTAATGTGATCCCAATTACTGATTTTTAAATTTAGTTGATTGGTACTTTTCAGTTATACAGTACAGTTACATTCATCATTGCCAATTATTGATTCTTTGTAATATTTCCTGTGTAATCGGGTTTGGGTCATAAATTCTTTGCCTATACCTATGTCTTCTAGACTTTTACCTATTGTACCTTCCAGCAAGTTGCTTCTATTTTTATATTTAGAGCTTTGATCTATTTTTATTTTAGTTTAGTGCACGGTGAAAGATAGGTGTCTAAATTCAATTTTCAACATGTAGGAAGCCAGTTTCCCCAACAACATTTATTAAAGAAGCTATCTTCTATTGAAGGTGTTTTTTCCCTTTGTCAAAGATAACATAGCTGAGTGTGTGTGAAGTTGTTCCTGCATCTTCTGTTCTGTTCCATTGATCCTTGGGTCAAAACTTTCTTTCTTTCTTTCTTTTTCTTCTTTCTTTCTTTCCTTTTGCCAGTACCATGCTGTTTTCATCATAATAGCTTTGTAGTATTACTTCAGTTTGGGGATTGTGATGCCCCCTGCCTTGCCCTTTTTGCCAGAATTGCTTTTGCTATTCTAGGTCTTTTCTTGCTGCAAATTAATTTTAGGATTGTTTTCTCTAGTTCTGTGAGGCATGCTGCTGGTATTTTGATTGGAATTGCATTAAATCTGTATAACAATTTTGGAAGTATGACCATTTCAGATATTGGTTCTGCTTATCCAAGAACAAGGGATATCGTTCCATTTTCTGATATTGTCTTCAATCTCCTTTTTCAGAATACTGTAGTTTTTTTTCAATGTAAAGATCTTTTATTTCCTTCTTAGACTGATTAACAATAATTCATTTGTTTTGGTACTATTGTGAAAAATATTGTTTTCCTAATTTTTCTCTCAGTGAGTTTGCTATTTGTGTACAGGCATGCTACTGATTCCTGGGTGCTGACTTTGTATCCTGCCACACTACTAATTTTGCTTATTAAATCTAGCAGTCTTTTGGTGGCATTTTTGGGGTCTTCTATGTAGAGTATCATGTCATCCACAAATATTGATAATTTAACTTCTTCTTTTCCTATCCTTATTTATTTTATTTCTTCTCGTGTCTGATTGCTTCAGTTAATGTTTCCAGAACTATACTGAATAGGAGTGGTCATAGTGGAAATCCTTGTCTTGATCCTGATTTTGGAGTGAAAGTTTTCAGGTTTTGACAATTTAATATGATGTTGGCTGTTGGCTTGTCATAGACACCTTCTATCAGATTGAGATAAAGACAATCTATTCCAATTTTCTGTAGGGTTTTATCATGAGTGGGTGTTGGAATTTGTCAAATTCTTTTCTGCATATTTTGAGATGATTCTGGGTTTTTGCCCTTGATCCTGTTAATATGGTATATTACATTTGTTGATTTGCATATTTTGAACCATCCCTGCACTCCTGGGATGAATACTACTTTGTCATGGTATGTAATATTCTTGATGATTCGATGCATTCTATTTCCCAGTATCTTATTGAGGATTTTTGCATCTATGTTCATGAGGGAGACTGGCCTGTGGTTCATTTTTTTAGTTGGATCCTTCTCTGATTTGGTTTCGGGGTAATGCTTGCTTCTGGCAATGAGTTTGGGAGAATTTTTCCCTATTCAATTTCACTAAAGAATTTGAGAAGTAGTGGAATTAGATTTTTTAAGTCCTTGTACAAATCAGCTATGAATCCATCAGGACCTGGGCTTTTGTTGTTGTTGTTGTTGTTGTTGTTGTTGTTGTTGTTGGTTGTTGTTGTTGTTGTTGTTGTTCTTAGTAGTTTTTTGCTATTGTTGATATTTCTTCAATTTCATTGACATTGGGTTATTTATAATTTTTATATCTTCTTGATTCAGCTTTGGTAATTCTTATGCATCTAGGAATGTGTCATTTTCTTCTGAATTTTCCAACTTATTAGAGTATTCTCAAAGTAGGTAATGATGATCTGGTTTTCTGCAGGATCCATTGTGATTTTGCTCTTTTGATTCCTAATTGCATGGATTTGCATCTTTTATTTCCTTTTATTTTTTGTTAAAATTGGCTAAGGGTCGGTCTATTTAATCTTTCAAAGGAGCAAATCTTTGATTCATTGGTTCTTTGTATTGTTTTCTTAGTCCTAATTGCATTAATTTCTGCTCTGATCTTTATAATTTCCTCCCTCATATGTGCTTTGGGTTTATAATTTTTTTGAGGAAGGGTCTCACTAGTAGTTCAGGCTGGCTTGAAATCACTAGATAGTGCTGGCAGGCCTCAAACTCACAGCAATCCTCTTTCCTCAGCCTACCAAGTGCTGGAATTGTAGGCATGCACCACCACACCTGGCTTATGGTTTGGGGTTAACTTGCTCTTCTTTTTCTAGAAGGTTGAAATTCAATTTAGATTATTCAGTTGAGCTTGGTCTGTTTTTCTGATGTGGAAATTGACTGCTATACATTTCCCCTGAAGGACTGTTTTCACTGCATTCCATAAGTTCTGGTATAATCATATTGTAGAAACTAATTTCTTCTTTGATTTCATTTGTGACTCACTGGTTGTTCAGGAGGGTGTTATTTAATTTCCAAGTGTTTACATAGATTTTGTGGTTTCTTTTGCCATTTGTTTCCAATTTCAGTGCACAATGATTGGTTAATATGCAGGGATAATTTCCGTTCCTTTGCTTTTAATTAAGCATATTCTATGAGTTAGTATGTGTTCTATTTTGGAGAAAGTCCTGTGTGCTGCTGCAAAGAATTCTGTTTTTGTTGGGTGGAGCACTATAGATATTTACTAAATCCATTTGCTCAAGAGTTTGATTCAGCTCTGCTATTTGTTTATTGATTTGTTTATCTACTTGATCTGCCTATTTGTGACAGTGGGGTATTAAGGTCCCTCATTAAAATTGTGTTACTGGTTATCTAATTTTTCAAATCTATTAGTGTTTGTTGTATATAGTTGGGTGTACTGGTATGTGTGTATATGTATTTATGACTTATCTCTTCCTCTTGGAATTATGTAGTGATTTTTGTCTCTCTTGAGCAGTCTTGGCTTGAAATCCACTTTGTCTGCAAATAGAATAGCTACCCTTGCTTTTTTCTTAGTTCCTGTCTCGTGGAGTATTGTTTTCCTTCCTCTGACTTTCAATGTATAAATTTCTTTTGAGTTAAATATATCTCTTCTATGCAGCATATTGTTGGACTTTGTTTCTTGACCCATTCTGCCAATCTGCTTCTTTGGATTGGTGAATTGAGACCATTTATGCTGATGTTTATAACTGATATGTACTGACTTATCCATATCATATTATTTTCCTGTTGTTGATTCCCTTTCCTTCCCTTCTATTTCATTGCTTGCATTGCCTGGCAGATTCATTCTATTGAGATTCTTGGAATTGTATTTTTTGGAGTATATCCTTTAGAACTTTTGGAGTGTTTTTTTGGTGGTCAGGGGTTCTTTATTTTGGAAATATCATATTTCTCCATCAATTTTTACAGATAGTTTTTCAGGGTAATTCAATTTAGGTTAAGGTTTTTCTCTGGGGGCTTGGAATATTTCACTCCTTGACTTAAGATCTCCTTGACTTAAAGGTTTGTGTTGAGAAGTCCGTAGTGATTCTGATGGGTTTTCCTTTATAGGTGATTTCTCTAACAGCTTTTTTTTTTTTTTTTAACTGGGGATTGAACTCAGGACCTTGCATTTGGGAGGCAAGTGTGGTGCCTCTGGGCTAAATCTCTGGCATTTCTTTCTTTTTCTTGCTTTCTTTCCTTCCTTCCTTCCTTCTTTCTTTCTTTTTCTTGAACAGCTTTTGGTATTCTGTTCTTGTGTTTAATTTCTGAAATCTTGATTATTATATGCCTTAGTGTGCTTTTTTAATGCCCCTGATTATTTGACATTCTATGTGTTTCACTTACTGGTTCCTTAAATTCTTTTCCATGCTTGAAAGTTTTCTGCTATTACATCTGAGCATCTGAGAACAGGCTTTTTTTTTTTTTTTTTTTTTTTTTTTTTTTTCCGGGAACTCTGGTCCTTACGCTTGCAAGGCAGGCCACCGAAGAACAGGCCTTTTAAATGCCCTTTGTGTGATCTTCTGATTCTTTATTGATTCCAATTAATCTTATATTAGTCTTCTTTGCATCATTTAGCAGCTGTTGGATTGATTTATCATTTTCTCTTGCTATTTTTTAAGTGGTCTTCCATTTGATGATCACCAACCACAACCCTGTCTTCTAGATCTTATTTTCTATCTTCACACTGGTTAACTCTGATGTGTATAATACTTTCAGTAGAATTTTTAATCTTCTTGATTTCTGTTTGATTCTATTTGTAGAATCCAGTTCTTTTCTATGTTGGCCATTCATGGTTTCTCTCTCTTTCCTAAGCTCTTCTATTTAAAAAAATTTTTTTGTACTATTCTAGATTTACCAATCATTTCCTTCACTATGCTTGTCATCTCTTAATTATCTGTTTTGTTTTGGTCAAGAGACGATGTGTTTTGTTACATCTGCTGCCACTGTTTCATAGAATTAAGCAGGGAGGATTTTTTATTTCTTTCACCTAAGTGCTCTTTTGATTTGCCTTGGGTGAGTTGGGGATTATGAGTTGTGTCTTACTTCTCTATTTTCTTTTTTTAATTTGTTTTCTGCATTAAGGCTTACAAGTTGATTATGGTAGGTAGCTCATTGTATTGAGACCTCTTTTAAAAATCACTACTTTTCTGAGAGCTCTTCTAAGTGTACCTGGCTTTTAGCTTTTGAGTCTGTCCCAAGATTCTGCCTCTTCAATTTATTAGGGATAGGTTCCTGTTGTTTGGCCTAGTGCCCATTTCATTGGTACTCAATATAGCATTGTTTAAGATCCCCAGACAATCTAGGTATCAATATACAAGGAAGATAAATTGATCACAGTGACTTTGTCACCTTGGCTGTGGGAGTACAACTAGTAATAATAGCATCAAATGCAGATTAGAAAGTGACAAACTGTGAAAACTAATAATTTGCCACCTTTAATCATAGGTAGAAGACTTATAGCTATATAACAAAATTTAAGACAAATCAGAAAATTATATATAGTAAATATCCACACAATAGAGTGATTTTACTCTACAGGGGGGAATTTTAAAAGGGATAAGACAAAAAATAGAGAAATAAAAGAAGATTAGGCTAAAGGACATAGGAGATAACCCCAGCTTTGGGAAAATAGTGAAGAAGACAGGAGGGGAAAAATGAAGAAAAATAAACAAGAACAAAAGAAAACAAAAAGCTAAAAACAATGTTCACACTGATAAAAAAACAAAATAAAAAAAATCAGCTCCCCCCAACAAAGAGAAATAAAGAAGGAAATTTCTCTGTGATTTCATTAAGCCTATAGTTATCTTCTTGGGTCTACAGTTTTGTGGTAGTGATTCTCCTGTTGCTGGTAGACAAAGGAAGAAATCAGAGCTGGATGATCCCAGCAAGCCTGCAGTAGGATTAGGGCAGGGTGTGAGTTCTGGCACTTTCACTTCCATAGAAATTCAGGTTGATTCTGGCCTCTAATTGTGAGCTGGGGCCTGAGTTGTTCAGCCTACGACACCCTGGATGTCTCTTGTCAGCCTGGTCATGGCTCCCTGACCCTGATCATGGCTCCCTCACCCAGTCACTGTGGGATTTCAACAATGGCAGTCCTGAGATGAAGCCAACACATGGCTGCTCTGAGTCCTGTGTTCAGTTGGCCCCTCTCTAGGATGACATCCAGCCAAGCACCCTCTGGGGACATATGGTAGTCACGTGGACTTGAGTCACTCACAAGTTGTAGATGCTGTCACTCACAGCATCCACTGCTTCATTCCATTGGTTGTTTCTCTCTAGAGGCCTCTGGAGTCATTTGCCCTCACTACGTCTCTTTAGATTCAATCCTTCTCTCTCATGCCACAAGTCAGGAGGCAAGGAGAAGTGCAGTTTGCTCCCTCCTTTTTCTGCACTGAGCTCTGTCTCTTCACTTTCTCTGTGGGCTCCATTTTTTCCTCCAGATCCTTCCTAGATCCCAGGGATCCATTATGTAAATACATAATTTGTAATTGCTAATTGCTATGGTTTAGATTGTGAATATTCCCCATAGGTCTGGTTGCCAGCCTGAGGCACTACTAGAGGTGGTGGAGCTTTTAAGGGTGGGCCCTAGTAGGAAGAAGTTAGGTCATGGGGGGATGTGCATGTTCTTTAAAGGAGGTATTGAATATGGGCCCTTTCTTTTTTGCTTTCCAGTCATTAGCAGATGAATAAGCCTCCTCTTCCACGACTATGCCACCACAGGCCCAAAGTAACAGAGCCAAGTGATCACACACTGCAACCTCTAAAACTGTGAGCCACAACGAATACTTCTTCTCTTAAGGCTTTTGTCACAGTGATGGAAAGTTGACTAACGTGATTATTTTATGAGTATAATAATGTACAGAATCATTAAATGAATTTTAACTATATTTTATTTCATATTACGAAGGCAAGAAGGTAGATACTTTAAAAGTTTCCTAGGTGATTGAAGTCATTAATGAGAAACTCCCACTCGCCAATAATTCAAGGTTAACATTTTAATACAGATCGGGGATGTTAAAAATATTTTTTATAATTCTGAAAAACTATTATGATCTCATTAAAAGTGACATCTATTCCCTCACTCCCTTTTCTTATGACAGGTACAGTACTCTTAGTAATAAGAAGTTACCTCTGGAATACAGAAAGCAGTGCTATCTGTCACCAGTGAAAGTTGTACAATGAGTCCTTGACTTAAGAGCAGGGACTGGGAGAATTGTTCATAAGTCAGATTTCTTCACAGTGAGTCTTAAGCAGTACACCTGTGAAAATGTGCAGCTCAAATGTTTGTAAGTCAAGGACTTACTGTGTAAGCTCATCCAGTCTTCACAATTTCCTTCTAATTATGACTGGTTGTACTTGCACCTGGAAAAACCCATTGAGTTGGGTGAGTGTGGGCAAAACTTTTGAATATTTTAAATCTTTATCATATAATTTATACATTTAATCTTGCCTAGAAGTACTGTATGTAGTTTTGAAGTAGATTTTAAAATTTTTTCTTATATTTAACTCACTTTCTCTAAAAGCTGAAGTACCTGCAGACATATTTTACTTTCATGTGTTTGTAATTGATGGAGGGATACAGATTTCAACCATATTTATTTTTTGAATATTTAAATAAAACATTTATTATAGTAGAAGACACATCATCATTAATCTCCCTCAAAATACTTCACCTTGCTTCAGACACACTACTGAATTTTAAGTGGATTTTCACTGTTTGTTTTTAATGGTCTTTTAATCATTGTGAAGTTATTCTAAGTACTTGCAAGTTTGAACCATCAAATATTTAATATTCTGTATGTCCACAACTGTAAAATCTTGTTTCTGTTTAATGGTTACTTAAACCAAAGCTAATGTGAAATTATAGAGAAAAATCGTTCACCTTGGTTCTGTTGCATAGAAACCATGTAGTCTTGGTCAGGTTATTTACCTTCTTTGTGCTTTAGCTTTGCCATATGTAGAAGGGGTAATACAGTACTTTGCCTCCCTACCTGGGCGGGTGAAAATTCACTGAGAAGTATACTGGGGAAATGTAATACAGCCTTCCCATTTTCGTGCCCATGGCTTTCTGCAGAACCACAGGGTTACTGGACAGGGTTCTGTTTCTTCAACTATTTTGCCAAGAGCATCACACATTTTTTTCCTGTCTTTTCTTTTATCCTGTAAATCTCCAACCATGGCTCAGTTCATAATTTGCTTTCTATGCTTTTATAGCCAAGTTAGGACTTTGAGCATGTTTCTTATTCTTGGCTGCACGCGTGTGACTCTGTTGCTTAAAAGAAAAAAAGTACAAAAAAGAAACTTGCATGTCAGGCTGCATTTTGCACCAATTAAACCTCAGCCTCAGGAGTGAAGACTTAGCATCAGAACTTTCCTCTTCCTGAGGGTAACTTCTTGCAGGATATTGGCATTGGTGCAGCCCAGATACCAAACATTTCCACAACCACACTACCCCTAATGTTACTTCCCAGCCACCCCTCCCCTCTCAGACCTCTGGCAATCACCAATCTGCTTCATTCCTGTAATTTTGTCATTTGTTATATAAATGAAACTGTGCACTATATAACCTCTTGGAATTGATTCTCTTCCACTCAGCATAATCCCCTGGAGACAGCAGTTTAATCACTCATCTTTTGAAGAATATTTGGGCCATTTCCAGCTTTTGGCTACTACAGATAAAGCTTCTGTGTACCTCTGTGCACAGGTTTTTGTGGCAACATGTGTTGTCCTTTCTGTGGGATAAATGCCCGAGTGCAAATGCTAGTATGTGGTAGTTTCATGTTTAGTTTTATAAGACACTGCCAAGCTGTTCTGAGTTGCACTAGTTTACATTTTCAGCAGCAATGCATAAGTGATTTTTTTTCTGTATCCTTACTCATATTTGGGATCATCACTTTTTAAAATTTTTAGCCATTCGGGATGATATCTCCTTGTATTTCCCTAGTGTCTAATGATATTGAACTTCTTTGCAAGGTTTCTTTTGTCATTTTTAAAGCTTCTTCAATGCAATGACTTTTCATGCCTTTCACATGTTTTATGATGAACTGTTTTCTTATTGTGCAATTTGAGAACTGTTCATATAGTAGTTTCTAGTCCTTCACCAAACACATGGTTCGCAAATATCGTCTAATTCAGAGCTTGTCTTTTCATCTTTTTAGTAGCACAAGATAAAGATTTTAATTTAAACAAAGTCTGATTTCTCCATTTCTCTTCCTTATGGATCATGCTGTTGGTGTTAAATTTTTTGTCCAACTTCAGATCTTAATTATGGTCTGTATCTTAATATCCCCTGAAGTCCCTCATGCGAAAAGCTTAGTAGTGAACCTATAGGGAGTTCGGGCACTGGGGGAGTATACTGGGAGTAGAACAGTGGGACCAGATCCCTCTTTCTTCTCAGCCTCCATGAGGGAACAAGCCTTTGACACATGCTCCCTCCCCATGGTGTACTAGCCACTGGCCACATCAAGAGGACCAAGTGCCCACAGATGGCAAAACATGAGCCGAATACACTTTTCCTTTTTAGATATTTGTCGCAGCAGCAGAAAGCTTTCATAATTCTGAAGGTTTTTTCCTTTGATTTTTTTTTCCTAAAGTTTTACAGGTTGAAGTTTGCTTTTTCCTTTTTTTTGCATAAGGATGTACAATGTTTCCCACCTGGTGAGAAGGCAGTCCTTCTGCTTGAATTGTGGTTGTGCCTCTGTCATACATCAGTGGAGTGTGCTTATAGAGTCTGTTTTGGATGTTGATTCTGTTTATTTGTAAGTATATCCCTTCACCAATACGACACTGTTTTTATTCCTGCAGCTCTGTGGTAACCTTTACATCAGCAAGTGTGTCCTCCCAATCTATTTTTCATAAAGATTGTTTTAACTATCCTAAGCCATCTGATTTTTCATATAAATTTAAAAATAAGCTTTCATATTCTACAACAAATCTTGCTGTGATTTTGATGAAACTGTTTTAAAGCTATGACTCCATTTGGGGGAATTTACATCTTTACTATGTTGAGTCTTTCAGTTCATGAATATATCTCTCCACTGTCTTTGCTGATATCCTTTCATCAGATTTTCAGCATAAAGATCCTGGGCATGTTATGCTAAATCTTTGCTTCAGTCCTGCATTTTCTTGGATGTGATGTAAACAATAGTATTTCTCATTTTGGATTCCACATGAAATGCACTTCATTTCTATGATCTGACCTTTGTATTCTTGTTTTCCTGAACCTGGCATTGGTATTTTATAAGCTCCTCTTGGAAACTGTAGCATGGGACCAAGGTTGAGAACCACTGTTCTACAAAGACCGATGATGAGGTTTACTGCCTTAAAAACTTGGGCTTTCCAATTTCAGAACCACTCAGAAAACTTTGTGTGCTTACATTGTTCTTTTTTCCAAAATCGAACGCAATTATTATAAATGATCTTTATCTTCAGCCCTCTGTCCTTATCCTCTCCATCTTGATCCCCTTTTTCCTGTTCTCTGACAACCTTGCTTTCCTTAGCACCACCTAATATCAAGAATGTGAAACTTTCTGTTCCTATTTCCCTAGAGTTCAGCAATTTATTTTTATTTGTGTCATTAAAGGTTGTTTCAATGGTAAGAGTGAAAGATATCATTTTTTTTCCATTAGAGATGATAAATTTCCCACCTATAATTTGCTACCCCTATCACTACTGTCTAATCATAACCTTCATGTGATGATATGGGCATTTTTCCCATGTATTTTTGTACTATTCTGTCTGTATTTATTTTATTTTTATTTTGTTCCATTAAGTTTATTGGTACATTTGGGGTATACAATAGTTACATTCGTCATTAGGATCTTGTACCTTTACATGATATATCTTGGTTCTTATTTTTCCCCCATTCCCCCGCCCTCCCTTCAACCCCCTTCCCTGTTTACAAAGATATTGTTTCCATGTTTTTCCTTTTCCCACATTTTTTCTTTTCCCTCCTTTCCTTTCCCCTATCCCTCCCACTTGTCCTAGATGTTTTTAGATGTTTTCTTCCTGTTTCACAATATCAATTATACATTTTAATCCTTAAACTTTTAGTCTTTCACACCACAGAAATTATTTACATGTATGGCCTATTTATTTCACTTAAGAGTATTGCCTTAATGTGCATCCATTTAGCTATAAATATCTCTAGTTTCTTGTTCCTTGTGGCTAAGTAGTACTCCATTTTATTAAAACAAAACAAAACAAATCTTTATCCAGTCGCCAGCTGAGGGGCAATGGGGCTGTTTCCAAGTTTTAGCTATTACAAACTGTGCCGCTATAAACATGGGGGAGCATATATCACTGTGGTATAATCTTCTAATTCTTTGGGAAAAGACCTAGTGGAGGAATAGATGGGTCAAATGGGACTTCTAATCCTATTTGTTTGAGGGATCTCCACATTGATTTTCACAGTGATTGCACCAGTCTGCACTCCCACCAACAATGAAGAAGGGTTCCTTTTTCCACACAGCCCTGACAGCATTTGTTATTAGTTGGTTTTGAGTTAACAGCCATTCTTTCTGGGATGAGGTGGAATCTCAGTGTTATTTTCATCTGCATCTCTTCAGTGACCAGTGATGTTGAACATGTTCTCATATGTTTATTTGCTGCTTTTTTTCTTTGTCTGAGAAATATATATTCATTTCCATTGCCCATTTTTTAATTGGGTCTTTATATTAGGGGTTTTGATTATTTTTTAGTTCTTTATATATTCTAGATAGTAGACCTTTGTCTGAGGAACAGCTATTAAAATTTTTTCCCACATTGTAGGTTGTCTCTTAGCTCATTTGGTGGTTTCTATTGAAGTGCAGAAGCTTTTAAATGATATCCCAGTTGTTGATTCTTTCTGCTAGTTCCCGTGCTACTGACGATTTGTTCATAAAGTCTTTTCCTATTCTAATGTCTTCAAAAGTTCTACCTAACTTATCTCCCAGCAAGTTTAGTGTTTCTGAGTTAATATTTAGATCTTTGCTCCACTTGGATTTTAGTTTAGTGCATAGTCAAAGACAGGGGTCTAGTGTTAATCTTTGGGAAGTTGAATCCAGTTTTTGCATTTATTAAAAAGGCTATCTATCCTCCAGCAAGGATGGTTGGCTCCTTTGTCAAAGATGAGGTAGCTGAGTATGTCTGGAGTTGTTTAGGCATCTTCTAATCTATTTCACTGATTCTCAGGTCTGTTTCTTTGCCAGTACCATGCTGTTTCTATCACAGTAGCTTTGTAGTATAGTTTCAAGTTGGGGATTGTGTTACCCCCGTCATGTCTCTATTATCTACAATTGCTTTTGCTATTCTAGGCCCCTTCAGATTCCAAATGAATTTTTGGATTTTTTTCTCTAGTTCTGTTAAATATATTGTTTGAATTTCAGTCAGGATTGCATTGAATCTATATAGCAATTTTTGAAGTATAGCCATTTTCACTATATCGGTTCTTCTTACCCAGGAACAGGGGATGTCTTTCCATTTTCTTATATCCACTTAGATCTTTCTTTTTTTTTCAGAGTGCTGTAGTTCTCAATATAGAGGTCTTTTCCTTCCTTTGTTAGATTGATTACTAGATATTTCATTTTTTGGATGCTATTTTGAAAGGAATTGTTTCTCTAATTTCTTTCTCAGTGAATCTGTTATGTGCAAGAAGGCTATTGATCCAGCTACTCTACTGAATCTGTCAAATAAGTCTAGAAGTCTTTTGGTGGTGGTTTTTTGGGTCACCTATGAAGAGCATCATATCAGCAAATAATGACAATTTAACTTCTTCCTATCCTATCTTTATTGCTTTTATTTATCCTGTCTAATTGCTGTGACTGTTTCCAAAACTATGTTGAACAGGAGTGTTGATAGTGGACATCCTTGTCTTGTGCCTGATTTTACTGTGAAGGTTTTCAGTTCTTAACCCATTTAGTATGATGTTGGCTGCTGGTTTTTGTCTTAGGTATCCTTTATCAAGTTGAGATAAAGACCATCTATTCCAAATTTCTCCAGGGCTTTTACAAGTGGGTGTTGAATTTTGTCAAATGCTTTTTCTGTATCTATTGCAATGATGATATGATTTTTGTGCTTGACTCTGTTAATTTAGTGTATTGCATTTATGGATTCACATAAGTTAAGCCATTCTTACATCCCTGGGATAAATCCAACTTGGTCAGGGTGTATGATCTTCTTAATGACCCTCTGTATTTTGTTTGCCAGTATGTTACTGAGGATTTTTGCATCTATGTTCATTAGGGAGATTGGCCTTTAGTTCTCTTTTTTGATTGGGTCTTTCCATTTTTGGAATCAAATTAACAACTGCTTTTAGGAATGAATTTGGAAGTATTGCTTCCCTTTTAATTTCATTGAAAAGTTTAAAGAGTAGTGGCAATAATTCTTCTCTAAATGTCTTATAGAATTCAGCAGTGAAGTCATCAGGACCTGGGCTTTTCTTTGTTGGTAAATTTTTAATTACATTTTCTGAGTCTATATTTACATAGCAGCAATAATGTGTTTTATATTTTTTCACTTATGGTTATTAGCATTGCTTCATATTAATAAAGTCTATTTTAAAATATAATTTTAATAACTATACATAATTCTTAGAAAAATAAATTTTACATATATTTTTCCAGATCTAGCTTTGATTGAAGATAAATTTCTCACAAGAACTGCCAGTTTAGGGCATGAATATTTTAAAGACATTCTTGACATATTTCTAAGTCATAAACATAACTGGGTAGAGATCAATTTGTTATATCTATTTTTGTTTTCTACCAAAATGAGGCAGTAACTGTCAGTTGCAAAAGTGTATGCCTCATGGTCTAATGATTCTATTTCCCACAATACTGGCATGAATGCACCTATTTGTGATCTGGATACTTGATGTAATCTATAAAAAAACAAAAATAGCCTAAGTGTTAAACAGTGGTAATTATGGCTCATTTTCTGAATACTGTGTGCTAGTAAAAAGAATGATGTAATAGCTATATATAGTGTGTCTAAAATCTAGTAGATGAAAACTGAGTAAGGAAAGTGGCCAATTAAAATATATAATACATTGGTATGGAACAATTTTTAGCTTAATATTTGGCAGAAAATATGATAGAGCAATGATTATCTGCAAAGGCAGCACACCAAAAGATTTGGAACCAACTATCACATGGGTAAGAAAAGAACAGGCAAATTACAAAAAATTTTATACAATTTTATTAAGATGTATCAGTAAAAATAAAGGAGAAGTCATTGAAATAAGTGAACCAAAATAGTAGATATACAAAAGCATTTAAGAAAATAAAAATCTGTGTAGAAGTTAAAGAACATTGGCAAATACAGAGAGGGATTGCATCTGTCTGTGTGTGATATATGCACAGTGAGAAATACATGTTCAATGTTTATATAAGCACATCTTGGTCATAAGAAGACACAATATTTAAGTGCAAAATGTACTAACATACGCCTACAGAGTTACATGTAAAAATACTTGAGATATACAAATGTGGTTCTTTCCCATTCTTCATATAAAAGGAGGTACATAATCATATTGTTCTCCATGTTGCCATGTTCCACTCTTACCTTTTATAGGAAGATTAGCTTTTTACCAGGAATAAAACCTGGTTGTCACCTCCACATGCATATCCATAGAACATAAAGTCCTGGTCCTGAGTAAGCACAGAACACAACCCCTGCCTCTACATATACATAGTTTGCATGGATGGCTGCACCAATGCCTTGTCTGATCACACACTATCAATAGGATGTTATTAGTGTCACAGAGGGGAGCGGCCAACAGTAGTAACTAACTAGGCTCACATGTCAAGAAAGTGTAACACGGGAAGGAGCATATTTTAGGGAAATTATAAGAGAAACAGAAAAAATGGAACAACAAAACTAGAAAACAAATTACATAATTGCTACAGTAAGACCTTACCTATCAATACTTTCCTCGAATATAAATGGTTTAAGGTCTCCAATGAAAAAAGACAAGAGTGACTGAATGAATTTTTAAAAAGACCCAGCTATATGATGATTACAAGAAAGCTTGATTCAATTCTAAGAACATACAGATTGAAATTGAAGGGAAAAAAGTGAAGATATTCCATGCAAATGGAATCCAAAATAAAGCAGGGGCAGCTATACTCATACTAGATAAAATTAAGTCAAAAGCAATAAAAAGAGACATGGAAGGTCATGATACAATGATGAAGGGGACAACTCAGTAAGAGGAAATAATTCTACATTTATATGTACCCAATATTGGAGCATCCAAATACATAAAGCAAGTACTAGTAGATCTAAAAGGAAAGAGAGCCTCCACTACAGAATAGTTGTGAACTTTTCACACTTAATTTTCAGCAATGGGTAGATCATTTGACAGAAAATTTAAACAAAGAAACATTCAGCTTAAATTGGACCCTAGGCCAAACATACCTAACAGACATCTGAAAATTACTACATCCAGCAGCTGTTGCATACTCATTTTCCTCACCAGCATGTGGAACAGTCTCCAGGATAGATCCCATAAGGGCCACCTAAGAAGTCCCAACACATTTTTAAAGATTTGAAATTTATTAAGTATCTTTGCCGGAATCAGTAACAAGAAAAATTTTAGAAATTAAACAAATACATGTTCTGAATTACCAGTGGGTCAATAAACAAATGGAAAAAATTCAATACTTTTTTTTGAAACAAGTAAAAATGGACACATACCAAAACCTATGGGATTCAGCAAAAGTGGCATTAAGAATGAAGTTTACAGCAAACAATGTCCATATCAAAAAAAGTATAAAAATCTCAAACAACCTATCACTCCAGATGAAGGAATAGGAAAAACAAGAAGAAACTAAACTCAGAATTAGTAGAAAGAAGCAAATAATAAAAATAAGAGCAGAAATAAGTGAAAAGAATATTGAAAAAAATACAAAAGATCAATGAAACAAAGAGCTGGTTCTTCAAAAAGATAATATAAAAAAATCCTTGGCTAGATTAAGAAAAGGAATAAGACAAATTTAGAGATGGAGTCAAACATTGTAACTGACACCATAGAAATAGAAAAGATCATTCGAGATTAAGATCTACATGCCAACAAGTTGTCTAGTCTAAAAGAAATGCACAAATTCCTAGACACATATACCTTACACAGTTGGAATCATGAAAAAGCAGAAAACCCAAACAGATCAGTAACAATGAGACTGAATCAATAATAAAAGTCTTTCATTCAAGAAAAGCCCAGGACCAGATGGCCTCATGGATGAGTTCCAACAAATATTTAATAAGAACTAATGCCATTTCCTTGTTATTCCAACAAACAGAAGGAGGAATTTTTCTAAGCACATTCAATGAAGCCAGAATCACTTTGATACCAAAACCAGATTAAGGAAACACACAAATAAAAATATGGGTCACTATTTTTGATTAACACAGATGAAAAAATCCACAACAAGGTATTAGAAACCAAATTAAGTAGTAGATTTAAAATATTATTCACTGTGATCAAATGGTATTCATCCAGGGATGCAAAAATGGAGCAACACATGCAAACTGATGAATGTTTTACCCCACACCAACAGAATGAAGCATTCAAACCACATGATTATCTCAATTTATGCAGAAGGAGCAATGGACAAAATTCCACATCCCTTTATAATAAAAACATTGGATTAATTAGGTGTCTAAGGAACTTCAACATAATAAAGGCCATTTATAAGCTAATAGCTAAAATTATACTGAAGGGGGAGAAGCTGAAAGAATTCTTTCTAAGATTTAGAATAAAATGAGGATACTCAATTTAACCACTTTTATTTCACATAGTGAAGGATATCCTACCCAGAGAAGTTAGGCAGGAGAAAGATACTATGGGTAACCAAACTGGAAAAGAAGTCAAATTGTCACTGTTTGCAGGTGATGTGATCTTATATATAAAAGACTCCTAAACACCAAAATCATTAGAATGAATAAATGAATTCATCAAAGTTTCAGGATACAAAATTAACATACAAATATCAGTAGTATTGCCATATGCCAATAGCAAAGATCAAAAAGCAATACCATTTGCAAGAGCTAAAAAATAAAATATGAGTGAATAAATTAATTTAATGTAAGAGGTACAAGATCTTTACAATGAAATTATAAAACATTAATGAAAGAAACTGAAGACGACACAAGAATGTAGAAAGACACCTATTTGTGAATGGAAGTATTCATGAATACCATTAAAATGCTCATACTACTCAAAGTGATTTATAGATTCAGTGTAATCCCTATTAAAATCCCAATGGTATTCTCCACAGAAGTAGAAAAAATAATTGTAAATTTTATATAGAATTACACACAAAAAACCCCAACAAATAGCCAGCCCCCAAAACAAAGCAAAAAGCACAAATGAGGAAACACTTGATTACTTGACTTCAAAGCACAGTACAAAGCTAAGGTAATCAAACCTCATTGTTTGGATAAAAACAGACAGATCAATGGAAGAGAGAGGTAAAAATGAATCCAGGCATCTACAGGCAACTAATTTTCAGCACAGATGATAAGAGCATGCACTGGAGAAAAAGTCTTTTCAACTGTGCTGGGAAAATTGGGTATTCACAAGCATCAGAGTTAAGCTAGCTACCTATCATAAAGATCAACTCAAAGAGTGACACTGCTAAAAGAGTACACAGGGGAAATGCTTAAAGACATTGTAATGGACAAGGACATTTTTAGAAAAGATTACAAAAGCATGAGAAACAAAATCAATAACAGACAAATGAAGTTTTATCAAACTGAAAAGCTTCTTTACAGTAACAAAAACAATCAAGCATGGGCATAGACAACTTACAGAATGGGAGAAAATACTTGCCATGTATACAACCAGAATCTGTTTTACATCAAAAACAGATAAGGAAACAAAACTATAGGGCACTGTCCTTGATGAACACAGAGGCAGAAATTCTCAGCCAAATATTAGCACAACAAATCCAATAGGGCATTAAAAAGATTATTCACCATGATTGAATGGGTGTCACTGCAGAGAGGTAAAGATGGTATAATATATGGAAATCAGTAGAGGGACTGATATCTAGTATATATAAGGAACACCAATAACAATTTAAAATGGGCAATAACTCTCAGCAGATATTTCCTAAAAGAAATCACACAGGAGTCTCTGAGCAGCATTTGAAGGGGAAGGAATTGTGTGGTTGGGTAGTGGGAACAGCAGGAAAGGAGAAAGGAGAGTAGTAGCAGAAGAGCAGGAAGAAGACATGGAGATGAAGAAGAGGATTAGCCTGGAGTTAAGGAACAGAGCCCCAGAGGAGGTCACAGAATTGGTCGTTGATAATTGCCTGTGTGTCAATGTGGAAATTGAGGGCCAGAATGACACTTTTAAGGAACTAGAATTTCTGAGTGTGGCTAACGTGGCATTAAGTTCACTGACCCAGCCTCCCAGCCTAAATAAACTTCAGAAGTTGGAACGTAGTGACAATGCAATTTCTGGAGGCTTGGAAGTTTTAGCAGAAAAACGTCCACATCTTATGTACCTCAATCTGAGTGGAAACAAAATCAAAGATCTGAGTACAGTAGAAGCTCTGCAAAATCTTAGAAAATGGAAAAGTCTGGATTTCTTTCATGGTGAGATCACAAACCTGGAAGATTACCAAGAAAGTATTTTTGAACTGCTTCAGCAAATCATGTATTTAGATGGATATGATCAGGAAGATAATGAAGCCCCTGACTCAGAAGAGGAGGAGGATGAAGATGATGAAGATGAAGCTGGTCTTCCTGAAGGGCAGAAAGAGGAAGAGGAGGAAGATGGGGATGAAGATGAGGAGGAAGATGAAGCAGGCTCAGAACTGGGAGAGGAGGAAGTGGGCCTCTCATACTTAATGAAAGAAGAAACTCAGGATGAGGAAGATGATGATGACTATGTTGAAGAAGGAGAAGAGGAGGAGGAAGAGGAAGATGATGCCTGGCTCACTCCAAGGCCATGTTCCCTAGAATTCCCAGGTGTGCAGTAGAGTGATCACATCTTCATTCCTTCCTATATGATAGCTATTTTTTGCAGGAGAGAATGTGTAACTTTATGGGAAAAGTGTGGTTTTAATATTTTGCCTCGTCATTCCAATTAAGATTCACTAATCTGTTAATGATCAGATTGTATGTACAGGAAAATTTTCATTGACCCCCCCCACCATTGTGAAATTCCCTAGCAATTTATTTAGAATCTTGCTTTTTCTAATTCAAACACACTGTATTAGTCATTTTAGCCCAAATTCACATCACTTGTACAGGGGCGTAATTTGGTGCATTTCATTCATAAAGTTGTAAAGTTATTTATAAATTAGCTGAAATTACAGTCAGCTGTAATGTGAAATGGCAAGTCTCTTGAATGATAAGTTCATTATTTTTTAGAAGTGACTCAGAGATTTTTAGTTAGAAGGCAGTGACTTACTTACTGGCTAAGGGTATTTGGATGCTCGTTACCCGAGCTAAACTGGAAAGCAGATGCAGGATAATACAGGTCCTACTCAGCAGCGGATTTCATGGATTGGGGGGTTGCCACTCAGTGTTTAATGTAGTTCATGGATTTTGTGGTGAGTGATAAAAATAGTTTACTTTTGAAGGAGAAATTGCTTGTACTAAGTCCGAGGCATGCAGTGAGCCCCTTCCTGAGATGCCAGCGGTGGTTTGTTTTGTTCCAGGTTTGTGTTCTTTCTTATCTCAGCAACTTCTGTGTTTTCTTTCTCTTCTTGTTTCACTCATCTTTCTAGCCCAGAAGGTTTGGGCACCTGGTGGATTCCCAGGAAACCTTTAGTCTCATACCTCAGTCACCTTTTCAGATCTGTACAGGTTTTAAATGAGTGAGGAAGAAATTGAGTCTTTTTTTGAGATCTGAATTGTTGTTGATACAGTTTTATTCAACAGGTTCTACTTACTGTAAATGCTTCTGGGCTGACAGCATGGGAGACCATTATTAGGATGAAGGAAGAACAGAAACAAGGGAGGCTTTTGGAAGTAGTGTTAGTGTTTCTCAAAACTCTGAACCACTGTCCATTGAGAATTAAATTTCAATTGACTTCCCAAAGGATTTGGATTCCAACCCTGTGAAGTATCTATCATTTTTCTCAGTAGAACTTTAATTATTCTTCTTATAGTTTTAACACATTACCAGATAAAACACTTTTGGACTATGGTAGGTAGTTGAAAAAATTGAAGCTAAATCAGTTATTAAGGTTTTCAAGCTGATGTTCATTACAAACAGAACAGTATCTGAGAGAAGCATGAGGGTGTGTTTCTATGGCTACTACATAGACCCTGATGGGGGACAACTCTGTCTCCCTTTTCGTCAAGGAGGCACCATGTCCAAGGCATTGTGCTTTTAATCTCGGCTGACTGCATTTTTTTCTCTTCTTTTTTAATATTTATAAGTTTTTAAAAAGTGTCAGCAAATTGAAATTATGCTTCTCCACCGGGACACGTTCAAACCAGTATAGTATTGCTGCTGCTTTTTTAGTGTAAAATGGAGGACATAATTTTAAAGTAAAATTATGAAAACATTGGTGGAGAAACTAAAAAAGTTACACAACTGGCTGGAAACACTGGGCATAAATTTGTTGGGGCCTGGAATCTCCACAAGACTAACATTTTTCTACTAATTTAACAATTGGAATGCCCTGTTTAGTCCCTAAGATTTCTCATTGTGCACTATGCCATCTTAGAAAATACTTATTTTTAAAATTAAATCTATATATTGACTTTCTTATCAATCTTTTTATTGTGCATTCATAATAAGAGTTCTTTGATTTGAAAACACTTAGAGCCTCCAGGCAACTTTTAAGACTTATGTAGCTTTGTGGGTGGTATTTTCATGCAAATGAGTAAGGGTGGGTTTTATATTTTGCAGATGTTTTGTGTCCTATTTTAATGCTGTTTGTATGGCAGTATGTATATGATGTGTTAAATTCCTCAAGAACCTCTCCTTAAAAACTTTGAAGTTGATACGTTTGTGCAACTGTGTTATGAATAAAACCATGACTGTTAAAAAAAAACAAAAACAATCACACAGATGGCCAAAAAGAGCAAATGAGAAAATGTTCAATATCATTAATCATCAGTGAAATGGAAATCAAAATTGCAACGAGAAATCACCTCACTGCAGTAAGAGTGGCTTTTAACAAAAAGAAAAGGTAACAATGCTATCAAGCATGTGGACAGAAGGGAACCCTTGCACACTGCTGGTGGAGGTGTAAATTAATATAACTATTATGGCAAAAGAGTCTATGGTTTCTCTAAGGATTAAAATGAGAGCTACATGTGTTACAGCCATTCCACTACTTACTGGGTCTCTATCTAAAGGAAATGCACAGGATGCTGCCAGGACACTTGCACTCCTGTGTTCACTACAACATTATTCATAATAGCCAAGAAGTGAAAACAACCTACATGCCTTTCAACTGATAAATGGATAAAGAATGTGGTACATATATATGACGGAATATACAGCCATGAAAAAGAATGAAATCCTGTCATTTGCAATAACCTGGGTGCAACTGGGAATTATTATGTTGCATCAGGCACAGACAGACAAGTACTGCATGATCTCATATGTAAGAGTCTAAAGGAGTTGCACTCTAGGGAGAGGAGAAAGATAAAAAGATCAAGATTGTTATACGTAGGTAGTGACTTCACAGAACAAATGTAAATATTATGTATTGGCAATGTATACCAAAAATGAACTGAAAAAAATATGCAACAAAAGATTAAAGTACATTTTACAGAGATTAATATTATGGAATGTCAGACTTTGCCTTAAGCCTACTATATTTCCTTACTTATTGAGAGGATAGTGAATATAGATACTGTACTATTTTGACTGACCATTTTTACTTTGTATTTGCAGTGTTTAACTAAACACATTTTTTATGAGTTCAAAATTTTTTTTTTAAAGTTGATCTCACAGGAGCTGAGAGTATGGCAGCAATTAACTGAGGTTGGAAGAGTTGAGAGCAGGGCAGACTGAGTGGGAGGCACCACTCTGCAGTTAGACGGAAGCAGCAGCTATGGTGCATTCCTGTACAGCACGCACAGTGACTATAGATGACAGGGATACACAACACACTTCAAAACCTAAAAGAGTGGGTTTTAAAAGCTTTCACCACGAAGAAATGCCAACTGTTTGAGATCAGTAAGTTAACCCGATTTAAACATATTGCACGGTCCTGTTAATATGTACGTCTTTTCTGTGTTTAAGAGTATCAGGCAGCGTTCCTGTTGCTGGTCACAATACCCAAGACTCACAGTTGAAAGGAAGAGAGGTTTAATCTGGCTCACAGGTCAGGAGATTCAGTCCATGGTCAGTTGGCTCCAGGGCAGACACAGGATGGTGGAAAGGCCTGGCAGAGGAAAGCTACTCACCTCATGGCAGCCAGGAAGCAGAGCGGGGAGGAGGGAGGTCAGGAATATACTTTTCCAGGTCACACCTCCAGTAACCCACCTCTTCTGACCTGGCTCCAATTTACAACACATTGGGAAGGCATCAGCAGACACAAAAGAAGGCATCAGTGGATCTCCACAGATGAGCATAGCTCCCCCATGATTCATTTACTTTAGCAAACACCCATCTTTGAACGGATGAGGCTTTTGAGGAGCCTTCTAGATCTAAACCATAACATGTAACAGTTGAATCATTAAAAAAGATATAGATAAGAAACAAATTCCCACCCAGGATTTAACTAGCTACTTTAACAGCTTTTTATGTCTGCGGTGTTTTACATACATTGCTAAGCACATTGTATGAGAAAGGAATTACTCCCACTTGCCAAGATGAGTACTGAAGCTCAGAGACCCAGATTTTATCTGACTGTCAACATAGTTACCATACCATACCATGCTGCCGCTGAGTGCTTTCAGATATTAACCAAGGCCACAGCAGGTCAACACTAAGGAGAAGAGATCAAAAGCACTAGAACATACAAATGAAAGTAACATGCACAGAGGTGAAAATAAGACTGGTCTGTAATAGGGAGATTCTGGTTTTAGCGATCTTAAAAATACTGCAAACTTTCTTGACTCCATTAGGAATTACATGCTGGCTGCTGGTTAAAGATCTGACTACAGCAGATTGAAGGGATAAGTATATTCTCTTACTAACTGAAGTGTGTCTTGCAGGAGGTCTAGGGCTGCTAGGTAAGTCTACAGAGTCATGAGGGACTGAGGCTTTTCCATCTTTCTTCACCATTTTCAATGTGTCTGATTCAGTCATGTAAAAAAATTGCTGCTGAGCACAAGCCATTACAGGCACATTCCAAGCAGGTAGAAGGAGGGAAGAGGCTACTGTCCCTTCACAGTAGCCCTGCTCAGTTTATTTTTACTTATATCTCTTACCTCATTTGAGAGTCTCGGAACCTCAAGTTCTTCATTTGGTTTATTGTCCAGCATTCTGGCATTAAGAAAGATGAAATGCAAACTACAACATCTGAAAGTGTAAGTGAAAAATTGAAGATAACATTAACAATCATTTGAAGGTGGAGAAAATGACTATGAGGGCCTGGAGTGTAGTGAGGCTGGGGAGAGTCTCATGATCAAAATTGGCATTGGGACAGGCAATTAGAAAGAGGAGATGCTGAGGGTTCTAACCTGACTGAACTTGATGTCAGTGTAATGTTGACTTTTCTAGGCAAGGAAGTGAAGAAATAGATTTGGGGATGTTACCAAATCCACTTGGGATATACTAACTGAGGCACCTGTGAATATCTATGCAGTACAAAATATTTAATTTAATTTTGCTACTTGCTAAAATGTGTGCTTAAACTATGATGAAGGGAAAAATGACATGAAAACATGTTTTGATCATCTTTACTAAAAACACAGGTTGTTTTGGACAAGTTGTTTATCCCAGTGTAAAACCTATCTTCAGTAGGTAATACATAATTATGACTGGATTTTGTTTAAAGCAAATTGCTTTCCAGACATAACCACTGTAATACAAGATAACACTGGTAACTAGCCAGAAACTCAAGATATAAGTAAAAAGCAAACTAAAAAACAGAAAATAGGAAATAGGAAGGCAGGTCTTTTGGAAAAGGGAAGGGACCAAGAGATGGTGGAAAAGGGTGAAAGGGAAGAAGGAAATGAGAACAGAATTAAGATGTGTTATATCCATGCACCAAGTCTCAGAGGAATATAATCATTATGTACTATAAACATGCATTAATATAAAAACTGAAAAATAAAGTTAAGCAGGGTTCTGCTGGGGTACAGCATGTGGTAAAGTATAGGCTCAGCTTGCTGGAGACTGTGAATTTCACACACACACACACACAGACACACAAGTCATGAGAGTTTAACTGTTCAGGTGATATTGTCTTGTGAGCTTAGAAAATAGTGAGTTGTTTTTTTAACTGTGCGACCAAAGTAGTCAGTTTTGCTATACGGTGCTAGGAAACCCAACTCCTATGGGGTTGTTACCCTGCAAGGAGATTACTCTAGAGACCAGGGTAAGGGAACAACAGCGGCCATCAAGAGCCTGTACAGTCTTAGATCCTGGAGAAAAGAACTGCTGATGCCTTTATTGTTAAAATGAAGAAATATTTTAGTTATATATTATCTCAATTAACTCCTCTTATTGCCCTAGGAGATATTACCATGCCCTTTTTACAGAAGAGGAAATGGAGACACGAGATGAAATAAAAGTGTCTCAAACGATATACCTGGCTCTAGAGTTTATGATCTTAACCACTGAACTATGCTTATTAAGTAAATGAAGGACGTGTTTACTTTAAATTGCTTTAATCGGACTAACTTTGAAAGCCTGGAAAAGAAATTGCAACCGTGTAAATCCATCTTATTTTGGGGGATGGTTTCAACTTCATGAGATTTCACATATCAGTAAATAAAACTTAAACTGAGGAACAGTTCAGTCGGCGGTCAAGGTATATCCTTGCCTCTCTAGCTGAGTCAATCAGCCAGTTAGACAGCTGACTCTTTACCACCTCGGCTGAAATTATTCGCATTAAGCAGGCACGTAATGATGTCACCTGAATAGGGGTTAGCAAGGGCAGACAAGTGCTGAACAGTGTCTTCTGCGTACGAATTTGGTCGTAGTTATTGCTTCTGGTAGACTCTTTAGGTCACTAAACCAGGTAATTTATACCCTAAGATGTGAATGTTAAGTCCGGGGACAGGTAGCAGCTGGAAAGGGATTCCGCCTTTCCGGCCCCACGGCAGGCACCACCGAGCGATGGGAAGAGACAGAGGGAGTCACTGGGCTGCAGGCCGAGAGGAAGGGCCGCGCGTTCTCCCAGGAGGTTCAGGCGCAGGAAATATGACAAAGACCGAGTTAAAACAATACTTGAAACCATCACCTACGCTGGAAAGAAGTGTAAGTGCTCTTAACGAGGGAAACAGACTGGGAGGGAAACAGACTGGGCGTAAAACTGCGGAGAAGGAAGGAGAGCCGGGCGAGCTAACCCAACAACGGCCCAGCTCTCACCGGAGGCGATCGGTCTCCGCGGCAGAGACTCGACGCCTCCCGCGACAGACCCAACCCGAGCGTGCCTGCAACTGAACCACTTCCCAACCTCCTGTCCGTGCGAACACGCCCCTCACCTTGACCACGCCCCCGCAGTCGCGAAGTTACGTCACACAGGCAGTATCGCGAGAAACTACGTGCTTCCCTTTGATGTATTCACTGGTGAGAGCCGCTTTTGTTCTCGCGATATTTCCCGGTACACGGGAACACGGCGGCCCGGGTGTATGTGAAATATGGCGGCCGGCTGGGACCGTACCACAAGGTAAAATATTGAAACCCTGCTGGGTACTGTGCCCTTGGTTGTTCAGAGCTGCTCGCGGCGGGAATGCGGTTGAAGGGGTGGAAAGGTTGATGTTGCCTTGGCTCCATGTTCTTCCCGCTCTCTGGAGAGCCGCTCCGCCTCCCGGGGGCGCTCCTGGCGGACCCTGGGCAGCGCTGGGCCGGGGTG
>NW_022900927.1:2004548-2052402 GCF_012274545.1 Fukomys damarensis | reverse complement strand
TGGTAAAATCATTGCTCCAGAAGACAGGTCCGCCTAACTTCTGTACTGAGCGGCTAGTGCCCTCCAGACAGGAGGCAAAGTTACATCTGTTAAAATGTTGTAAGGCCGGCCTTCAGAAACGGATAAGATACAGTTAAAACAAGGGTTCGTCATTGAAGCTGTAGTTCCACTATTTCAATTACTTGTGTTACCTGGTATCTTGAACTCTGGGATACAGACGTAAAGAAATAAGCCTGGCAGGTTTGTTGAAGTGAATGTAATTATTCCAGTTCTCTTAGAGGCAAAACAAATTTTGTTTTTGTATGTGTGGGGGAGGACGGGACAAGAAAAAGTCTCTCTTTTTGATAGTAAATTTTAGTACGCAGCCGAATATTGTAAATATCGTTTGTAAGAGCTCTCAAAGGAAATCAGGCCTATTCTGGAACTGGAACAACAAAAAGGAAAAACTCTCCGGAAATTTCCTTTTTCGGGGGGAATAATGAAATTCATCTTTAATAGAAGTTACTTAGTCGGGAATGGTGGCGCATGCTTGTATTCCCAGTACTCAGGCTGAGGCCAGCAGTATTACAAGTTCGGGCAATTTAGCGACTTAGCAAGACTGATTCAAACTAAAAATTAAAAAGGGATAGGGATGTGGGGCTGGGGATGTAGTCAATGTGAACGCTCTGGGTTCATTCTTCCATACAGAGAAAAAGTTACTTTGTCTATGCCTGCTACAAATTTTATTTGATAATTTTCCATTATTTATTTTAATTCTGCAACTTCTCTTGCCTTAACTTCTTCACCAGTAAAATGGAAATAGTAATGTACTAATACCTGACTCATCAGGTTATAGAATTAAATGAAAACATACAAAGCGTTTGAAACCTGTTTGTCACACAGTCATCACTTAATTAGCTTTATATATTTTTTTTAATTTCCATTTTCTAACTTCTATAGTTGCACATGTTAGTCAAAATAGAGACCGAAGAAGATAGATAATTTCTTTCTAATCCTCCAAATTGAGTAAACATTCTGCATAGTGTTTAGTTAATATGTCCTTGAACTCTTGGTTCCAATTGCTGTTATCCTTTCTTATTAAAGTGCAAATGCTTCCTTTCTCCCTCTCCCTCTAGTCTTGTTGCTGTCGAGGTTAGTTTTGTGTCTCTAGGTTCTTCGTTAATCCAGGATCTTGCTTTTGAGAATATTCATTCTATTTTACATATATTTTATGCATCACTGACCTTTTTCCTTCATGCTATGTTCCTTGTAATTCCTTACTTTAATTTTATGCAGTTTTCTTGAGTAGCTACTATAGTCAAGTCATCCTTTGAGGAATTATACCCAGTCACTTCCAGATTATTTTATTGCTGTGACTCTACAATCTTTTTCTCTTAGCTATCTTTTAGCGAATATCCCTCCTTACTCTATGAGATTATCAACTAACCTCAGATACTTTACCACTGAATATTAAATACCTTACAGATCTTTACCTTTGTTGGAATGAGAAAACAGATAATTATTAATTAATTTACTTAGAAAATAAATATTTAGTAAATGAACGCAAATTTCATTTTTATACTCATTAAAAACTATGAGTAGTCATTATGTTCCCTTCCCCACTTTTGAAATAAAATTATATAAAGGATCCTGAGAGGTTGGGGGTCTTTCCACATTTGTTATAGAATTGGTGCCTAGACAATCCATTTCTTTTTTTTTTCTAATTGCAGCACTCCATTTACACCGTCTCACTTGGTTTCCAAATCTTTTATCGCTGAGAAAGTTACTAGGTTTACTTGAATTGTTTTGGAGCAAACAACTTTTCAAACACAGCATTTAAGTCTTACAAAGAGGTCCAAATTTTAAACTAAAGAAGTACATTTTTTGGGTATATTCAGTGTTAAGTGAGACTAAGATATTTTTATACTTTACAGTATCTCCTTTTATTGTGTGTATTTAGGAGTTACAAACAACTGACATTAAAATTTTATGCTTGTAAGAATTTCTTGTACCTGAGATACATTAAAAAATTTTTGAAAATGAGCAGTAATTGAGAACTTTGTACATTCACAGAGATTTGACCCAATAGGTGTTCTTACATGTAGGCCTACTGAAGACTTGTGTTCATCTCTTACATTCATGGTGTTTCACTATACTGTGTTCTTTTGTATACAAATAAAACCAAAATGACTGGAGATGTTTTCATGAAATGTACATTGAAGTAAATTTCTCCACTCTACAATGTCATGCTTCCATTAAAGATCATGTAAAAGTGAAGAATTCTCATATTTTTTAAAAATTGAGTTTATTGGTACATTTTAGGTATATAGTACAGTTGCATTCGTTATTGGGATCATGTACCTTTACATGACAGGTCTTGGTTCTCATTTAAGAATTCTCATATTTTATATTTATACTTATTTTCAGTGTTTGTTCATGTTTTCTGGAGTTATGGGAATAACCAAAAGCTTTCTCATATAATCTACATAGGAATTCTGTATGGTGAGAGATCCTTCATGTGTTTGAAGGTAACTGGAAGAACTTCAGGATTTCCCACATCAATAACATGCATGTAGTTTCGCTCCCATGTGAATACTTTCACTTATTTGAATGCATTGGGAAAAATAAAACCTTTCCAACATTGCTCACGTGTGGTCAGATTTTTCTTCCTTATGACTTTTCTCACATATGTAATGAAAAATTTCCCATATTTTTTAGAACAGGCTTCTCGCCACTATAAGTCCTCTCATGTCTTTGTAAGCATGAGTATAAATTTACAGTTTATTTCCTCTGTGACAATTTAAAATGTTGATTATAGAAGCAACTGAAGGCTTTTCCACATTGATGACAAACATCACCCTAGTGCGGGTTTTTTGTTTTTTTCATGTGAGCTGAAAGTTTTTGCTTTCATACATATTTTCTTACATATTTTCTCATATATTGCTTACATACATATTTTCTGTGCAGTATAAGTTCACATACGTCTACACAATGAACCTTGCAAATTAATTGTTGAACACATTGCTCACATTTCCAGGGGTTTCACTCCACTGTCTTCTTATGTTTGCAAAAGGAACTGTCCCTGGTGAAAGCTTTCCTATATTGCTTGCATATACTATAGAGTTTCTGTCCAGTGTGCATTCTTTCATGTTTTTGACAATAGTTGGGTGTACTGAATGCTTTCCCACTCTGCTTACATATATAGAGTTTCTCTCCAATATGAATTCTTTCATGTATTTTATGATAACTATGTGCATTAAAACTTTTCCGCACTGTATTTCATGTATTTTACAATGAGTCTGTTGGCTGAAAGCTTTCCCACATTGCCTACATACATAGGGCTTTTCTGCAGTGTGAATTCTTTCATGTATTTGGCAGTTACTGCCTCTGCTGAAAGCTTTCCCACATCGATTGCATACATAGGGTTTCTTTCCAGTGTGAATAGTTTCATGGACTTTACAATAACTGTTGCCTGAAAGCCTTCAGGCATTGCTTACATACATAGGGTTTCTCCTCAGTGTAAATTCTTTCACGTGTCTGACAATCCTTCTGTGTGCTAAATGCTTTCCCACCTGGCTTACAAACAGCGTTTCTCTCCAGGTTTTGAATGTGCATGCTTTTGAAGGGACTGGAAATCACCGCAGGCCTCTGTGTGCATTACATAGACTGCTTTTCTTCAAATCCCTGATACTCATGTGATCTGAGTGCATTTTGAGCTCTGATGGGTGCAATTAGTAATAAACAACCAATCATTTTGGGCTTTCGATAAGACTTTCAGCTGATTTTGAAGCAG
This sequence comes from Fukomys damarensis, assembly GCF_012274545.1. Taxonomy (NCBI): domain Eukaryota; kingdom Metazoa; phylum Chordata; class Mammalia; order Rodentia; family Bathyergidae; genus Fukomys; species Fukomys damarensis. The sequence continues at coordinate 2,048,630 of NW_022900927.1, read as the reverse complement.
GTGGTTTCAGTTTCACATCTGGAATCCACAGACATTTCTCTATTTTGATGCCATAATTTATATTGGCAACATTTCACTATTTCTTCACTTAGATTTCTTCTCCACCATTTGCACTCGTGTTCAACTTTCTGCTCACTTTAATTTCTTCCTATAACAGACATGTTTCTAAAGGTTTCTGCCATCACATCTCTGTAGAGCTTCCTCTGGGATGGATTCAGCAGAGGCCACTGCACCACAGTTTAGTTCACAGTCACATCCTCAAAGATCACTACCTCCATTAAGTAGCTTCAGGGTATCCCCATGGTCCTTTCCACAAAACTTACAGTTGGTGCAAGGCATCGAGTAAAATGGTCTAGCCAGCTGGGGCTGATCTCAGCAGTGCACTCAGGACCAGAACCTTGGCACCATAACACAGGAAGAGACCTCTACAACTAAGCTATTTTTGTTTTGCTTTTTTCGGGGGCGATGGGCAGGTTCTCATTATGTACTTCTGGCTGGCCTCAGATTCATGATGATCCTCCTGTTTCAGCTTCCTGGGTGCTGGCATTAATGTGTGTGCCACCACACCTGCGTTATAAGCTATTTTACAAAGTGGTTTTTATGGTAGTGTTCTAATGCTGCATAGGTAAGTAATTTGTATTTATAGTTTGTGGTTTTACTTTCATTTCTCAAGTTGCATTATGGCCTGAATAGTACTTATCTCCTAACTCATTTTAATTAATGGCATATATTAGTTTTTTGAGGCTGCCTTAACAATTATCATAATTGGGAGGCTCAAAACATCAAGCATTTATTCTGTCAAATTATTGGAGGTGAGAAGTTTGAAATCAAGGTGGTGGTTGGGCCTTGCTCACCCCCGAGGCTCTGGAAAAGAATCCTTCCTTTCTCTTCCTAGTTCCTTGGCAGTTCTGCTGGATGCATCCACCTAACCTCTGTCTTCATCTAGCATTTCCCTATGTGTCTTCTTGTCTTCACATCATCATCTTTCAGGGCACCAGTCTTTAGAATTTGAATCACCCTGATGCAGTATGATTTCATCTGAATTGTATTTGTAAACACCAAGATACTTCTAAAGAAGACCCACTCACAGATGCCAGGGGTTAGGACTTCAGCATATTTTGTGGAGGACACAGTTCCACAACATGGCCATATGTGTTAACTAATTAAATATTTCTCTTCATGAAATATATATTATAAATAGAAGTTAACTGGTAAAACTTGGGTGATAAATTGTCCTTTTTTGGTTTTAAGCTTAATTGAGCAGATTGTAAAAAATTCATGAATTCTATGTTTAATTTGGCAAAGCATTTGGTAGTCTCATTCAAATGAATGCAGTGATGAAATACAGGGTGCATGCAGGACATTACTTACACTGTTGATAATGTCTGTGTTTTTCTTGTTTGAAAGGGGTTTCTTATGTCTTATCTAGTTATTCAAAGTCTTGGTTGGCCTTAGGGATTTCTGGTGACTTCCTGGGCGGTTTAGGACCGATGGTAAAGAAACAGAAGTGCTACTGGTAATTGTCACGGAATAAGTAAGGAGTTGGGTACAGGAACCCCTAAAATTAGATTTTATGGACCAATCTGGAAAAGTGTATAGAAAAAATACCAGGAAGGGCCTGGGTTTGAGGACTAACATAGAATTACAATTTTTGATTTTGCTAAGGCTATTTGAAAACAACGCACTTAAAAAGCTTGATTATTAAAAACCTATTATTACTTTTATCATCTCATAAAGGAAAGGACATTTTGATACAAATAAGAAAGGAATCTCAGGATAGAAGATGGATTTTTAAATTGGTAAGTTTTAAAAAATATTTCCTACCATGTCCTCACGTTTTTCATTTAGGTAGAGATTGGTCTTCTAGGAAGCATTGACCCTTGGTATTTCTAAATAAGTGCATTTTAAAAAATTTTGCTGACCAAACTGTGCAAAAAAACCAAATAGAATGGGTGTGGGAGCAATGGAATTGGTTAATTGGGAGGGGCTCAAGGTTTGAGAATTCTGGTGAACATGAAGAGCTTGAATGATAGTTGTTTTCATTTAGAGGGGAAAATGATGTTTGGGATTTTCTATGTGTAGCAGTTTTTGAGGGATGAGAGGAGACAAGACTTAGTACTGCTCCTGTGAGCATAGAATTAAGATGGAAGTTAGTGGAATAGAAGAACTATTAAGCTATGTGGCAAAAAGATTTTAGTATGAATGAATACCATAGGATCTTGAGTTCAAAGGGCGATGATAGAACAGGGAAGAGGAGGAACATCCAAATATTGATGATCCAGGTACTGAAGTAATTAAGGAAGTTAAAGATGCATCAGATGTTAGTGGAAGATGGCCACAGGTCCTGAAGTGAGGTTCAGTGTGTACTACAGTTTGATGGTACAGTGTGCATAGATTTTTAGAATCAGGCAACCTGGGATCAAATCCGAATTCTTCACCAGGTCTGTGGCCCTGAGGAAAATTAATTTCACTGTTTTGTGCCTTGTTTCCTCATCTCTAAATGGGAATAAAAGTATGTGCTTCATGGAATATAAAGGGAATTAATTTTTCTCATCTCTAAATGGGAATAAAAGTAGTATCTGCTTCATAGAATATAAAGAGAATTAATCCATAAATGCTGGGTGTGATGGCACACGTCTGTAACCTCAGGGGATTGCCATGAATTTGAGGCCAGCTGGGACTACATAGTGAGACCCTGTCGCCAAAACAAAAACAAAAACAAAAACCCCAAAATATAGGGTTCTTTGACATGAAAGTTAGCTGTACTAATAATTGCTTTGTCTGTGTGTTAACTATTATTAGCAGAAGAAACAGAAAAGATGGCTGAGAAGTATGATGAAACACTGCTTTTTTGCCTTGTGAATCTTAGAAATAAAGTCAGGATTGGAAGGGAATTCCCTCCAGGAGGTCAGGTTTCATAAAGAGAATGGGTAGAGGTATTGGTTTTAGAAACACTAGAAGTTTTTGAATAACTTATGTCTAAATGGTGGCTTTGTATTGTGTTATCTTAGAACAAATCTCTTGGAAGTTAGTGAGCCTTTAAGAATGGGACAGGATGATTACAGTGGTAGGTACTTCATTCTAGAATGACAGTCATGGAGCACGGGGATGGAGGAAGCGGGACTTTTGAGGAGTGTGTAGTTTCAGAGCAGTGGTGATGGACCTGTGGCATGCATGTTATTGTGTTTTTCTTTTATTACAAAAGATATTAATGTATGATTTTTTTTCTAAACTAAGACCTAAGTATGTAGGTTTAATTGCAGCATCAGCATCTTGCAGTGAGTAAGTTATGGGTTGCAGTTCGGGCACTCATCTCTAAAAGGTTCGCCATCACTGTCTTAAAGTGTTTATAAAAGCTAGTTAGCTACTGGCCATATTTTTATATTTATATAATTTTAAAGGAAGCATTTATAAAGTTTATGAAAATGCGTTTAGAAACTTTTGGAAGTAGAATGCACTGTTTTCTACATTTGCTGAGCAGTACTGTAGAAACTCTGATTTTTACATCTACTGAACAGTGCTGTAGAAACTGTTTTCAGCCGCTGTTCTAGGTGCTGGGATTGCTGTAGTGAGCAAAACAGGAAAATCTGCCTCGTGAATGTTTTATATATTTTCTTAACTACATGTGGCACTTTATTGTGATTTGAAATCTGTGGTACTGTGAGTGTTTCTGGGAAGATTTTCTTCCTTCCCTTATAAATATGTACTCAATACCTTTGTGCCAATAATGGAACTACAGAGATCAAGTTAGATATGATTCCTGCCCTAACAAACTGGTGGAGAAAAAGGAAATGAAATCAGCAGCTATAGGTAGTGTGATAAAGGTCCAGTGTTCTAGAGCACGTAGATTTTGAGGGTTACAGACTGTTTTCCTCCTCAAGACTGGAACTGGAAGAGAAAGTAGAATTAATTAAATGAGAGGTGGGGGTAGTTATAGAGACTTTCTGGCAGAGAATGCAACATATTTAAAGTAATTTTCAGGCTGCAATGTAGACTGAGGTATTGGGTTTGAAGAAAGGTAAGCAGAACTTGGGCTTGAAGGACTTTCAGAAATATGCTCTGATAGAGTCTCTGTACTTGTAAGTGCAATGGGATTTATTCAAGGAGTTTAAAAAAATTCCAGGTTTATGTATTAAAAAGATAATTCGTAGGAACATAGTGAATCGATAATTCATAGGAACATAGAGAGTGAATTGGGTTCAAGATAAGAGGCTTTTGAAACATGCAGCTATAGATTTTGGCAGTTAAGCCTTGGTCGGATAAAGGACTTCTTTTTGGATGCTGAAGAAGAGGGGACTTGCTCGTGAGAAATTAAGAAAAAGTCGAAGGATGTAACCCATGTTTGTGGCTTTGCAGTTGGGGACATGGTTTTAATCATTAAGATGGGGGATGCAGGAGGAGGAGGAGCAGTTTTTAATAGGGTGAAGTACTTGTTTGGGGGACTGGTTGAGTCTGAATCAGCTTTGAAATGTCTTGGTGATATAGGAGGAGGAATAGTTTTAATAGGATGAAATATTGTTTTTGGGGTTTGTTAAGTCTGAATCATCTTTGAAATGTCTAAATGAAAATGTAAATGAGAGAATGGAGATACATCTAAAGAGAGATTTGGGCTGACAGTAAAGATTTGGTAGGAATCTCTATGTAGATGGAACCTGAAGGAATGGGAGAAGACAGGGGAGAGAGTAGGGGTTGGGAAGAGGGTCTAGTGCTGAACCTGGGAGGGAGATGAGCATGCAAAGGACAAAGTCTTAGAGGTAGAGCGAAAAGCAGGAGTGTTGTACAGGTTGAACATCCCTTGTCTGGAAGTGCTTTGAACCATAAGTATTTCAGGTGTTGTAGATTTTTTTATTTTGGACTGTTTGCATTAACTACCAGTTGAACAACTATACTGTTAAAATTGCAGAAATATAAGAATTCAATTATCATTTGTTTGGTCTTTTTTTTTATTTTCTTCCTGTACTGAGGATTGAATGCAAGGCCTTCACACTGAGCTACATCTCCAGCACTTTTTATTTTTTAAGTTGAGTAAGAGTCTTAATTTGCTAAGTTGCCAGTTGAACTTGAATTTGTGATCCTCCTGCTTCAGCTCCCAGAGTGTTGGAATTAGTTGTATGCTGCCACAGCCTTACATTTTAAATGGGGTTGGTTTACTGATCAGAAAGAATAACAGTTAATTTTTAAATAATATTGTGTTATCAAAAATGATGTGTAAAGGCCAAAATTATGTAAAATAAACATTTTCCCATGGTTTACTTTTGATATTTTTATATATAGAATTGTTTGTTTCTTTTCTTGTTATTTTCCTTGTTTCTCATAGAATTAGTACCCGTAAGGCCTTTGAATCTTTTCTTTTCTTTTTATTTGAGCCAGGGTCTCAGCTGGTCTTGAACTCACTAGCCCAGGCTGGCCTTGAACTTGCAGTAATCCTCTTGCCTCAGCCTCCTGAGTGCTGAGATTACAGGTGTGTGCCGCCATGCCAGGATGATATGTCATGAGTATTTTCTTACATGATCAAATAATAAATATGATATTCAGTGGTTACACAGATTAAGACCTATTGTTTCACCATAACTTGTATGTTGGATTCCCTGGGTTTTTTTTTGTATTGTCAGTATTTCTTTAAAAAAATAACATGAGAACTATCCTCATCATCAGTTTTTTTTTTAAAATCAGGGATCTAACTTGGGTCCTTGTGCTTGCCAGGCAGGTGCAGAACCACTGAGCTAAATCCCCAGCCCATCAAATTTTTGTTCATAACAAATTTTTGTCTTATGATACATTTCTAAGGAAGAATTTACTTAAGTCAAAAGAGGAGTAGTGAATATTTGTATTGTTAACAATGTATGAGGATGCCTATTTTATTTCATTATCCATTATTAGAAATTATTCTTTTTATATATTTGTCAATTTAATAACATCTGTTTATTAAAATATTCTGAATGTTTGAATCATTTTAGACCTTTTAATTTTGCTATTGAATGTGTTTTTAAGTCTCTTTTCACTACCAGTTTCTGTCAGGGTGGAGTTGAGGAACGGAGCGGTGTGGGTGAGTGTTAACTCTTCTAGGAGGGAGGAGGACACTACCTTGTTCTAAGGCAATTTGCCAGTTGGCTGAGTTCATTTATTCATTCATTTCTCAGCGTGACTCTATGAAGGAGGGGGAAGGTTTTCCTGAAGATGAGGCGACTGAATCGGAAGAAAACCTTAAATTTGGTGAAAGAGTTGGATGCCTTTCCTAAGGTTCCTCAAAGCTATGTGGAGACCTCGGCCAGTGGGGGTACAGGTGAGTTTTAGTTAAAATTAAAATTCCCACAGTGAGTGTAGCTTCTGAGTTTGCAGAAATGCGGCCCATATAGAACTGTGGCCACGAGGAGGAACCCACAGTGAACTGTACAGTAACTTTGTAGTTAGTCTGTCTGTCCTTATGTCATTGTTTGCTCTGATTTTATTACCAACCGAGTGCCACTAGTGCAGTTAGTGTTTATTAAGATGTTAATGCAGTTTTACTGCTTTGGTGCTCTGCTTATTTGAAATCATACTAGCAAGAGTTTTTATATACAAATGAAATTGAAGTTAGAAGTTATATAATGATGTTGACACTACCTCATTACTATTTTGGTTAAGAGTAAATCAGTATAAACATTATTTAATATTTATTAAATTTTACATTACTGTTGAGAAGTACTGTGAGGTAATAGTGAAAAAGTTAGACTTTAGATGCAGACTTTAGACTGTCTGAATTTACATATCATCTCTAGTCCTTCCATGAAGAGGAAGTTACTCAAATCAGTCTGCCTTAGTTTCTTCTTCCATGAAATCAGGGTATTCATATTTACTTTTTAGGGTTACTGTGTCAAATAAGTTACTATATATAATCTTTAGAGTGTTGGTAGGTACAAATGGAAATATTTGTTAAATAAATAATGTAATATATAGGAAAGTATATGACTAAAAGTAGTACTGTTTTATCTTTCCCCATGAAAGGTTAATAAAATAAAATTTTGTATAAAGTCTACATTTTATTAGATAAAATTATTAACACTTCTAATCCCTAGAGTTAAGCTTCTTATTAATAATAGCATAAGTTCTTGTTGTACAACCCATGTTAAGTATATTTTCTCATAATGTATGATAGTTTTTTCCTGTTTGGTCTTTTATTCATTTTGGCAGATGTATTAGTGAAAGATACCCTTAAAATTGAAGAAATAAAATGCTTTCTCAATTTACAGATGTTTGTGTTCATATTTGTTTTCATTAAAATTTCATTTTTAAGCTGTTTTAGAAAAAAAAATCTATGAAGCATTCTGTAGAAAAACCTTTTACAGTGATTCAAATGGCAGTTATTACTTTTTGCTTGTTATATTCTCACTTAAGATATTTTCTTTTTTACATTTATTTTAATTTTTTATTGTGTTTCTCAAGTTTCTCTAATAGCATTTACCACTATGGCTTTATTAACAATAATGGAATTCTCAGTATATCAAGACACGTGGATGAAGTATGAATATGAAGTAGACAAGGATTTTTCTAGGTAACTTTTTTTCTTCTGGAAATACTTTTATTTATTTATTTTTTAAATTGAGTTTATTGGTACATTTTAGGCATGCAGTACAGTTACATTCATTATTGGGATCTTGTACCTCTACATGACAGGTCTTGGTTCTCATTTTTTCCCCTTGTCCCTGCCCTCTCTTCACCCCCTCCCCTCCCCATTTACAAACACTTTATTTCCATTTTTTCATTTTCTCATATTTTTTTCTTGGAAATACTTTTAGATTCGAGTTGTTTTAAAAATAGCATACTTTTTTTTTTCCCCCAAAATCTGCCTTTTTATACTTGGTTTATTTTAGTTCTGAAGAAATAGTCCTGAAAGATTCTCTTTAACTACATGTGTTAGGTGAAACATTTTAAAATCATTTAAATTCTGGTAAAATTCTATAACAAGTTATCTTATTTAATGTGCACTTTTTAAAAATGAGTTTGGAAAACATGTATTTCCTTAGCCATTGTACGTTGTAGAAATTGTTTGAAACTGTTTATTCTAGGTTTTGAAATACCTCACTGATCTGTGAGTTGAAAAAGTAGGTGGTGTAAAGATATATTACATACACTTATAACTTGATTTTTATGAAGTATAATTTAAAGTTTTTTTTGTTTTGTACCAGAGATCGAACTCTGGACCTTGTGCTTGCGAGTCAGGCAGTGGAACCACTGAGCTAAATCCCCAGCCCCGTAAGATAAATTTTGATAGAAGTAGTTTTAAGTCTAAATTTTTTGAAAATAAAGCACATTAGGGGATAAGATATACTTAACATGTACTCATTTATATGGATTTTTTAAAAGGTAGCAGAAAATAGGTTCTTAATATTAAAATTGCACTACATAGGAAGAAACATTTAATTCTTGAATCAAATTTTGGTTCTGCAATGTACTAACTACATGACTTTAGGGACTCTACTAAATTTTTAAGTCTGCCTGTTTCAGTTTCCTGTTTTGTAAAATGAAAGTACTAAAGATAGTATCTTTCTTGTGGTGTTTATGACAATTAAATTGGCCAGTATTTAAATGTAGCTGTGGGTAAAACATAAAAAAGTTTCAATAGGAAATACAGGATTTAGTTTAGTTGTACCCATTCTGCTACTTATAGTACTTAATTCTGGTATTTGAAACTTAATTTTATTTGAACTAATCAGTTAAAAACAAAGCATTGGTTGAATCTTTTAAAAAGCATGCAAGATTGAAGCATCAGATTTCTTTTTGTTAAAATGTGGCTGTGTTTACCCTGAGTTACACAGACCCATTTTCCAGTATGTTATCTTAGTGGTTGAATGATCTTTCACCAGGCATTTACACTGCCCTAAAGACTGGATTGCTTGAAAAACTAAAGTCTTCCAATCTTATGGCTCCACAGTATAAAGAAGATAATATTACTAAGGCATGTAGCATCATTATATTGATGACAGGAAACTTGTAATTCCTAATTCTTGATTTTGAGAGTTTTACATGCTTAAAGGGAGAATCTATCCAAACTTTATATAAACAAATTAAGACTTTTTTCTCAGCTGCCAAGTGTTTTTGACTCTAGAGTAACTATTATGAAATTAAAGGTAACTATTAAAAATCTGATATCAGAAAGGATTTTGGAATAATCACAAAATGAAGCTCTGCTTTTAAATGTGCCTTTGTTTTAAGCCATAAAATATGCGATCCAAATTCGAACTGGTACATTCTGCTTGAAATCCAAGTTTCTCATTTCTCAGTTGATGTCTGTTCCTCATGCTTTGCTGATTGACAGACTCTGATGTTTACTTTTTATGCCTTTTAGTAAATTGAGAATCAACATAGATATCACTGTTGCCATGAAGTGTCAATGTAAGTACACGTTCATCTTAATGAATCTGTGTGTATTTTAGGGTTCAAAGAGATGCCAATAAAATTAAAAGCCAAAAGTAGAATTTTAACTTTATTTTTCCTTTATAATATTTAAAATTTTTATTTAATAATGTAAATTATTTCGCTGTGGTTTATATTCCTTAAATTTCTTTCCATAAGAAAGAGATTTAGCTTTCACATTAGTACATGTAACTAAAATAAAATTGAAGAAAAATCTTGTCAGAGTTGTAGTTTGAGGATATTCTTTTTTTTCTTTTTGGAGTACTGTTTTCCACCCACATTCGGCAAACATACCTTATTTCACTTTATCACCCTTTACTATACTTTTGCTCTTATGTCTTACCATACAGATCTAGTTCTTTTTAAATGAAGTGACAAGCTACCTTTTTCTCATTTCCTCACTAGCTTCACTTGATTATTTTGCTACAAATGAAAAAATGCCAGTGTGTTATGTAGATTATATTTGAATCAATACTGCTGTCAAGAATGAGGATCCATTTGCATGGACAATATCTTTTAAGTAACTGCTTCAAAAATAGAGACTAAGAACTTATTAGGCAAGGTTTTTTGGTGTGAAATGGTTTTGCAGTTAAGAGATTAAGAGTTTTCAGAACACCTTAAATACGTATTTTTTTCTTTCCATTTTTCCTTAGTGATTTTTAAGAGATAAGGAAATATTTTATATCTAAATTTTGAGTTGGTGCTTAAATTGATTGTCATATTTTGCCTTGAGTGTTTGAATACCATTAAAATTTTAGACTTTTCAGAATAAAATGTCCTATTTGATTTTTTGAAGCCATCAGTACCTTTACTATAAAGGTTTTTTAATCTCTAAAATTCTTGTAATTAATATTTTGTTCAATTATTAAATTCTTGCCACTTTTTGCAAAGCTTTTTAATTTAGTTCAGTTCATGCTTTTTAAAATGAAATTTCGCGTCTGATTTTCTGAGAAAAAAAAATAGAAAAAGCATTATTAAATCTTGGAATAAGATCCATCAAAGCTGTGTAATGCTTCTCCTTTAACTTTCGAACAGATAAGTGGAAGAGGAAAGTAAGACTACATACTTTGTAAATTTTCTGTTAGTCGTTTTAATTTGTTTATGTCAGATACAGTTTGGCTCTAAGCTAGAATATATTCTTATTTTTTTTTAATGCAGATGTTGGAGCAGATGTATTGGATTTAGCAGAAACAATGGTTGCATCTGCAGATGGTCTAGTATATGAACCAGTAAGTTCACGATTTTTGAACTGTATGCTCTGAAGAATTGTAGTCTTGTAGATAGTTTTGTTATTTGCCTTTGGTTTTGTCTGAGTTACTTTTTTTAGGTAACTTTTTTATTATTTCAAAAATAATCCATATTCGTTGTGCAAAATTTAGGTGGAGGGTAAGACAAAAGTTACATCTAATGTAAAGATTTGATACTATTAACATTTTGGTTGAGTCTCTAAAATATGTTTTATAGACTTTTATCAAATTATTAGTACATGTGCTGTACATAATGATTGCATTCATTGTGGCTGTTTTATAACTTTGTTATAGTTTTCTTCTACCTTTTAATTGCCATAGTGTTGAAATTTCCTATTTTTTCTGTTGTTTTGGAAACTTAAGTCTGTTAAAAATATTTGAGCTGGATTTATCTTGTAAGAATGAAGCAATATCTGAGAGAAATGTCATAGGCATCTACTGCTTTTTCCCTCCTTTACATCTCTGAAAGTTTATGAATTACTGATATTCTTTTATTATCTTCAAAGCACAAGCTATACATACATAAGTGATTGTCAGAAAGCATGGTCACATCACAGGGCAGGTAAAGTAATAGCAAGATCTCATCAGAATTAGTTCTAAAGAAACTTGAGAATGAGCATGAGGCCCCAGCTGCTCTGATATGCTAACTTTTGGTTGGTATTGTGGTGCTTATGTTTACACATGCATTCTTGAGTTCTTTTGCTTCTCATTGGTGCCTGTGAGGTGTTCATTAAGCAGGATTACAAAATGATGACTTGAGTTGGTAGGGGAAGAATAGAAGTATTACATTTGTGGGTTTGAGGAAATAAAAGGAAACCCTTAGTCACTTTTGATTACTGAATTAATTATAGCTTTTAACATATATATATGTGTGTGTGTGTGTGTGTGTGTGTATGTGTATCTATACATATTATACACATGTATGTATTTCTGTATACACCTCCCCACCCCACTTTGGTAAACACTTTTAAAATAGAAATTCCTATAGAAAAAGTAACTTTATTGTTGCCGCCCTAACCCTCTCTTTCTGACTTCTATTTTCTCACAAAATTGATTTTATAGTAATTTTATATGAAGTTAGGTGCCTTACAAATTCAGGTACCAAACTACATACTAAACTGTTGTTATCTGTAAATGTGAACCCAGACAATTATTATTAGACATTTTAACATTTGCAGGACATTTAATACTATTTTAAGAAAAAATATTCAAGTGTCACATTATTTTAGTGCTTTTAATTTCTACCATTTTTAGTTTATTTTTATTATTTTATGTAGGGACTTTGGAGATTTCTTTTTCAGCAAGAATATTTGGTGTAATTTTCCTGGACATCAGCATGACTTCCTATGTCTGTCATGGAGTAACCAGTTTTTCCTGTAAATATAGGTTTGGCTGAGGGTAGAATTCCTCATTGCTGCCCAGCAAGAATATGGGCTTTTGATGCTTGACTTTTACACATAATCTGAATTCTTTTTTTTCCTCCAAGCCATTGTGTTTTTTTTGTTTTTTCAAGTAATTGTGTTTTGTGTTAGTATCATTTGATTTTAACTGGTTTGAACTCCTAAAATATCATTTTGTATATATGGTAGATTGCAACTTGCATCTATTTCTTTAAATAGACAACTGTCAGAATATTTTTATTAGTAAAATTTGATGTTATTTTCAATAAACTATTACATTAAAATTTTATAGTTTGATTTACAGAAGATTAAGTCCTGAATGATTGTTTTTAGTAATACTATACATTTTTTTCCTGCTCCAAGAAAATTTTTAAAAATCATGATGTGAAAGTTAAGAGAATTTAGCAGTGCTAGTGATTGTTTTCTTTTATTTCAGGCAATATTTGATCTTTCACCACAGCAAAAAGAGTGGCAGAGGTAATGAGAAAGTATTATTGTCTTTTGAAATCTAGATCATGTTTTTTTCTGATAGAACCTAGCTATAGATTGATATTTCTCTGCATAAATTATTAGCAGAATTTAGTATATAATGTTACCCTTTAACAATTTAAAGACTGACAGATCTTAGGAAATTTGTGCATAATCTTTTTTATAATGTACTTTAAATCATAAATAAATTTTGTATTTGAAATTTAATTCAAAAAGTAATGTGAACATTGCTTAAAATTCAATTTGAGTAGAAAGGATATAATAGAAAAATAAAAGACTCTCATTCTGGAAACTAGTACCTGATTATGATTGGTAGTAATAGCTAAAGATAAGTTTCTTATGTAGCTTTCTAGAAATTTTCTCTACATAAATAATTTCTGTGTTTACAAATATGCTTATCTTTTATTTTTCATAATACAAATGAGAACATTCCATACATTTGTTCTGTAACTTGCTTTTTTCCACCTAACATGGTATCTTCAAGTCCATTCGGTGGGTAGACTATAGTGTATAAAAATGATACTCAGGGGCCGGGGATTTAGCTCAGAGCTTCTGCCACCTGCCTCATAAGGCACAAGGGCCTGAGTTCCATCCCCTGTACCACCCCCCCAAAAAAAATCATGCTCAGTAAACATTCCCAAGTCTGGTTTATTTTGTGTGTGTGTTAATGTGTATGTAAACATTTTCCAGAAATGAAATTTCTCTTTGTGAAAAAACTTAACATTTGATATATATAACACTGTATAGCCTCCCAAAATAGTGTTTTCCTTATATAATACTTCAAAACTATGAGGGGGCTTCTTTCTGTGTAATCTCACTAAAAATAAATATAACCAGACTTAAAATTTTTTTTTCCCAGTTTGATGGGTGAAAATTGGTATTGTACTTGTTTTTATTTGCATTTCTTTATGAATAAAAGGATTATCTTTGTGAATTCTTTTCCTCACTGCTTTTTCTTTTCTCTGTCTCGTGCTCGCTTACTTGCTTGCTTGCTTTCTCCTTTCTTTCTGAAACTACTTTACCTGGTCATGTTCTTGGTTGGTTTATTTTCATACCTTTTAAGAACCTTTTGTATATTTAAGAAATGTGTCCTTTATTGTATGTACTTTTCTTACTCCCCCCCCCTTTAGTTCCTGGGCTGTGTTCTGCACTTAAAAAGGCATTACCTAATTAAAGATTATTACAAAAATTTATTTTTAGCCATTTTGTTTTCTAGTCCTCAGTTACATTTTAAGGGTAAATGCACTTTAATTTCCAACTTCACCATGTATGAGAATTTTAATATGAAAGTAGAAATTGATTGTGATTGTACAAAAGAAATGAATATTAGGTATCCCGATACTTCTAGCATTTGTAGTAGAAAGCCATCCAGGAAGGAAATACTGTACTCTGATCCAGAAATACTAAGGTGAAGCCTCTACTTTAATCTGGAATTTTGTGTTCAGTATTCAAGGCTAGTAATATGTAGGAGCAGAAAGTGCATGCTTTTGTTAAGGTGACCAAAGTTTTCCTTCACGTTTGAATTTTCTACATACCTTCCTGTTAGGGATATAGATTCTCATATTGTTTGACACATTCCAGGCAGAAGTTATACACACACACACACACACACACACACACACACACACACACACACACTTTGGTGTTATCAGACTATGACCACTGCCTGGCATCACAAGTTGAACTCTGAAAATACAAGACATAAATAGGAAAAGCTTTCTATTTCTGCTGGGCTTAGATCCAAAGATTTTAAGTATTTAAATCTTAAAATCTGAAGATGAGATGTGGCTTCTTAAAGCTTCTTGAGTTATCATGTTCTACTTCTAAACAAATACTCTTTAATAGTTCATAAATAACCTAGAGAAACCTTTGTGAACAATGTACATATCAAGATGCTCTTCACTTTTAGAATTTGCTAAGAGATTTAAATTTTATCTCAGTTGGTATTCTACTTTCTTAAAATATTTAAGATCCAGATTTTCTTTTTATTGAAAAATTTAAACCCTGGACCTGATGTTTCTGCTTTTAATGTCCAGATTTAAGATTTATTCCAAACTAAGTGTATACGATAACTATGACATTAATTTACATAGGTCTGTTTGCCAGAATGGTGCAAAAATATTTTATCTCCCATTTGCATTTCTAGATAATGCTTATTTTATCATTATGGTATAATATGGAGTATTCCAGATTTATATTTGCATTCCTAAAGTCCATGTGTTTGTGTGTAATTTTCTCCCAGTGCATATATTTGTGTGTGTGTGTGTGTGTGTGTGTGTGTGTGTGTGTGTGTGTGTGTAGCCTTTTTTTGGAGTAGTTATAGGTTCACATCAGGAGAGAGTAGGGAATTCCCATATAAACCCCGTTTTATCAGCTTCTTGAGACAGACTGTCCTATTAACTATTATTAATGAACCTGCACTGACACATCATTACCAAAAGTCCAGAGTTTGCATCAGGCTCACTGTTCTTACTCATTCTGTGAACTGATATCTGTGTAATGCATCTATCCACTACTGCAGTGCTATGAAGAACAGTTTTACTGCCTTAAAAATTTCTTGTCCCACCTATTCCTCCCTCTCTCCCTTCTTCCCTATATGTGTAATTTTTATACTTGCTGAGTTTGAACGGATGATTTTAGATACAACAGTATTTAATAACATAAAATTAAAATGTAACTTTTTCAAATTCTTTCTGTAATCCTATATTCTATGTGTTTTTACTCTTTTTAAAATTATAGGAAGAGTATAGTATTTTAGAGTGGTCTTGTCGTAGAAAAGAGTTTAATTCCCTTGAGAATGGGGCCGTTAGGTGATGGTAAGTGTCCTGTGGCTGATTTTGTCAGGAGAATGAGCTGCTCATTGTGTAATCTAGCACTGCAAGTCCATCAAGGCTCAGTAAAGTATGGGGCTTACTTAAATTTTTTTTTATTGAACTTAGGATGCTGCAGCTGATTCAAAGTAGGCTTCAAGAAGAACATTCACTTCAAGATGTGATTTTTAAAAGTGCTTTTAAAAGTGCATCAACAGCACTTCCACCAAGGTGAGTGGTAGATTTTAAATATGTGGCTGCTTTCTCTGTGTACTATGAATTTGATGTAGTTTAGTGTTGGTTTAGTTTTTTGCATTTTAGAGGAAATAGAATCATTCTGCATGATACCTGTGCCTTTTACTCTTAAATTTATAGCTAATAAATTTGATTGGGGCTGCCACAATTGTATTATTTCATTTTCATTTAATTTATGTGTGTGGTATGCCTTCAAATAAATTAACACTATGTTTTAAGACCAAATTGGTTGCATTTATTATGAGGATATATGGTATAACTTTTGGTTAAGAATTTTCTTCTCTTTTATAGGTTAGAATAACTGATATTTGGAAATGTTACAAATACGAAGATGATACTTTAAAAATGTAGATTTTACGTTTCCTTGGAAAATGTCATCATTTTTTAAACTCAGACAGCATGCCCTTTTCTTACCTCCATTTTATTCCCATCCTGTCCTTCCTCCTGCATTACCAGAAATAGATGAAGAAAGCATATTTTGTTTTAATTTTCCTTCTGTCATTGGAGTTAGTCCTCTGGTTAGATTTGAAGAACCACAGAATATTAGATTTATGTAAATATAGCACATATGTAAAAATTAGGTAATTTCCATTTTTTTTAATGTATGATTTTATAACTATATAGGTCCCAGGAAACTGCTACACTAGTTTTCACATTTAGGATATTACCTAAAAATTTATGTTTAGGGACTCCCCCTATCTTTCTCATGTAGTTTTTTCACAACAAAATTGTAGGTATATTGACAATGTTTTAAGTAATTTAAAATATCTTATTTTAATAGGGAGGATGATTCATCACAGTCTCCAGATGCGTGCAGAATTCGTGGTCACCTCTATGTTAATAAAGTTGCTGGGAATTTTCATATAACTGTGGGCAAGTATGTTCTTGTTTCTTACTGAAAATGCTTTAGACAAGATTGCTCTTAGTTAAAAGTAAGTTTTTGATCAGATAATATTATAGGTAACTACTAAAGGCCTGCTAAGATATTGTGTATTTGTATCTTCAGATTGATGTTTGGCACTTCAGCTCAGGACAGACGTGAACACTAACTTAAAGCACACATAAGGCAGTCGTGTCATATTTTACAAGTTAAAGTAGATGAAGTCTGGGCAAATATTAAGACTTACTCTTTGCTAAGTTTTAGTAGTTGGTTAGGGCCAAGTAGACATTTCATTAATTTGCCTTGTTGGTGTGTTACTAGTTTCTGTTTCGCCTAGTTGTGTTTAGCCTCTTGGTAGTTCTCAACAAAAGGCAGGGCCTGGCATATTCTAGATAAGGATTTTGATGTAGTTAGAAATTAGCAGGATCTGGAATAAAGTTAATTCAGGGACAAGTGAAGGAAAAATATCCTATCATACCAATCTTTATTTGTAGCAAAGGAATTGTCAATAAAGGCTCGGTAAACTTCAAAATGAATAAATAGAGTACATCCTGTCCTCCCTTCCTCTCTTTCACATGGAAATGCTGAGCTAAAAAGTTCTTCATTGTCTAAGGCATTGTTTGGGTACCTGCCATGTGTGAAGTAGCAGGCTAGATACTAAGGGTAAAACAGTGGAAAACAGAAGAGGGACTTTTGCCTTTAATGCTGACATTCTATAAGAGAATCCAAACTTTAACAGTAAATAATAATTATTAAATATGACTATATTGATGCTGTAAAGGAGATTTATGGTTGATAAGAGATTATGTGTCAGGGTACTTGACCTAATCTACTAGTCAGCAGAGACTTTATTGGCGAAAACCTCTGAACATTATTTAAGAATACGAATTTAATATAGAGGAGGAAAAGGGCCTAAATCAGGAGAAAACGTGGCTGGAGAGTTTTTATAAAGAGATAACAGACTTTTATAAAAGTGTATTTCAGTGTTACAATGATCAGATCAGATTTTTTTTTCCTGTTGTACTCTTCCTGCAAATTTAGGATGGTTGTTTGGTCACTATTCTCAGGATGCATTCTGCCCATTCTCAGTCTTGCTGAGAACCTTGGAATTGTAGGAGTAATAAATAATAGTCGGCTCAAAGAAATACAGAAGATTTTATTTGTTATACTTTTACATACAAATAGTATCCTACTCCAAGAGGGAAACTGACAAAATATTGTATGTTATGTCCCCCTTTCTAGTTTTACTTCTTGCCCCAGGTGATAGTTTATGCTGTCAATAAGAGGCCAAATGGAGAAGCACTTGGTTTATAGCTCATCTACCTAGAGGTACCCTGTAAACCCACCACTAATGTTTTGTTCTTAGATTTGTCAAGTTCAGTATTGATCATTTTGAAAATTTCATATTAGTTCTCAAACACAGTGCCCTTCCCAACTGTGATATAAGAGTAAAAGAACACAATTTATAATAGTATTTTAATTTACAAATACTTGTATGTGCATCACTAGAAAACATAAGGAAATAGAAAAATGCTTGCCACTTACATGTAGAAGCATTAGCATACCAAAACAGATGTAATTGCCTCTCAAATACCATAAATAGAATCTCTGTTGATGAGATGAAAATCTGAAATAGTGAACAACTCTTTAATACTGTGAAGAAAACAATATCTTAATTTTATAGGAAATTTAGCATATATTGAAACTGCCACAAGTGTAGCTAAGATCTAAATTCATATGATTGTAAATAGGGTCTTCACATATGTACAGGAACATTTTTTAGAGCACTTGAAAGTAAGATGTGGAGCATTTCTCTTTTGTGAGACTGTTGATGTCTTTGCAGGATGATTTGTTTCTCTGACCCTGGTTCTCAAATACCAGTAGCAACCCCTTTTCAATAATTCTTACAGCAAAATACCTGTCCCCCACCCCTACGATTTTCAGAATATGTTTTGTACTGTAAAATCACTTGGACTAGAATTCTTATTTGATGGGATAGAAAATATAAAATGCCAGAAAAGAAATAGCTAAGTTATGAGAATATAGCTTCCCTACATAGAGCTTTTACAGATTTCAAAGGACTGCAGTTATCTGTACTGGGGTAATTTAATTGGATTTTTAGTTTTTAGTTTTTTAAAGGGAGATGCTTACTTATACTATTATTTCATAAATTTCCAAGTGTGTTTTAACAAAAAAAGAGAGAAAAGAAGGTACAATTTAAAATAGATCTCTGTTCCTCTTGGAATACATACATTTCCATGTAGTGCAAGAGACCATTGAAGTCAGACATAGTTTTGTAACTTGATTCATCAAAATAACTAGTGGGAATACTGTTGGAATAATGATGTCAGTGGGGACTGGAAAAACTTTTGACAGTAGATTTTCTTTTTAGTAGTGAGTTTGCGGTAATAATTTCTTCTGAACACAATTATAGGAGATGCTTTGCTGCATAAAATTTTAGTAAACGTCATGTTAGATGTTAACGTATTTCCCTAACCCAGCTCAAGACCAGTGGTCAGAAAAATTTTAACAATGTAAAAGAAAATATTTAGTAGAATTTCTTCATGAAAATAAGGTTGCAGTCAAAATTGTTTTCTAATTGGTTAGCCAAATAAGAAAAGCCGTGTACTAGTAAGTCAGTGAAATCATGTTTGATTGCAGAAGCTGAAGAAGTGTATTCAGAGGAAATAATATTTTTTAGGTAATTGGCCTTACATGACTGGGAGGATACAGTGGCCAATTGAAATGAAAGGCAGGGGCCTCAGAGTGTATCTTAAGCTGATGATTAGGTAAATATTAACAATACTGTTTTTGTTGGAGGACTCTATGCTCAGTTTAAAACTATTAAAGAATTATGTCTGAATAGCCTGCATGGGACCACTTAACAAAGAATATTTTTAAGGACAGTTTTAGGATTCAACCTAAAGTGGGGTCTGCTAAGATGTGTTGCAACTGATGGAGCAGAAAAAGGCTACGTGAATAAATTTTCAAGCCTTATGAAATTGTAAAAAAGTTTTTAAAGTCTTTGGTTAACCATTTATCATCAGCAGTACTTTGCAGAAAGTACTTGAATTTACTGTGTATCTTGAATGGTAATAGTGAACATTTTGTCTCATGAACTTGAATATTGTCATTTCTGTGAATTTTAGTTAACAGAGGCTGACATTTCCAACTTGACATAATACATAGCAGCTTGATGCCTTAGCAGTGGCAAGAGTTTTATTTTATTTTTTTAGCTTAATGCCAAGATGGAAATTTTTCAGAATGAGTAAATACTAGCTACTGCTTTCATTAAACACTAAAAAGCTTTGAAAATTAAGTTTTGTGCACACTCAAACACATTAATGTTTCTTAATGAATTTAACCTAAAATTAATTATAAGGCAAGACCAAACTTCTTATGGTAAAGCTATTTCTATAACAAGTAATGTTAATGATTTTGAGTGGTTTCCTTTATTTATAATGCGTTGACAGCTTTGTTGTTGAAAATTAAAATAGGAATCAAGATCTCTATTTTCATATTTGAATTTATGTTCTTATCTCAAACTGTAGTTCCAAAAAATGTTTTCTAACCTTTATGAAAGTGCAAACAAAATTTCCATGTTTCAAAATCTGTTTAACAGTGCAATTGAGAGTTATTAATCCAGAATATAACAACATGCTTAGGTCAAATACTAAGAAAAAAATCTAAATGTTCTTTTAAAAATGTTTCTTAATCAATTAATATGCACTGTTCAGATGTGCTTATGGTTGTTTTTCAAAGATGAAATATGTAAAATTTCATTGCAGATCACCATTAACAGATAAACATTTGTAGTTAACTTTGACATAGGAACACTGTTTCTAAATTTCACTAAGCAAAATGTAGTTTCCCATCAAAATACTAATACGGGAGTTCTCAATTATTACTATTTTGAATTTCATCAATAAAAGTTTGTGACAATTTGTGTCCTTTTTATGTAAGTAACTGTATAATATCTTTGATTTTCAATGTTGGCCTACAAAGCCTAAAACATTTACAGTGTAACTCTTTACAGACAGAATTTGCAACCCCCAGTTTGTTTCATTGCTTAGGTTATAAGACTTGTCTACTTCATCATAGGCCAGATATTAGTGTGCACCACGGTTGTACAGCTTAGGAAGGATTCACTTTCTGATGATGGATATTTATACGTTTAAGTGTTCTTTCTTTAATATTGTGCTCCTCTTTCCAGGGCAATTCCACATCCTCGAGGCCACGCACATTTGGCGGCACTTGTCAACCATGACTGTAAGAAATTTTGAAAGTTTTTTTAGTGTAGATATCCTTAAAGAAAAAACAAGTGGGGTCTTTAGTGCAGGTGCACGGTAGGGCTTGGAAAATAGGGTGTCAAAAGGTATTCAATGAAGAAAATATAATACTGCATTTATTGACTAATCCATTTCCCATTATCTTTATGCTCCTTCTATTTCTTTTGTTCCTAGTGTAGATGTTGTTAGCGTTAGGGAGGTTGGTATATTTATATCTCTTTAAACAGTTCAGTTAATTTTTATAGACGATGGAGAGAATATATTTGAAGTTTATTTCAATTTGTAAATCTAAACATGGACATATCCACACATACAAAATTTTTGGTGTAATAATTGTTATGAGACTTATTTCTACATCTGTAGAGCAAAGAGTAAGAAATTATTAAAAATCATTTTGGTCAGAGCAATGCTATTTATTAAAAATATATGTGATCAGCTTCATTATTTGGTTATAGAAACATCATTGCAGTTGTACTAACAAGACCTATGTCTAGATGAAGTTTGGGATCAGGAAACATGTATTTTAAGGCTGTCTGATTAAATGTAATATTTCTTAACAGTTAATTTGTATGCAATTATAAAGTTTGAGACACAGCATTTTATGAGAATTTACTTATTCTCAGGGCCAAGGACTTAGCTCAGTGGTTCCACCACCTGCCTCGCAAGTGCAAGGTCCTGAGTTCAATCTCTAGTACCAAAAAAAAAAAAAAAAAAAAAAATTTACTTATTCTCAAACATTCCTTATTAATATGCATCTTTTTACCACATTGAGTTACTGTATTATACCTGCAGAATATAGATTTGAGAATAGATAATATGTAGTTTTAAATAATATAATTTTTGTACTTAGTTGGTTTTCTTTTTTCTTTTTAGCTTACAACTTTTCTCACAGAATAGATCATTTGTCTTTTGGAGAGCTTGTTCCAGGAATTATTAATCCTTTAGATGGAACTGAAAAAATTGCTATGGATCGTAAGTATTCAGTAATTACTCTAGGATGTACATGCTGGAAATTCTAAACCTTATTATTAGTATATTTTAAATAATCTTCCTAACCTTGTAAAGGTGATCTATAAGTGATTGATGAATTAAATATGGTGAATGAAATTTGAATGTTAAAAAACAAGTTATAGAATAGAATAAAAAAGAATTAAAGATAGGCAAGAGAAATAGAATTTAAGTAAATATTCTAAATGTATGAAAGGTTGATGTGTTAATAGGGCATAACTGCATTTGCTTTTATTCACTAAAGAATTAAAAGAAAGTATTAATATTGTGGAAAAACTTATTCTGTTTAGGTTCCAATTTCTAAAATGCATATAACACTGTTTTAGAAACCTCTTTGGAGAATTTTACAAGCATAAGAAACCTAGAGTTACTCCAAAGTAGCTTAGTTATTATTAATACAGTTATATAGCATTTTTTGTGTTTTTTTAACCTACTTCAATTAAAGAGTTAAATCCTTTCATATATGAAAGGATTATTTTGTACATTTTGTTTCAAGTAATCTTTCTCATGTTTTCTAAAGATTTTTGATTGCCATCAATCTCCTTAAATAGTCAGTGTGTGGCTTACCCTATCTCATGGGCTATCAAGGATATCTAAAGCTTCCAAAGTTCCCAGGAACTCTTAACTTCTATAGGGCTATGAGTGTAATTTTCATTAAGTGGATGTATTATTGTCAGGATTATTATTCTCTTTTTTAGCGTAGTATTAGATACATTAAAGATATTTGACTTCAAATACTGGTTCACATTCATGAGTATTTTGAATTAGCATGAGAATGTTTCACTTAAGGAAAATTTATGTAGTAAATTTGGAAATGTGTGATTAAAAACATCTTGTGAATTATAAACTTTATTCAGTATAATCTTGTCTGAAATCTTAAGTATATGTTTATTCTATGTTGACTGCCGTACAGGCTAAAGGATGCTCATTTGAAAACATACTGGTCAGTTTTACTTGAAAATACTAGTATGAACTATAAATTTTTATAGACACATTCTTCTAACTATAAACAGGTTAATTTTCAAAAGGTTGTTGTTAAATCCACCTGATGCTGAATTCAGAGAGACCAAGAGTTATATTATGAAATTACCCCTGGCAATTGTAAGTGGGTTACTCAGAAGTTTAAAGCAGATGTTCTCTTTTTCCTCCTGTATGTTCTGTTGCACCTCTTCCTGGAAAACAAAATGAAAAACATAGTTACAAATCTGAGGCATCAAGTGATCACCCTCTGCTTGATGTTCTGCAGAAGTATTCTAGTGCCCTACATGTCCTTAATGCTGTGTAGATTGGAAGGTCTGCAACCTTTGGAACAGTCTGTGACTTGAAACTAAAATTCAGCATTTTTATCTTTCTTGCCTTGTAAGCTCTTCAACAGAATTTTCCTGATTTAAGTTAAACAAATCTTGAGCCATCCTCTGACCACAGCTTAAGAGATTTTCATTTTTCCCTTCGTATTTCTTTGATCTTCACTGGTCATTTTTTATTACTTCCGCAGTTTGCTCTATGTGCACAGTACTGTGATTCTCCTTGACCTCCACACTCTCCTCGTCTAATTATTACACCCATATGAACAACTTTGGTTAATGCAATGCGGTGCCATTCTCAGTTGTATCTTTTTTCATAAATTATGCTTGAGCCTTTTTTCCCTAATATTTTCAGCTCTGTTTATGACTTGATAAAACTGATTTGTAAAACACCTAAAACTAAGCACAGATTAAGTAGTTCAACTCACTTCAAGAACAACTTAAAGACCTTCCTCAATTTATAAGGTGACCCAACTCTAAGTAAAAGTAATCTGTGATGCTAAAAGGCAGGTCAGTGGTTGGAGTAGTACCATAGGGAGAGGGGTTTGATTGCCAAGGGCATGAAGAAACTTACCAAGGTTTTGAAAATCTTTTTAATTTTGCTCTGGTGGTGGTAAAATGGGTGGAGGCATTTGTCATTTTTAAAATCAAACATTAAAATTGGTGCATTATATTACATACAAAGTTGATTATTTTTAAAGGTTCATATGTCCAAAAACTATTTTAAGAACACCTTGTATGTATTAGTTTCTGTTGGAGCCATCAAGGACCCGGTTGGTAATTCATATAGACATAGTCCTTGCTTTTCATAGAGTACATTTTAATGAGGAATGAGATAGTCTGTTGACATGAAGGTAGTGGTAAGTGTTAGGACAGGTGGCTGAGAAGAAGATGTAGGAGATCACTTGTGATAGGAGAAAGGAAGTAGAAAGTCTGTGGTACTTGAAAAAGATTATTTGAGTGAAGTAAGCCAGGTCTCTTGAGAGTATTGTAGGCAGCTTTATTATTAATTATTAAGAAGAAGAAAAATCTGTATTTGCTACCACAGTTGGATAGCCTGTCACATGACCAGCCAGCAGGGACAAGACCCATGTTGTGGAGGTGGATGTGTATGTATTCTGCAGAAAGTCCAGCTGGGGAGAATCAGTGCAGGCTGTCTGGCCGAGTGGCTTAGGCATACATGATCACTTTCCCATGCTTGCCAGTTGAATTATCTCTTCTCCCAGTGAGGGGGAAATGCAGAGGAGAGCCAGAGAGATTTCTTTCTTTTTGAAGGGGTCCAAGTTTTCATTCTCAGTAGAAAATACAGGAAGATTTTTTTTCTTTAAATGGAAGACCTTGGTCTCTCTATGAAACTGCCTCAATCACTCAGTAACTTTGGGCATCTTTCTTACCATTCCTGTACTGTTTGCTTATTTCTTTGAAAAGGATAATAATAAGATCTTCTCCATAGGATTGCTGTAGGGGCAGGAAATGTAGTTTAGTGGCACAGCACCTGCCTGGCAGGCAAGAGTCCTGAGTTTGATCCTTGGTACCAAAAAAAGATTATATAAATAAATGGCTTAAAACAGTGAATGGTATGCCGTAAATGGTTGTTAATTGTTTGATTCAACAGATTTCAGAACATTTACTATGTGCCAGGCACTGTTCTAGAGGCCTGACATTAAAAATGATGTTCCCACACTAAATTAGAACTTATGTATATTCTAATGAGAGTACAAGTAAATATGATACCTGCATCAGGTACTGTTGGAGCTCACTGAGCTCTTAGCAGTTAGAAAACCTAGCAGTCTAGAGGTCTCAGGCTCAAGCTCACAAGCCAGAATCAAGTACTGCTGCAGTAATGCTGCATAGCAAATCCTAAGGCTTAATAAAAACACCTTTATTCTTCTCTTTTGGGGGTAGCTGCAGGAGTGTGTGACTTACATTCTCTTGCCAGAGTGACTATGTGAGACATCTTTGCTTGTAGCAGATGGTAGTGTGAGAGCACTCTGTGCAGATGCACCTGACGTGGAGGACCCCAAAGCAAGACACTAGAGGAGCCTGAAATTAATGAGCAGAGAAGCGATCTCTGCTCATGGTGAGGCACAGCAGTGAAGAGGCAAGGAGAATTGTGAGCAGATGGCACAGCTTACTGCAGCTTTCATTCTTGGTCAGAATGATTCTTTTCTGCACATACAGTACATTTCACCCCTGAAGTAATTCTTCAGCCATGGCACAAGACTTGATCTGTATCAGATCTGAATGACATTTCTCTTAATCTGGAGACCTGCAAACTAGACGGTTTCTCTGCCCCCCCAACCCCGTTACACTATAGGAGCATATACTGTGTAAATATACTAAGTTTTCTCTGAAAACAGGAAAGAAGGAATGGTGTATAGTCAGCGTCACAGTGATTTTGAAACTCCACCTGGACAGATGTGACATTGCCTATTGGGCATGGGAATGTACCTCGCTTATGTCCTGTCTGCTCCTGGGTAGAGCTCTCTTTTACCCCCGTCCCCCACTACAGGTCCTCTCTGTGGAACATAGCTTTATCCTCTGAAAAGTAGGCCTGCTTTCCTGTACTCTGTTGGCCATATCTGACTGAGCCACTGGAGAGTATACCTTTCTAAGAACTAAACTCTTATTCCGCATCCAGTTTTTAGAAAAGTTGGAGGCTCATGTGCTTTTAAATTTCCAACTTAAACTCAGTTTATTAATGTGTGGTCAGAAGCTTTGTTGGATCTTAAATGTATTTTCATCTAGCTCCACGTTCCAGAAATCAAGGAATTTTTACAAGATGTGCCTCATCCTTGGCTTGAGTCTGGCTAGGGTCTCTGGCCCCGCTGGGCTTCCTTCTTGCGTTATCTCACTGGTCTGTGCCAGTGGAGAAGGGAGGTGGATTCCGCTGTCCGTAAGCCTTGGCAAATACAGAGGGAGGAAATGTGAACAGATAGTAATACAATAATACAGTCTTTCATAGCCCTCAGTTGTTTCAGACATATTTTGTTTAGTTTTTGTTTTATTTGTCATTACATTAAATTTTATAAAATTTATAATCCGGTTCCTGATTTGTGGATTTTAATTTTAATTGTGCTGTTAATTTTGCAAAGAGATAACTACCTGCCCGTGTAGGTGGGCCGTCCTCTGTCCAGTTTGTCACAGACGCCATCACATCTGCATGCTTGTTGAGAAAATTAGAAATTGTGGTTAATTGACTTACCTAGCATTGGGAAACTAGTTCTTTGGAAAACTGTAATTAAGCTTACTAAGTTTGTGCTTATTTTATAAAAGGATCTGCTACAGGGTTCCAGTAGTATATAGAATTTTCTTAGGCAGTAATCTCATCTGGTCTGTATTGGAATGGCTGGGGTCTGTGGAAATTCATCCTTGTGATTAGTAGATTTGGTCGGGGAAGAGGCAGGCATAGATTTCCTGGTGAAAAGAGGCTTTCTGGGTGGCTCCTTAAACATTTTTAAAACTCTGTAATAAATAATTTGAAATTGTTGTATTTACATACACTTTCAGCGATGAGTGCCATGTTGTGTGAAGTAGATGTTTTCAGTTTAAATGTAATGATGTCCATTGCTTTAAACTTACAGACTCATCTAATTCGAATGGCTTTAGAATATAGACTTAGAGAATGAATAAATTTTACATTATGTGATCTGTTATTTGCTAAAATTAATTGGTAATATGTTGCTATTTGTACCTTGTATTAAACCTAGAGCAGCCTCAGTACTATAAAATTAATGTTGACTTTTCATGCTTTAGGTATATTTTTGTTGATAGATTTTTCAGTTCTCTGCTATTTTTACCATAACAGTTCATTTAAATTTCCTTCATGCTAACTTCATCTGTGTGATTGAAATAAAACTACAGTATATATTTTAAAATGAGCCTTTTGGGGCTGGGGATTTAGCTCAGTGGTTCGGTGGCCTGCCTTGCAAGCGCAAGGACCCAAGTTCAATCCCCGGTACCAAAAAAAAAAAAAAAAAAACTTTTGATTGCATGGTAATCATTGCGTTGTTTAGTTATCTTTCTGCTCTAGTATCAGTTCCTTATTCAAAGTTGGCTACTTCAGTTTTGGTTCATTAGTATAGCTTAAGATAGTAGAAGCTGGAAATTGTGGTTATACTGTGGTAATTGTAAACAACTTTTATTAGTCTCGGTACCACAGAGAAATGCTACCTTAATTTTCCATGTTTCATGTGTGGGTGATAATGGATTATATGGGCTAGCTAAATCACTAGTTCATCTCTTTTACATCTTATGTGTGTGCCTCTGTATTTGTGTGTGTTGACTATGAACTTGGTTTACCAGGTATAAATGTATTACTTTCATTGGCTCTTTCTTCTGAATTGTTTTTATTTCAGTTGGGAAATTAAGTTAAATGTAATAATGGATTTTAAGTTAAATGTATTTAATCAAAAGATGTATTTGGTAGTAGTTTTGTTGCTACTAGATTGATGAAAAAATACATTTTGTTTTTGTTTTAGACAACCAAATGTTCCAATATTTTATTACAGTTGTGCCAACAAAATTACATACATATAAAATTTCAGCAGACACACATCAGTTTTCTGTGACAGAAAGGGTAAGTTGAAAGTAATTGGTAAAAGAATTTTTCGTGTTTTTGTTAGCATTTTACAGTCTTCTGGGTACAAGATAAAATTGGGATTTTAATTGGTGCCTTTCTCCATTTTAAAATTTGTGAAAGTTTTGAAATGAATTAACATTTTTATTTTAAACCAAGATAATCAGAAATGGATATTTGTGTTTCTGGAGCAAGAAAAGCAGTATTTTTTTAATTCAAGTGTTTTTATTAAATTAAAACAATGTGTTAATTTTGCATTGTATTTTCTCATGTACTGGTCTAGGTGTTCTTAATCTACCAACAAATTTTCTGATTTGTGTTACTTTTTAATAAATGCTCCTAACCAGGTGCTTGTAG
Organism: Fukomys damarensis; assembly: GCF_012274545.1. NCBI lineage: Eukaryota > Metazoa > Chordata > Mammalia > Rodentia > Bathyergidae > Fukomys > Fukomys damarensis. The sequence continues at coordinate 2,020,619 of NW_022900927.1, read as the reverse complement.
ATGGCCAGCAGGTTCAGAGAGCGCTGTCCTCCTGCACAGTGCTTTGTGTTCACCTCACAAGTGTTCAGAACCCTCAGGATCAGAGTTGCTGTGTGAATAAATACTGACAGTGAGGGGCAGGGTTTTGTGTAACAGATTAATCTGCTCTGGGGTCATATTTTCTTATTTTTGTCTTTAAGCATGGTAAATATTCAAATATTGGTATCCAGAGAATTTCAAGCAGAACTAAAGTGCCTTTTAAAATTTGCTTTCTTCTATATATAGTTTTCTTTTGATGTTCTTTTGTAACTTGCTATGACGAGATCTTCAGTAGTTATAGAATATTCCCTATTCTTCTGAAGTTAGGTATTACTTTTAAGGTCTTTTCAAATGGTTAAGGGAGAAAAAAATAAGTATATGTAACTATATGTATTGGTACATGTATGTGCGTACACATACATACTTTTTAAAAAGCTAGATAAGTATATACAAGAACATACTGTGTGAACATTGTGTAGGGAGATAGAAACACCTGGAAGACAGTGTGCACAGTTGACAAGTCTGGGGAGAACAGTACACACACTGCTGTGGGAATGCTGAATGTCATAGTCTCTGTGGAAGGAGGTTTGGCATTATCCCCAACATGACCTGTGCCTTCACCCTCTGAATCCACAGTCCCTCTTTTCCAGAAGTCCTTTCCCATGTTATAATGGGAAGAGTACAAAAGTGTTGGTATTTATAGAAGACTAGAAATAGCCCATGTTCTGGAAAGTAGAACACACCAAGAATGAGGAAACTTTGTGTATCCTGATCTGAAATTATTTCCACAATATATTTTAAAATAACAAAATTTAAAAGAAAAAAATGTATTAGAATCCCAGAGCACTTGGCCTTTGAAAGAGTGTGTTTTTGTTGATAGAATGACTGAGATCCTAGTGTTTCACTTAAAAAGAAGTGGCATGTTGAGTTGGTAATTTACAGACTAAGGAGCAAGGAGAGAGAGTGCTGACCTTCACTGACCCAGGACCCCAAAGTAAATCATCACTAGCCTTTGTTCTGTAGATAGCCCATTGCTAAAGCAGCTTCTCACCCCACTGCCCTTCTTTAGGAGCGAATCATCAACCATGCTGCAGGCAGCCATGGAGTCTCGGGAATATTTATGAAATACGACCTCAGTTCTCTGATGGTGACAGTTACTGAGGAACATATGCCATTCTGGCAGTTTTTCGTAAGACTATGTGGTATTGTCGGAGGAATCTTCTCAACAACAGGTTAACATTTATTTTTTTATCTATTTTCTTTTTAATTAATTTTATTGGTACATTTAAGGTACACAATATAATGACATTCATCATTGGAAATTTGCACCTTTACATAATACATCTTGGTTATTTTTCCCCATTCCCTGGCCCTCCCTCCAACCCCTTCACCCTTCCCTATCTGCAGAGATTTTGTTTCCATTTTTTTTCTCATATTAATTCCTCTCTAAAAGTGTTCATTACACGAGATGTTTCTACTTATTAGTGGCAAAAATATACATATATAACTGATTGTACAATATTCAGTGATTAAAGGGAGATTATTTGGTGAGCTATAAATATTTTGAGTATGAACAGCAGAAAAAGCTTGGATTGAGTCAGGGTCTGCCATTTACTTGGTTGGTAGCCTTGGATAAGTCACCTCCTTTTACTGGAATTATTTCTCAAGTGTGAAAATTGGACTGACTTGTAAGTGTGTTGTAGAGCTAAGTGAGAAAATGCTGAAAGATGTAAATTTCCTTTTAAGGTGGTTTTAGCTGTGGACTGTGTAAAACTGTGCAGTATGTGAAACCAGATTTTTCAGTGCTCTTGAGTTTTTGGCCAAGATTTTGGAATTCTGTCAAAGATCATTTGCAGCACTGTAGTCAAGAAAATTTGAGTTGAGTACAAAAAAACAAACAAAAAACCCCAAAAAACCACTATTCTAAATTTCTAAGAATTTTCCACACACTTGTAAGTTAGTACAAATTTTACTTTTTCATGTTCAGTTCCTGTTTAGAAGAGTTTTGTCCTTTATATACATTTTTAGAATTTTTTTCATTGAGTTTATTGGTACTTTTTAGGTAGACAATAAAAGTTATATTCATGATTGAGATCTTGTACCTTTACATGACAGATCTTGGTTCTCCTTTTTTCCCTGTACTCCTGCCCTCCCTTCACCTGCTCCACCCTTCCCTATTTACAAAGAAGGTTTAGAATTTTTTGAAACAAATAATTTTTCTTATACAATTGTTACTGTTTCATTTAAATTCACTTAAATATATGTTGTTAATATTTATTTTCAAAATGATACAGGAAGGCCTTGAAAAAACTGTGTCAAGATTATTAATTATGTGACCTTATGTTTTTGAAAAGAAAAAAAATTCATTTTTTTAGCTGTTTGGATTATTGGACGTTTATAATACAAACTACTTTGCTTTCTTCTTTAGTCCTTTATAGTTATTTTTTATTCTTATATAGAAATGTCAAAAATAATTAAAAGCACAAATTTATTGTTTATTACAGGCATGTTACATGGAATTGGAAAATTTATAGTAGAAATAATTTGCTGTCGTTTCAGACTTGGAGCCTATAAACCTGTACATTCTGTAAGTGATATTGTATACATGGTGATGATCTCTAAATAACAGTATCATTAAGTCTAAATAGTTGCTTTTGGTGCCTGGAAAAAAATTTCCCTGAATATAACTGTGTTTAAAGGAAATTGTGTAAAGAATAAAACTAAGACTTTGTTTTTTTCCTCCTCTAGGTCCCCTTTGAAGATGGGCACACAGACAACCACTTACCTCTTTTAGAAAATAATACACATTAGTACCTCCTGTGTGGAGAGAAACTTTTTGCCTGAGACACAAAACCTTTTTTAATAATAAAATATTGTGCAATATATTCAAAGAAAAATATGAATGAGAAACTGAATAACACACTTATTTAAAAAAAAAGAAAAAAGGAAAAAAAAAAAACCCAAACTAAAATCCTGTAAATGTGTCTGTTACAAATGCCCTAGAAGAAATTATGGAGCTAATAATGGAGAGATAAGCCTGTCTGGAGTGTTGTTCAAAGACAACGCCTGCCACTTCCCCAGCAAATGGACTGTCAGAGTCAGACCTTCCTGCTTGGTAACAGAAAGCTCAAGGAAGGAGTGGAGACCACATCTACAGAAAAAGAGCATTGATAAGTGCAAATGTTTGCATCCTTTTGTTTTTAAAAGACATGATGTAAGAATAAAATATGTAAAACATATGGTAAACTAGTCTAGACTTTAAAAACCTGTGATCAGGTCCCATTGTTAATAAAGGAAAACAGGGACTAGTCCCTGTGTTCTAGCCATATTGATGTTAAGCCATATTGACAAGACCATTTATCCAGTACTTGATCTTAGGAAGGGAAATGCTTTTCCTTAAACTCAGGTTACTGGCTTTCTAACTGTTCAAGGTAGGCTCTTCTGGGGTGGTGTGTAAGTGTTATGTGTGTGAGAGTAGTACTTACAGATTGTGTAGTGAAGACTGGATAGAAGAAAGCACATTTCTAAAGCAAGCTGAGTGTCCTCATCTGTCATGTTACTGATACTCTTTGAGGATCATGGGATGAGTAATGAAAAGACCCCCTTTGAGGGAAAGAAATCAGTGTGTGAAATATTAAGAGGAAAAGTAGAATATTTTATACACGTGATGAGTGGGAACAGGGTAACTTTACATGAAATAAAAGTATGAGCCAAATTTTAAATATAAAATAATGTCATCTGAGAAGTGCCATATTACAGTGTCTGTTAAGCTATAAAGCTGAATTATGAAAGTTGCATTCAGGATGTTCTGAATGTGACTGGTGAATTATATTGTGTTGTTTTAATTTTAATAGTGTTTAAGGATTGTGTTTAAATTTCCATAATATAAAAGATTAAAATAATTAGCGGAAACTGCCATTACAAACTGTACTTGGAATACATTTGCCAAAATCAGTTTTCATTTTGTAATATTTAATGATAGTAGAATAATTATCAAGCAATCCCCAAAGTTTAAGTCATTTAGGGAAGTGAAACAAAAATCCAGATTAGACTAAAAGATTTTAGTCTTTAACAAACAAGACCAAACAACTAGATTTAAAATGGCAGTTTTAGAATCAAGTCTGATGATACACACCTGTAATCCCAGCACCATAGGAGGCTGAGGCAGGAGGATCACCATGAGTTTAAACTCATCCTGTACAACTTGATGAGACCTCATATCAAAAAGAAAAAGGTTTGAGCCTCGGTTTTAGTCCTCATTACTGGGAGAAAAAAATCACAATTTAAATGGAAAATTTCTATATAAAAAAATGTTAAAAAAGAAGAGTGCTGGTGGGAAATCAGGACAAAGCTGCTTTGCAGTGAAATTTATGTAGAATAGTGTTTTGCATAAAATAGAAGCATCTTTGTTTAAAATGTCCATTCTCACTGAGGATCGTGTGTTAACTGATTGATCAAGGTGGCATAACATGCCTCAAAGAAGTTATTAATTCAGGAAGCTCAAGGTTCTGAGTCTTCTCTAGGTTTTTTTCTTCAGATATTATTTCCAACAAAGTTGGGATAGAAACTAATAGAATCATCTCTCAAAGGGAGTTTTAATTAAAAAGTATTAGTATTTTAGCTACTTTAGACTGGATGGTGGGTCTTTTAAATTCAGAAGTTCAATTGTTACAGGTTTTTTTAATGGAAGAAAAATAACAATTTAAGAGTACTTTTGGGATTATAACAGTTAAGTATTATTAAAAATAATTTAAAATTATATTGACACATGGTTTTTAATTATTTCCATGTTTTCTAAACGCCATATTAAAATTTTAATGAAATTTATCCCATTAAAGTTGACTTTAAAGGAATTCTCTTAAAGGTAAATCCCACTTTGCCATTGATTTCCATTTCAAATGCTAAGAACACTTCTATCTGAAAACCTTCTAAAGTGTATAAGGTCATAGAGTTTTGGTATTGAAAGAATTAAAATTCTTCCCAGCTCGGTGCATGATGTAATATAACCACATACTATATTTTGTTAGGAACTTTTGGCTGCCAAAGTGTTACTTTTGCATTGTTGACAGCATTTTACTTACCTACCTGTTGTGCAGTGTTTTCCTGTGCCTGAGGGTCTTTCTAGCTAGATGCACTGTCTCAGTTTTGAGTACAAGTGTCCTTTTCATTAGGGTATTTATAACGTTTATATGTCTATGTTTCAGCCTATTTAAAAGCCTTTATATTTTAAAACCTTAAATTATTTGCAGTGTATTTTTAAACTGTGTTTACATGCATTGGCTTATAAAGAAGATTATAATATTTGAGGGGAATAATTCACGGCTACAGTTTTTTGTCTCCTTCAGACTACCTCTTTGGAAAAGTTTAGCTCAGTATTAGAATTACAAAATTGTTTCTAATTCTCAGTTTAGGTAATGTATACTTTTTTCAGTTGTTTCATAAAAAGTTTGTATTTTTATATTTAGTATCCAAACATTTCTTATCTTTAACACAATCTTTGCAATTTGTAAAGCAATTAAGAGCTAATATCTTAGTAGAATAAGTAGAGGTATACAACGTATTTTATCCTTTTTAGGTTATGGGTTAGTAATTCAAGTACCAAAAAGTAAATTTATATGCAACTCTTCCACTTCAAAATTCAGAATTTACACTTTAGACCAACATAATGTATTTTTGATGATTTTTGAATAAATTACTTAAAAGTGAGAGGATATTTAAAATCAGCACTGCTTATAAATTAGTACTTTTCCTTATGTTTTGAGCTCTAGCAAACGTTCAGCCAGCCAAAGTGAGCTAACCATTGTGACATCCTCAGAACAAACCTGGCTGCAGACCATTTGTTTACCCCTACAGTATGATGCTCAGGTACTCAGGTACTCGCTTTCTGTGATTTAGGGTCAAAATATAGTTTTTCCTTTTTTATGAAATATTTCTTGAGTGACAAAAATTACCTTGCGTTATTTTAACAGTAGAAAACAGACTGCTTTGGATTCTTGTATTTACGTTATTTATTTATTTATTTTTGTAGCTTTTCAAGGAGGGAAATGAACACATAAAACATTTATCATCTCAATCAGAAACATTTGAACTTTAAATAAAATGAGAAATTATAAAATGTTTCTTTGTTCTTTTAATCCTGATAGAAAATTATGTTCATTGTTCCTCCAAAGATGCCTCAGTTCCTCTTAAACTTTTTTCTCAGAGGAAAACTGCATGAATCTTTAAATATCACTTGATTACTTTTGCTTTTCCTCCAGATAAGGCTAAATTGCTCTGTGGGATTGGGTTTGTTTTATACTTTTCATGTTAAAGATGGAAGATGAAAATTGAGTATCTATAAACCTGTAAGCAATTGAATACGAAGACTGCAGTTAGTTAAACATCTAAATGGTTTTGTTTTAGAAAATTCCTAATATTGGATGTTTAAAACAAAAAGAAGCTAAAATGCTTTCAAATATTGTAGCTCATTTATGTAATCTTATGTAATAATTTGAAGGTAAACCTACTAAGAAATGAGAAGACATAGGGAAAAATATACACTAATGAAAGAAAGCTTTTCAGTATAAAGCTTGTTAGTCCTTCAGCAACAGTTCATGTAAGTGTGATAAACTGTAAATTCTTTTTTAAAAAAATGGTTTATTGGTACATTTTAGGTGTACAAGACAGTTTCATTCATCATTGGGATCTTGTTCCTTTACATGACGTATCTTTGTTCTTATTTTTTTCCCCATTCATATTCATCCCCCACTTCCCTGTTTACAAAGACTTTGTTTCCATGTTTTTCCTTTTCTCTTATTTTTTCTTTCCCTTCTTAACCTTTCCCCTTACTCTCCCACTTCCCCTAATCCTTTGGAACTTTTCTTCCTGTTACACCATATCAATTACACATTTTGATCCTTATTTACACTTTTAGTTTTTTACACCAGAGAAACTATTCAGTATTTACACGTGTGTCCTATTTATTTCATGTAAGGGCATTGCCTTAATTTGCATCCACTTAGCTATAAATGACTCTCGCTTCTTGTTCTTTTGGGCTGAGTAGTACTCCAATTTATTTATTTTTCAAATGTATCTTTATTCAGTCTCCAGTTGATGGGCATTTGAGCTGTTTCCAAGTTTTAGCTATTACAAACTGCTGCTATAAACATGGGTGCATATATATCATTGTGGTATGATCCTTTTAATTCTTTTGGGAACATACCCAGCAGAGGAATAGCTCAGTCAAATTGGACTTCTAATCCTACTTGTTTGAGGTATCTCCATATTGATTTCCACAGTGATTGCACCATTCTGCACTCCTACCAGCAAAGCCCTTTGTTATTGGTTGATTTCTTGATAGCAGCCTTTCTTTCTGGGGTGAGGTGGATTCTCAGTGTTCACATATGCACCTCTCGAATGACCAATGATATTGAACTTTTTCTTGCGTTTGTTTGCTTTTACTTCTTTAAGACTGTTCATTTCAGATGCCCTTTTTTTTTTTTTTTTTTTTTTTTTTTTTTTGAGACAGGGTCTCACTATGTAGTTGAAACTGACCTGGAACTCAATATGTAGTCCAGGCCGATCTCGAACTCAGCAATCCTCCTGCCTCATCCTCTCCAGTGCTGGGATTACAGGTGTGGCCACCAAGCCCAGCCCCATGTCTGTTTTTTAATTGGATCTTTATATTGGGGGGGGTCTGGTTAAGCCCAGCCAGATGTCTGTTTTTTAATTGGATCTTTATATTGGGGGGGGTCTGGTTTTTTTTTTAGTTCTTTACATATTCTAGATAGTAGACTTTTGTCTGAGGGACAGCTCAGCTTTGCGTGAGGATAATTTTCCCCCCACATTTTAGGTTGTCTCTTAGCTTTGTTAGTGGTTTCTCTGCAGTGCAGAAGCTTTTTAAAAATGAGATCCCAGTTATTGATTCTTTGTGCTAGTTCCCTTGTTGCTGTGGATGTATTCATAAAGTCTATTCCTATGCAAACATCTTCAAGTGTTCTACCTAATTTATCTTCCGGCAAGTTTAGTGTTTCTGTTTTAATATTTAGATCTTTACTCCTCTTGGATTTTAGTTTAGTGCATGGTGAAAGATAGGGATCTAGTTTTAATCTTTGGCAAGTTGAAATCCAATTTGTGCAACACCATTTATTAAAGAGGCTATCTTTTCTCCAGTGAGGATGGTTGGCTCCTTTGTCAAAGATGAGGTAGGTGAGTATGTCTGGAGTTGTTTCTGCATCTTCTAATCTATTCTGCTGATCCTTGGGTCTGTTTCTTTGCCAGTGCCATGTTGTTTTTATCACAGTGGCTTTGTAGTATAGTTTCAAGTTGGGAATTGTGAAACCCCCTGCCATGTCTCTGTTGCCTAGAATAGCTTTTGCTATTCTGGGTCTCTTCTGATTCTAAATGAATTTTTGGATTGTTTCCTCTGGTTCAGTGAAATATAGTTTTGGGATTTCAATCAGGATTGCACTGAATCTGTACAGCAGTTTGGGCAGTATGGCCATTTTCACTATATTGATTCTTCCTACCCAGGAACAAGGGATATCTTTCCATTTTGTTGTATCTTCTTCAGTCTCTTTTCTTTTCAGTGTTGTAGTTCTCAATGTAGAGGTCTTTTGCTTCCTTTGTTAGATTAATTCCTAGATATTTCATTTTATTGGATGCTATTGTGAAAGGGATTGTTTCTCTAATTTCACTCTCAGTGAGTCTGTTATTTGTGTACAAGAAGGCTTTTTGTGTACAAGAAGGATTTTTGTGTGTTACCTTGTATCCAGCTCCTCTACTGAATCTGCCAATTAAGTCTGTCTTTTGGCAGAGTTTTTTGGTTCTTCCATGTAGAGTATCATGTCATCAGTAAATAATGACAGTTTAACTTCATCCTTTTCTATCTCTATTGCTTTTATTTCTTTATCTTGTCTAATTGCTGTGGCTAATGTTTCCAAAAGTATATTGAACAGTATTGGTGACAGTGGACATCCTTGTCTTGTTCTTGATTTTAGTGTGAAAGTTTTTAGTTCTTGACTCATTTAATATGATGTTGGCTGTTGGTTTTTCATTGATATCCTTTATCAAGTTGAGATAAAGACCATCTATTCCAATTTTTTGCAGGGTTTTTATCATGAATGGGTGTTGAATTTTGTCAAATGCTTTTTCTGCATCTATTGAGATGATCATATGGTTTTTTTTTCCTTGACTCTGTTAATATAGTGTATTATATTTATTGATTTATGTATGTTGAACCATCCCTGCATTCCTTTGATAAATCTGACTTGGTCAGGGTATATGATCTTCTTGATGGCCCTCTGTATTCTGTTTGCCAGTACTTACTAAGAATTTTTGTGTCTATGTTCATTAGGGAGATTGGCCTTAGTTCTCTTTGTTGGGTGTTTCCCTGATTTTGGAATCAAAGTAACACTTGCTTCCAGGAATGAATTGGGAAGTATTGCTACCCTTTCGGTTTCATTGATAAGTTTAAAAGAGTAGTGGGAATAGTTCTTCTCTAAATATCTTTTAGAGTTCAGCAGGGAAGCCATCAGGATCTGGACTTTTCTTTGTTGGTAATTTTTAAATTACATTTTCAATTTCACTGATTGTAATTGGGATGTTTAGAATTTTTATGTCTTCTTCATTCAACTTTGGTAATTCATATGTACCTAGAAATCTGTCCATTTCTTCTTTGTTTTCCATTTTATTAAGAGTACAGGTTCTTGAAGTAGGTGTTGATGATCCTCTGGATTTCTGCTGCATCTATTGTGACTTTACCTTTTTCATTCCTAATTGCATGGATTTGAGCCTTTTCTTTCTTTCCTTTTTTTATAAGCTTGGCTAAGGGTTTATCGATTTTATTTACTCCTTTGAAAAACCATTTCTTTGACTTGTTGATTTTTTTAAAAAATCATTCTCTTAGTCACTATTGCATTGATTTCTGCTGTGATCTTTATAATTTTTTGTCTTATATGAGTTTTGGGTTTCTCTGGCTTTTCATTTTCTAGGAGCTTAAGATTCAGCATTAGGTTATTTGAGCTTGTTCTGTTTTCCTAATGTGGGCATTTAGTAATATGAATTTCTCACGTAGAACTGCTTTCATTTTATCCCATAAATTCTTGAATGCTATACAGGCTTTATCATTAAATTGTAAAAACTGTCTAATTTCCTTTTTAATTTCCTCTGTGACCCAGTGGAATTTCTTTATATTCTTTTATCAGGCCATTATGCATACCATTTTGTTGATTATATTTACTTTTTTTTTTAAGCTGCTGGAAATCAAACCTAAACCTTGAGCATGCTAAGCAGGCACTCCCACTGAGCTGTACCCCAGTCCCACCTTTAGTTTCTGTATTTTTCTAAAATTGACCAAAATTGACTCAGGTTTGCTTACTTCCCATCTCTCTACCCGCATTCAGTTCCAGGTTAGAACTGGTATTTCATATAAAAAGGGGCACACCTAAAACGTTTCTGTATCCAGAAGGATGTTTCTGCCTATTTAAACTGAATTTCTCTTAAGCATCCTTTGACTTAAGCAATAGCTGCACCTCAGAGGGCTTTACTCTTTTATATCAATTATGTGTCAAAACTAGCAAATGCTAGTGTTAATTTTAATAAATATTTCAAAAAGTAATCTAAGTAATGAGCATTTTTCCATCGTTGTGCTTGTTACTGTACACAATATTTATATTCCCAGGCAGTAGAACAGCAATTCTGAAAAAGTAGCTGTGTGGGAATTTGCACATGATTCCTATGAACTTTAAAATTATTGATGTTTTTGGAAACTTTAGGCTGATTTTTATGTATGTCCTGAGATACAGTATTTGGATATTAGGGCTGTCTAAATGATGTACTTTAGGTGTTAACTGGAGGTGATACTAGGGTAGTGTAAGGTTGCGAGAAATGTTTTTCTGATTGTTGCCCACCTGACTTTTTTCTAGTGTTGTCTTAAGTAGTGATGGTTCTCTATAATACTTGGCTCTGTATCATCATGTGAGTGCAGAGTATGGATATCGTTAAGACTTTTTTATACATGGGTAATTTTTCCTTGTACTCTTCATCTGTTCTCCAAAGGAGAAGATTCTTTCCCATGGCTTTGTATATATTAGGCATTCAAATACCATTTTTATTACTTAAATGCTAAGGACTTTCTTTTATACAGATCTACTTTTGATGCTTAATCATCACAAGACAACTTTGTGTCACGTGCCTGATACCACAGAACACTCAAGGAATGTAACTATATTGATGGTGTCAGGAAACAGTGGAACATTATGTACCTGTATGTTTATATTCATCTGACAGTTACTCGTGTGATTGTTTGGCTTAGAGAGTGTTTTGAAATATTTCCTTTTTCCTTGGAGGGGACTTATAGGGATATCTGCAGTTGTCGGTTGTTAAAGACACCACAATAAAGCAGAGGGGAAGATTTCTGATTCACAGAGTTTAATCAAACGTCAAAATGTGATCAGTAGAGTTAAATAATTGATCAGACATACAGTAATAAAAAGGTAGTAAATTCTTAGAGCTGTTTTTATCCAATCCCATTGAATATCAATTGTATACTTTTATCATACCCATAGTGTCTTAACTTCTGTGACTCAGAAGTATCATGCACGCATCTCAAAGTACCTGTGAGCAGTGCTTGTTTGGAGTGGAGTGGTCTGCCATGGAGAGTGGTCCCCAGATCTCAAATTATGTGGGGAAGTCACTACCCAAAAGAGTTTCCCCACAGTGCCTCTGTGGAGCCCGAGAGAGTCCTGGGTAAATACTACTGCCTGTAGGGCCTTGTGCTCTTCAACTACCTGAATGTGTCTTTTGAATGTTAGTAGTTATTCCCACAAGTAGCACCAACAAAACTGTATGCTTTGTTAACATTTTATACCGGTGTAATTTTCAGCCGGTTGTGCAGTGATTACTTTTTAATTGCTTGGGTCCCAGATACAGTCATTGAATAATATTACATGTTTTTAGCACAGAAATGCTGCGGTCCAACATGCATTGGTCTAAAATATGAGGAGAGTTGGAATAAGAGTTACTAGTGTGGGAATTTGAAAGCAATAGTTTGTATTACTTTGTATTATATAACAAATATTTTAAGCAAAATAACTCTCTTAAAACTTACCTAATGAAGTCTGCTTTTCTGCTGTACATTGTATTGTACAGTTAATGTGCGATTAGAATGGTTGGAGCCCTGATCTGGTGATCTTCCCCACTTTGTAGAAAACTAAATTTGTTTTCATCTGAAATTTTGCTTTCTTTTGTGGGAAAGATCAAGTGACGGGTTTTTATATGATTCTAATACAGGAGCTTTTCTCTTTCCAGTTCGCCACTATGATGCCTTGGTGAAATAAGCTTATAAGGGCTTTGAAAACTTTAATGAATAAGTACTCTCAAGATTATCAGGAAAGCTGGGCATGGTGGTGCATGGCTGTAATCCTAGCACTTGGGAGGCTGAGGCAGGAGAATTGCCACGAGTTTGAGGCCAGCCTGAACATGTTGCAAGATGCTCTCTCCAAGAAAATAAAAAGATTATCAGGAAAATGAGTGATTAAAAAGATGCAGTAGGGGCCGGGGATTTAGCTCAGTGGTGCTGCTTCCTGCCTCATAAGCACAGGGTCTGGAGTTTGATCCCTGGTACAAAAAAATTAAAAGCATCAGCTCTGAGAAACTATTGATTTTTTACTTTAAGGTACAGTAAGCTAGAGTACCCAATGCAAATATTTTTAAGTCCTCATAGCACACATAGTATTTACACTACCTACTCATTTTTAGATTGAAGTGTATATAGTTAAAAGTGGCAAATGTGAACCCACTTTTCTAATTCCCCTACCTGCTCTGACAGGACTTAGGCACTTCCCATGGCAGTGATTTCCCACAGCCTTTGTGAGGGTGTTGAGAGCACTCTTCCTCATCTGGATATCTAGGTCTGTAAGGTCTTATTTTGGCTTTTACCTTGTTCTTCCATGTTTATTGAGTTGAAATTAATCATCTCAGAGAAAAGAAAAGCTAAATATAGAATAATGGTAGCGCGTTCATGTTTAATATGCAGGAGCTTAGAGTGACACAATCATCTGAAAGTGACTTTTACAAAACACGCATGGTTACAGGTTTACAACTGATTTCCTCACTGCAGTAAGAGTGTACCGTTAAGAAATAGGGTGAATACACAGCCATGTACTTGACATTGGATAGCTCGGGCACACTCCTTGTTCCTTCCTGATCCTGAGAACCACAGTTCACTGTTATAGAGGTATCCAGGGGTGCCAGACAAAAGGTGACCCCTGAAGGTTCTAGAGCTTGAGTGTGCTGGATGCCCGGAAGTAGGACAGGAACTTATAACAGAAGCTCACGATGAAGAACCAGACATTCCGTGCCATCTGCCATCTTGCAACAAGTAGGCGCCAGATGATGAAAAAGAGGGCGATGTTAAAGAGGTAGTGGATATTTCGGAGCCTGAGGGACAGATGGACAGAGCAGTTAAAGCAGTACCAAACTCCTGGTTGTTTTTGCTAAGGCACAAATGTTTCATCCTGTTGTGAGCAGCACATACTAATTAAGTACTCAAGAGTGTCTGTCGGACTTGGTCTTTTTGGTTTTTGTATCTCCCCACAACATTCCTTTCAATAATTCGATTTCTACCATATTTCCTTAGTTTTTCCTCATATATGTCTCTGAAACTTTTACAAATGGTTAGCATAATGGTTTTATTTTGCTATTACTACCATATTGTGAATTTCACTAGAGTGAATTCTAAAGTTTTTCTCCTTTTCCAGTGTCCTCTATTTTGCAATGCTTTCCCTTGCTTATCTCTGCACTACAGACCCTTTGCTTCTACCAGCATTACTACCTGCGTGCCATAAGTTCTTATCCTGCTCCTGGAGTTAGGAGTCAAAGAAACGTAAGGAAAGAACTGAAGAGTGACTAGCCTCCCGCCCACCCCACATTATGCATCAGGATCAGGTCCCCTACTCCCTGGGTAGTCGTGATATCACATCGTGGTAGGCTGTGGTGGAAAAACAAATATCTGATCAAAATTGGTTCCTTCCTTACTATGCATTACCATGGACAAGTTCCTTGCTTTGAGACTTGTGATAAAAATGGGTGGCAGAACTGGTACTTGTCTCCCCAGGGGTGGAGTGCAGCCTAGTTGACAGTGCATTACAGGGCACTGCACAGAACACAGGACTTGCATTAAGTGTCCAGTAGTGTCCTCTGCTCAAGTTTTGATCAAACTCGGGACCTTGTGCTTGCGAGGCAGGTGGTAGCACCACTGAGCTAAATCCCCAGCCCTCCCTGCTTAAATTTTATACCTGCTACAAAGTCAGGTACATATGAGGTCTCCATAAACATTAACTTACCTTTTTAAGTGTTGCCTTGCTTCTGGGATCCCAGCCATATCCTCTTTCAGCAAGTACTTCTTAACTCCCAAGACATAATTTTCAATGTATTCCAACCAGTTTAGCTGGCGCACATCAAAGTTGAATATCTGCAAGGGAAGAGAAAGTATGGGCCACCAGCATTGCCCTGCAGGACTGCCACTTTGTCTACCTGGTGCAGTTTTTACACAAGTCAGGGATACTGAGCTTGGGAGACATAAATGGGATGCCTCAGAGCAGAGATTACTGGGGCTGTTACTTATTCTTAGGTCTTTTACCCATTAGAGGAAGCACTTCCTGAACATTTCAGTTAGTTAAATTCTAGAAAAGCTGTTTCTCATGAAACATTGGTACATTTTCTCCTTTCTAACAATACTGTGTAACTATATTTTTCTGTTCACTTTTGCTAACATATAAAAGTTCAAGAACAAATTCTGTGTTTATAGCAACTTAGGATCTTAGAGTACATGTAGCCTTTTGTATTTCATTGTTAGCTATGACTTCACATTCTGTTATTTTCCTTAGTTTGGCAGTTTTATTTCTGTTTCATTCTTTTAATTGTATATCAATTCAAGGTATCGCAAACCTTTGTCAATTTTTTGAGTATTAGGAAAACAGTAATGTTAATGAGTCCTATAGGGCTTAGACTTGTCCAGATGCCAAATTGCTTTCCAAAGTACTCCACTATAATTTTGTATTTGTCAAGTATTACTGAGTATTATTTATTCACATATATAAACAGATTTTATTTTACACTCCACATTCTTAAGGTAGATTTTGATGAAATCCTAGTTTAAAATCTGATTCTATATGGAAAATCCAACTAAATTCAGAGCCACACTAGAATTTGACAGTTACATTTAAGACTTTTGCTAAAATATTTGGAGAGCATATGTTAAATCTGAAATTTTAAATTTTTTTCTATTTTTAGTCATTTTAGGTTGAAATAATTTTTTGTTTTGTTTTTTGAGACAGGGTCTCACTGTGTAGTTGAGACTACCCTGGAACTCACTATGTAGCCCTGGCTGGTCTCGAACTCACAGTAATCCTCCTGTCTCAGCCTCCCAAGTGCTGGGATTATAGGCGTGCACTACCATGCCCGGCTAGGTTGAAATAATTTTATAATGCAAAAAATGCTGTCAGGCCAGGTGTGCTGGCACATGCCTGTAATGTGAGCACTAAGAAGGCTGAGGCAGGAGGATTGTGAGTTTGAGGCCACAGCAAGTTCACGGCCACCCTGGACTACATAGCCTGATCATGTCTCAAAAAAAAAAAAAAAAAAAAAAAAAAAAGTCATCAGGTACAAAATAAATATTGAAAATAATCGTTTCTTACTGGAAAATGTCAGTTCAGAGTAAATTGAAAATTGTAGTAATGGCATAAGGACAGGTGCAGGGAACGCAAGACTTGTAACTGAGGGGAGATAAAACAGGAACCTGTACAAAATCATAAAAAAATCCTCTATATTTGTGAATTTCAGAATATGCAAAGAGTTTAGGATTTAACCTCTGTGACTGCCCAGAAGCTAAAGAAGTAAATAGTGCTAAAACCAAACAAAGTGATGGTCTATGTTGAGAAACCAAGTGAAGTACTGAAGCAGTGTAGGAGACCTGCCTGGGAGGGAAGGCGGGGTGACCTCTCACACAGCACTGGCTGGAAGAGAATGGAGCCCCGGGGTAGGGCGAGCAACGAGACGCGCTTCCACCGCGAC
>NW_022900927.1:1896283-2002693 GCF_012274545.1 Fukomys damarensis | reverse complement strand
AAAAAAAAAAAAAAAAAAAAAAGTCATCAGGTACAAAATAAATATTGAAAATAATCGTTTCTTACTGGAAAATGTCAGTTCAGAGTAAATTGAAAATTGTAGTAATGGCATAAGGACAGGTGCAGGGAACGCAAGACTTGTAACTGAGGGGAGATAAAACAGGAACCTGTACAAAATCATAAAAAAATCCTCTATATTTGTGAATTTCAGAATATGCAAAGAGTTTAGGATTTAACCTCTGTGACTGCCCAGAAGCTAAAGAAGTAAATAGTGCTAAAACCAAACAAAGTGATGGTCTATGTTGAGAAACCAAGTGAAGTACTGAAGCAGTGTAGGAGACCTGCCTGGGAGGGAAGGCGGGGTGACCTCTCACACAGCACTGGCTGGAAGAGAATGGAGCCCCGGGGTAGGGCGAGCAACGAGACGCGCTTCCACCCACCGAAGCCGCCCTCGCCCTCGGGAGGAGAGCCTGTGTGGAGGGGCTTGTTGGGAAGGTAACACTGCCTACCACAGAGCAGTGGTGCACACTGACCCGGAGTCCAGAAACCTAAGGTTCTCACCTTCGTTGAACTCGTTTCCTGTGGTTGTATTGATCGCCCTGCCGGATTTTCTTAGCAAAAATATGATAAAGATACACCTGCCTCTAGGACCAAAACCTCCTTTATTCCCCTGACGGGTCAAGTAACTAAATTCGGGACGAGTGTGGCTTCCTGTGTGGCAGCCCGGCTGCACTCACTCTCTGGTCTTCAGGACTGAGCACCGACATCAGCATTTCCGTGTTGTGTGTGCTCCACTCCCAGCTCCGGTTGATGAAGTACTCCAGCATGGAGATGTTTCTGAGAAGGCGGTTCATGAGCTTCAGCACCCTGCGGCAGAGATCAGATAGGAGCAGCGAGCCATGCACTACCCAGGGCCTCTCCCCTGTCCGTGTATAAAGACAATGACAAATTCTTTTTAAGGAAATCTGCCCCTTGTTTCTCCTGATTCTTCATTCACACTCTCCTTTTTCTCCTTGCTCCATAACCTTCTCTACATGAAGGAGGAGAGAGGACTCTTAACAGCGCCTTATTCTACCAGGCATTTTAATACCACCAGATGCTCCCTCCTCTTTCCTACCACGTCTTTTCAGGAGTGGCAAACTCACTTTACAACAGCTAACCATTCACCTTCAATGACTTTACTGTTCATTTATTGAATTTTGAGGCAGACAATTGGAAAGCTTGTTTCTCTTTATTGTATGTTCTTGGATTTTTTTTTTTTTAATGAGTAGAATCTAAGATTGTAGTACATAATTCGGCAAAAGTGTTCACTATCCTGGTGTCTGGTGAACAACAACAACTGTTAATTGTAATGCAGATTTCAGGAGAAAAGAATTTACTGTTGATAACTTTATTAGGTACAGTGCTGATACTCCTAAAAATATTATCTGCTAATCTTCCTAACATCCTCCTTGGTAGGTATTTATCTCCATATTTACAAATGACTAACATAAGCTTAAAGATGTATTCCAGCTAAAATTCCAACCCGGGTTTTTGTGTTTTTTTTAATGTGGTATTTGTATTTTATTTTTTTAGAAAAATATTTATCAGTACATTTTAGATATACGTAATGATAACATTCCTCAGAGGAAATTTGTACTGTACATGATATATCTTGCTTCGTTTTTACCCCATCCTTTCCCCTCTCTTATGGAGCAAAGGCTTGCATAATCTTACTACCTTGTGTCCCATTACTTTCAAGGAACCACATCTTCCAATCCAGGGATCAGAACTTGAACTAGCTGTTCTGTGTGAACCTCCCAAGTTCATAACAACATAAAAAACTATCATATATGTTCTAATTGGTTCTACACAATGTAACTGTGAGGTACTCAGGACTTATGTATGCCTACTTTACAGAAAGATTATGTTCGAGGTCACATAACTAGTGTTCCAGGCTAGTTCTCTTAGCTACAGGTCACCTTTGGACTATCAGGAACATTTGATCTTTATCCTCACTAAGCCAAGCTTGGCAGCAGTGATTATGACAGCCAGCTTAGTAATGGCTGATGAAGCTGTTCTGGAGATTTGGACTTATTTCTGGTTAAATTCTAATGTCCTTGCACCTAGTGACTCGAGATATTTCTCCCATTGTGTCATCAGAAATTTCTTTGATACAAGTACCAAAATAGAGCTTGCAACTATTATCTCAATTTTCATTCATGCTCCAACTCTGGTGCAATCGATGTGATTTCAACAGATTTATTTTAATTTTTTAAAGTAATGCTTATACAGCATTATCATTATATATAGGGGGTTATATCAGCCTTATTGTATTTTGTTTTAGAAAAAAATTATGTTCAGGAAAAACTCTAAAGGAAGAGTGATTTCATTTTACCACAACAATTAATAACTTCTTTAGTAACAATACTGATTATATAGTCAAAGCATTTTATGAAAATCTCTGTAAAATAGATGTAAGATTCCTATTTTATTTCTACAGAAGAGGAGGTTGGAATTTAGAATGATGGGAAAATTTTAGGAATCACATGGCTGAACTGGTAAAACCAAGAATTAAATCCTATAAGTCTAATTGGTGAAAAATTGAAGACCATGCATGCATGATTGATTTCTGTGCAACACCTACACCTCTACCTGATGACAAGCAAAGGTCCATATATGGATGTAAAGGCGTAGAAGATTCCATACAACCATACTGGAAGGGGAAGGGGCTTAGAAGGATTTTGCTTCTAAGATTATTATTAAAATTCATATTACAGAATAACCCATTCCCAGTAAAATTTAATTGCTCACGAACATACATTTCTCACAAACAAAATACGGACATGCTTTTGTTCTCTCTCCCTCCTGTGTTTTTCATTCCTTACTGAACTTGACTCTTTATCCAGGCCTTCTTGGACCTATGCTGAAAGCCCCAAATATTTCCCCTACCACTTATAACCTGCCCAAGAAGAGCTGAGTTCTCAGCTCTAAATGAGGCCTCGATAGTGCAGTACCTAAATTTCAATTATCTGTTCTGCTAACAAAGATGAAAATTAGCCACGCTGAGAAAGATGTCCTTCCCTATAAAAGGGCTAGTACAGAAGCCACGGTCTGATCCTTGACCACATAATTGCCTTTGGTAATTGTTCTTGACATAACTGCCTTTGGAATTATAATAACGACCCCTCTGACACACAAAATCCAGTTCGGGTGAGACAGATGAAGGGATGTGTCCTGTGCCTTCACACCAGCATGGTCTGTCCCTCTTCATGCATCCCTAGGTGCAGTAAGTCCAGTTCCTGACACTGACTTTGAGAGTGCTTTCTCCATATCCTTCCTCTGCCACATCCTTGGACTAATCCAAACTCTTCCCCTCGCTCCTGTGATGATAAGGAGTGTGGGAATGACAGCAGGACCATGAGAGTCCTTTCCCCCAGGAAGAGCTCTCAGAGCTCTCGAAAGAGCTGTCATGATTCTAGTTAGATGAAGTTTTTGCAAAACCCCAGTGACAGGGTCTTACTTTCTTTTCTTTTTGAATGGATGATTATTTGCTGAATGTATCAGCAAAGTTCCTTAATGTTATTTTTAAAAATTATGTTGGAGGATTTTCTGTATTTTTTTGTATCAGGGGTCAAACTTGGGACCTTGTGCTTGCGAGGCTTCTTACCTGCCCAGTACTTGGGGTTGAGCCCAGAGTCTTCATACTGAGCTACCTCACCACCACCACCACCATCATCATCATCATCATTGTCATCACCATCCTCCTCCTCGTCATCTTATTTACTTATCTTGAGGCAGGGTCTTACTAAATTGCTAAATTGCCCAGGCTGGGCTTGAACTTGCAGTTCTCTTGTCTCAGTCTCCCACAGTTTTAGGATTATAGGTGTGCATCTTCACACCTGGCTGCTTCTACTGTTTTTTGTCCCAAATCTGTGTGTGTGTGTGTGTGTGTGTGTGTGTGTGTGTATGTGTGTGTGACATTCTGTTGTATCCTGTGATTCTCAGAAAAAGGGAAGAATACAGACTTTGAGGCCCCAGTCTCCCTGTACAGCGACACTCTCAGAGACAGTGACCCGGCTCCTCACCTGGGCTTCCTCCCGGTGAGCCGCAGATAGCAGTCATAGATGATGGCAGGGACCCGGTGGCTGACTGCATTCCAATAGTGGGTCGTGAAGTTGGTGGTTGTGAAGTCAGCATTTGGCCTCCTGAAAGCTTTCTCAAATGGGACTTTTTCAAATGTTGCCAAGACGTGTAATCCTGAGAAAAAAAATAGTAAGAGCTTAGCTTCAGATCATAGAAGCTCTTCACATTAGAAGATATTTGTGGTGGATCAAATGAAGACCAAGGATCTGCTGTACAGAGTCAAAGAGTCCATTTCTGCATACAACTTGAAGATTTTTATGCTGGGCAAATGGTCATTTGCAAAGCTAGGAATTGGGTCCTTTTCTTTTTTCTTTTTTTTAGTACTGGGGATCGAATGCAGGACCTTGCGCTTGCGAGGTAGGTGGTGGAACCACTCAGCTAAATCCCTGGCCCTGACTCCTTTTCTTGAAACAGTTACTCTCATACAAATTCTTGGAGAAAAAGTTTCAGCCAATACAAGGAATTGAACTCAATCCATCTTTCAATCCCAGTGTCAACTAGTCTATTCTGGAAGACCCAAGACAGAGGCATGGGCCATGTTTACCATGTTGGGCCATCACTTGCAGAAATGTCAGGAATTTCTTAACAAGTTAAGCTTTATTAAGGTTAAACTTTCTCCTCTTCTTTCTCTCTCTCCTTTCTTTTCTCTTTTGTTTTTCCTTTTTTTTTTTTGAGATAAGAATCTCAGTTATTACAAAGGTTATGTGAGCATGGAACTCTCTCCGTAGCCCAGGCTGGACTTGAACCCACAATTCTCCCATCCCAGCCTCCCAAGTGCTAGGGTTACAAGCATGGATCACTATGCCTGGCTAAACTTTCTTCATAAAGTTTACATAAAAGAGTATAAAGATTGAGTTTTACACAGTCTTTTATTTCTGTGTAATTTCTACTATTCTGGGACTTTGTTAGACTTAATTTTCTGCTATACTCTAGGGGTTTTTTAAAAATGATTTTTCATTTTTATATAATTACTTTAAAACAGCTTAAAAATTTTATGTACATTTGTAAATTCAATAGTCCTCTTCAAATAATATTCATTTAAGTTTAATTTTAGTTTATATAGATTTTCTCAAAGAATGTACCCAAGCTCACGACAGGAGGGTGGTGGGCAGGATCTTCACATTAATCAGAATGTTAGTTGAAAAGATGCAACATGTAAATCAAAGCTTGACACCTGGGTCACTGAAGAGGGTAAGCAGAGCCAGCCATAGCTACAGCTACAAACCACTCAAGCCCTCTGGAGAGAACCATTATGAGAGCACCCTAATATCCCAGGGAATGAACACAGGGAGGAACAATGCAGAGGCTGGACGCCGGTCAGACTCTCCACACCATCCCCCTTTCACCAAGCACTGTGGCTGCTGCAGCCTGGCAGCATCCTCACCAGTGCTCACTGAGGATGAGGGAACCCTTCACCCTGGGCAGAGCGGGAATGAACAGGTGAGCAGGACCTGTGGCTTCCCAGGCACACACTTCTGTGAAACACCCGCCCATTCCCACAGCTGCACACCTGCAAGCAGTTGTATTGGCATCTTCTGTTGACGCCCCGGGGGCACACAGACATGTTCTCAGACTCCCAAGCAACCCACTGGAGCACAGTACACCCCAGTTCCAAGGAAGTCTACCTGCCTGCAGACCTCAGCATTGTGCCTTGAGTACAGGAAGATTCCTATGCTGAGCCAGGGAAAACCCCTCTGAGCTGAGGGGAGGATTCTTGAGGGTATATTTGTTTTGGCTTTGAGTGTAAGAGAAAAGAGGTGAATATAGTATGGCTGCCTGTAATCTGACCACAGCAGGTAAAGAAGGGAACTGTGAACACTCAGACTTTCTGGCAAAGTGGTCCCGTGAATCACATGTACGTTCTCTTGTTGCAGTGTTTGATATCTATCTATCTATTTGTAGGATGTATGTATACATTTGCTTCAATTTAGTAGTGTTTGTTTTCTCTTCTCATTAGTCTCTCTAATTTCTTTAACTCAAGTTTCCATAGCAATGCTATTTTCGTATTTTTTATTGTCTCTCCCAAATTTTAAATTCTTCCTCTCAAGTTCTTAGTTTGCCCTGTTCTTGCCCAGTCGCTCCTGTCTCCTCTCGCAGTAGCTGTTTGCTTCTTTATTCCTTTGTTGTTCCTTATCTTTCCTAGTCCGGTCATTCCTTGCCTCTTTTCCACTTCATACATACACAAATATATCCAGAGATTGTGATAACCTCAAAGCTTTCCTCAATCCCAAGGTATACCTCCCCGCTGCTACATCCGACCCTCACCTCTGCAAATATCTTTTAAAAACCTTCAACATCAGCCCTTCAGCCCAACTAAATGACCTCTAACAGAATTTGACTTCTTACCTAATTTTTAAAAATTGTTCTCTAATTGTTTCCTAGTACTATTCTGCCTCTCTCCCTCTCCCCCTACTGACTTTTTTATCCATCCCTCAATCTCTCCCCTCCACTTCTCCTTCCACACTGAATGCAGGCTGCAAAGACCACTGACAAGGGTGAAAATATAAATGTAAAATCTATCACACAGAAGTGAAGGATCATTGCATCCGATGATGCTCTTATAAACACAAGTAATTGTTTTCTCAAGACACAGGGACAGAGTCTTAAGTAGCTGATGGGGTGTATACTATCTTGGAAAAATAAAGCTGAAAACATGTCACAGGAAGTCAGTATTTCACTAAAAAGATCATATCAATTACAAGCTCTCCTCACCCTACTTGACCTCAACTCGAGGCACCAAAAACGGGAAAAAAGAGGGAGAGGGTAAGATAACCATATACACAGGAACATGGGAAAACAAGGCAAAAAAGACCCCCAAGTTTTCTCAACTCCCCCAAGGCATATCCTGGGGGCACCCTTGGAAAGGAAAGCAGAGTTTTACAAACTGATTAAAGAAGAGTTAAGTAACTGGGCAAGTTCAAAGAAGACATGTCCCAAAAGTTTATGGAATTATCACTCAAAATGACCAGTGGGAATCTGGGGGAAACAGATGAAATATTGGAAGATCTGACTACAATGGTTCAAAACATGAGTGACAAATTTACCAAAGATATGCAGTCCAAGAAAAATCATCTCAGACATAAATATTAGATATAAAAAGTATATGAAACTCATAAATTGGAGAAATGACCAAAGGGAAGATGGTTTCTGAGATAAAGGACAAAATGGTAAATTATGACAAATTACTCAAACTTTGGAAAAGATAAGTGAACAGAAAAATAATTCGTCTAATACCTGCTAGATGACACTAAAAAGACCAACCTAAGGCTAATTGGATTTAGAAACTAGAAGACAGTACACATAGAATAATAATTTGTTTACAGAAATTATAGAAGAAAACTTCACCAAGTATGAGGAAAAAATTCAACATTCAAGGAAGTGAGACTTATAGTACACAAACTTACAATGAAAAACGAAGCTCCCACGACATATTATAACTATAGTGCCAGATGTCCAACAAAAAGACAGAATCTTGAAAGCTATCAGAGAAAAGCAAAAAAATCACATAAAGTTAACTCATTAGAATTACAGCAGATTTTGCAACAAACTTTAAAGACCAGAAGAGTTTGGAGTTAAGGATTCAAAGCCCTACAAGCAATCAATTTCCCATGCAGAAGAACAAATCTAGCAAAACTTTCCTTCAAAATAGACAAAAGGACATTCCATGAAAAAGAACAACTCAAGAGATGTATGAATTCCAAATCAGTGCTCCAGAAAGTACTCAAGAATATAGACAGATGTAACAAAGCCAACAAAGCTGAAAATCCAGATGGAATGAATACATCAAACAAGGTGAGTAGATTAAAGAAAAAAAAGAAAGAAAGAAAAAGCAAAAGGAGTCACCAACAGAGGAAGTATGCAATGACAGGAAATAATCTACACCTCTCAGTAATACTTCTCAAGATTAATGGCCTTAACTCCCCCAACTAAAAGATGAAGATTAGAAGACTGTATCAAAAAACAGAACCCATCACTGTTACATTCAGGAAACTCACCTGATGCCAAAAATATCTACAGGCTAAAAATAAAAGGATGGAACACAGTTATTTCATGTATCAGGACCTCTAAAACAAGCAGGAGTAGCAATTTTACTTTCAAAATAAACCTCAAGCTAAAATCTAATAGGAGAGACAAAGATGAGAGAGTCATTCAACAAGAGGAGAGAACATTTATAAATATATATGCACTGAATACCTGAGCACCTATCTTCATTAAAACAAATGCTGCTGAACATAAAAGATCAAATAAATACTAACATAATCATGGTTACCTCAATTACCTCAATTTTGCAAAGAAACAGATCATCTAAACAAAAAAATCAATAAAGAAATATCAGAGCTGAACCACACCTTTAAATATGGACTTAATATCCACAATGTTCTACCTTAATACAACAGAGTACAAATTCTTCTCTGCAGCACATGGGCTTTTCAAAATGGTTTACAAAGCCTGCTAAAATAAATATAAAATAATTGCAATCACTCCCTATTTACTATCAGAACATTGTGCAATGAAACTAGAAATCACTCACAGAAGAAATTTGGAAACAGCTGGAAATTTCATACCACACACCTGAACATACAATGAGTCCTAGAAGAAATCAAGGAAGCAATTAAACAGTTTCTGGAGAAAACAACAATGCCAGTACAACATACCAGAACCTATGGGACACAACAAAAGCAGTCCAAAGAAGGAAGCTTATTGAAATCAATGCTCACATTAGAAAAACAAAATGAACTCAAATAACTTAATGAAGAACCCCTAAATGCTTGGAAACAACATCAATCCAAGCCCAGGCCAAAATTAAGGAGGAAAACTATAAATAGTAGAGCAGAAATTAATGAAACCAAAGACTAACAAAACAATGCAAAGGGTCAACAAATCAAAGATCTGGTTCTTTGAAAGAATATACAAAATATATAAGTCCTTAGTCAAACTTCCCAAGACAGAAAAGACTCACATCAATGCTATTAGAAATGCAAAAGGCAAAATCACAATGGACATCATCAAAATCCAGAAGAGAGTAGTAACTATGAAAATTTGTATTTCAAAAAATTAGAAAATCTTGAAGAAATGGACAAATTCCTAGGCTCATGAATTTTAAAAACTAAACCAAAAAGATATAGAAATCTTGAACAATCCAATAACAAACAATGAAACTGAAGTAGTAATAAAAAAAACCCCACCAATTTAGAGTCCAGGACCTGCTCAATTCTCCAAAATCTTTAAGGACATTTTATCACCAATCCTCCTCAAATTCTTAAATGAAACTGAAAGAGAATCAGTGCTTCCAAACTCATTTCTGGAAGCCAGTATCACTCAGAGCCCAAATCCAGACAACGAAATAACTGAAAGGAAACTACAGGCCAATCTTCTTAACAAACATAGATGCAAAAATCTTCAAGATATTGGTAAAGAGAATGCAGCACATCATCAGAGGGGTTAGCTCTCGTATCCCTTGATCATTCACATTCTCAGTGGTACACCAGGAGACTGAAAGCAACATGTTGTGCAAAAGCAATTGTCCAGCAGGGAGGACTATCGATTCACCGACACTGCTCACTTTTGCTTGATTTTACTATAGGTTTTCAATGTCTGTAGCCAATAGGCACCTTATTCTTTAGAATCATGCATATGTTCCCACTGTCTGCTCTCTTTGGCACATCACAATACATTTTCTTTATCATTTGCAGCCACTTTGTTCCTTTACTTATTGTTTTCAACTTTCTTCCCAACTGGGGTGTCAGCTCCAGGACCCACACTGTGAATCCCTGCAACAAACACCGGAGGCTCTGTAGTCACGTGACCAGAGACACTTACCCATTTTGAGCCAATTACAGGGATTGAGGTTACCAGATGTGCAGTGGTATATTAATGTCGATTTAGGTCTAGAAGATGAAATAAAAATTAGAAAAATACAACAAAATGGAAAAGTAATGAAAGAGAAATGAGGGGAAATAACAAGACAATAGTTTCAAAAACTCCCATGACTAAAGGAGTCTGTTAAAAAGTCTCATCTTTTATTCCTTCTTTGGGTTGATATGCAAAATGGAAGTTTAGGTAAACTGTGGGCGTATAAAAGACATCCAATAAGTATGAGAGATTGGGGAGTATATGTCTGAGCTAGTATGAGAAAAATTTAATTTTGCTTATCACTTATTAATGGAGCCAAATAAATAAGCAACTTATTTTTTCCTTCATATCAGGAAATTTTCCCACACACAGTGACCCAAGCTTTTGGCATTTACCAGGAACTGAACTGTTCAATGAGATATATAACATGCCAATATTTCGTCAACTTTTATCATTTCCTTGCCTTAAGAAAATGAAGCTGTAGCACAGATTACTGAATAGAAAGAAAAGTATTTTGGGTATCAAGAATTTTATCGTTACAGGATTTTCAGAATACACTTTTATGATCAACCAAATACTAAACAGTATTTATGCAACAGCTCAAGGCATATATGGTGGTATACTGGGGACTATACAAACACGGAAAGAGACATTTTATCTTACTAGGGGTCTTCTACAATTTTGAGAGGGCACCTAACATATTTGCCCCTTTCCTCATCACATTTTTGGAAGACCACTCTCCATACCTGTGTACTGCGGTATACCAGCCTGCTGCTAAAGTGAGATTGACAACTGTATCAGCGGGGATCAAATCTGCAACAGCCGTTGGAGTAGCTCTTATGGACCGAAGAAACCCTTTCCCAGCCTGCACAGGTAAAGGAAGAGCCGTCAGTAAAAACAGCTAACATCGATCTGCTGCTGCTTGCTAGGTTATTTTATGTTTGACCTCCCAGCCTATCCAACACTCCCAGCCACCATTTAAGGAACCACTAGTGGTCATCAGATTCCTTTAGGGAATAAAACTGCTCAGATTTGTAGAGTTAATATACTTAATTTAAAGACTGCTGCATAGCAAAAGAACCAACCAAGCGAGTGAAAAGAAAACCCACAGAATGGGAAGACACATTTGCCAGCTACTCCTCAGAGAACCTATATCTAGAATATACAAGTAACTAAAAAATATTAGACCTCTCCAATGTCTAAAAGACTCAATCAAAAAATGGGTATGTGAAATGATCAGATACTTCTCACAAGAAGAAGTACAAATGGCCAATAAATACATGAAGAAATGCTCACCACTGCTGGCCATTAGAAAAATGCAAATCAAAACAACTCTGAGATGCCATCATACCTAGAAAGAATGGCTAAAATCAAGAAACCAAAAAATAACAAATGCTGGCAAGGATGTGGGGAAAAATGAACCCTCCTATACTGCTGGTGGGAACGTAAACTGGTATAACCACTATGGAAATCAATGTGGAGATTCCTCAAAACACTAACACTGCAATTTCCATTCAGTCCAGCTATTTCCCTTTTAGGCATCATCTTCCTGAAAGAGTTAAAGGCTTCCTATTCCAGGATACATGCATACAGTGTATATGCAGCACAATTCATAATGGCCAAATTTGGGAAGCAGCCCATATATCCATTTATGGATGAATGGATAAAGGAATGTGGTTTTTACACATAATAGATACTACCCTAACATAAAGAGAGATAAACTTAAGTCCAGGGATGTAGCTCAGTGGTTCCACCACCTGCCTCACAAGCACAAGGACCCAAGTTCGATCCCCAGTACCAAAAAAAAGGAAGATAAACTTGAATCATTTGTAGGAAAATGGATACATCTTGGGACCATAATGTTAAGTGAAATAAACTAGACATATGAACTTAAGTACTGCATGTTTTTCTTATATAATGAACCCTAATTATAAAATAAAGGGTGAAATAAAAGGTAGATAATAGTAATAGGGTGATAGATCTTCTCTCAAATGGAAAGGGGAGCAAGAGAAGAAGGAGGGGAAAGGCAGGAGAAGGAGAGGAGGTGTAAAAAGGAGTGAAGATGTGTTACACACAAGCACTAACTCTGCACAAGGAATCTGGATACTATTCACTGTAATCATGGACTAATTAAAAAAAAGAAGCACCAGACTGTCACATCTTTTTCTTTTGGTACTTGGGATCAAACTCAGGAGCTTGCACTTGCAAGGTAGGTGGTGGAACCACCGAGCTAAATTCCAGGCCAAAGATTGTCACATAACATATTTTAAGAATTCAGGTTTCCTAAAATTGTCATGATGCTTTTTTTTTTAACCACTTCATAAGTGACTGTTTTCTCCTAGTGCTTGTTAACTTACAAGTACTAAAAGGTTAAGCCACATTTGTCTGGAAAAGAGTAATAAATACAATTGCACCATTTAATAGAACAAAAATTGCTTTTGAAAAAAACAATTATTTACTTTTTGTTCAGTATCTTAGTTCACTTCAAAGATCACTGATCTTTATATAAGATGCAATAATTGGGAATTATTCATATTAATAATTTATAGACTTTTGCAGCATGTTGATTCTTTACGTTTTGCATTTTTCCAGCATTCATTTGACGTTATTAGCACTTTCTTATGTTTCTAATTTATTTTTCCTGTAGCTGATTTCCCTTTTCGTGAACATAAGAAACCAGTTTTTGGAAAATTTTAGAAAATTTGAATAAATGTGCAGCTTTGCAATATAAGAAAATCCATTCTGGGCCCACGTTAAAATAATGACGCTCTAAGTCATCCAACGTTTCTTTTCGCCACCCAAGTGGTAGGGGGAGGGAGTCGAAGGCAGGTAGGGAACAGAAAGAGGCGCCTGGAAATATCAGGGGCAGAAGGGAGTTCACTGTCGCTGTCTTTGGGAAGCCACCACCGGCTGTTTCATGTTTGTATCTTAAGGCATAGTGCGCGAGGAACAAAGATGGTGAAATATGTGCACTTTAAACTTACTTAGATAACTCAGTTTCTATTCAGTGTCCAAAAGGTACAGTCATAGTTCTGGTCCTCAGCTACCTCACTGTGGGCTGAAGTGCGGCTCTGTCATCTGGCAGACGCACGACGGGCTGCAAACTGCTTCCTGCTGACACTGACTTCCACCTCTGAAAGGGGTGCCCTGACATGCAGTGTTCTGTCCCGGATCTGTCAAGACTGGTAATGCTACACGTCTCCTTCATCTACATACCTCTTACATATGGTTAATCAGGATAGGATTCTTTTACTGCCTCCCAAGTTTGAGGCACTAATCCAAGCTATTAAGAAAAGTGGAAAAGAGAAAATACCCCCATCTTGTGGTAACTAGAGGGAAATTCTTGATGTTCATTTTTCCAAGACAAAATTCCTGAAAGTAATCGATAGCACATTACCTCTATTCTCCTGATAGAATCCTCACAGAATGAAGGCAATTTCATGCTGTGTGTTTCTTCAATCAGTAATGTTGAGATAAGCTATTTCATTTTTTTTCAGAACAGTAACGTGTGTGTGTGTTCAGATCAATGAAGCTAACATTAAGAATTCAGTTACCATTCCTCGGCTACATTTCAAGGGATTACTTCCCCATCGTTATACGTACCGCAATAATGATCCCGCTGGGTCCATTTAGGTTATCAACCCAACCCTGAAAAAAAGGAGGTCTCCGTTGGTTATGTGTTTCAGAGAATCACTGTCTTTGGAATATCTGTAGCTTAATCTTAATAAATTTCAAACCAGAACAGGGAGAGCCTAGCTAATCGAACACAGTACCAATGCAGTATTTCTAAGATGCCAAACCAAGATCAGTGGCAAAGCACTTGTTATTCTATGTACTTTGCCTGGCTGTGCAAAATACAAACTTTGTTCAGATCGATTTTTATACCAGTCCCTGTTGGTTTATATGATGTTATAGGCTAAGTTAGAATTTGCCTTAATGTTATGATTTGCTAGTTGATTCATCAAATATTAATTTTTCATCATCCGAGATCTGGTTTTAAGCTCTCTCAAAACATTTCAGACATGATGTATAGGAAGTACTCATTTCTCAACAACTTTAACACAAATGAGTCTGTAGAGTGTGTTTTTGGTCAGGGCAGTGTCAGCCTGCTTGTAGATATCAGAGGAAAGATGATATTTAGGCCTAGTTGGGGCAAATGTCTTTTTGGGTTTGTTTCCCATTCCCCAAGCTTAGTCCATTATTGATCTGTAGAAGTCAAAATGTGTACGTGCAATGGAAGAGGAGAAAAGAGAGAGAAGACAAAGTGTGGAGTGTTTGGTGACCCTGGGACTAAGGATGGCACTTCAAACATGACTCAAGCCCTGAATCAGGAGCTAATCAGCTCCCTGAAGTTGGACAGTGCTGGCCCAGATTGCAGATGACACCGCTCTGCACTGCTGGGATGTGTGGCTGGCTGCCATCTTCTCTGGCCCTGGAGCTGCATAGAGGGGTCTTAGAAGAGATGTTCCTTTCAAAAGGTGACAGCAGTACACATAGATTAAAAAAATATTATTATCCTGACCAAAGACACTGCAAGCTTTGCAATTCTTGTTTATCCTGGCAGCTGCAATTGTACCAATTTGACAGTGACAAACATTATGGTATAAAGGATGGTTAGAAAGTCAAGCAATGAAATGACCCCCCGTGGGATTTTGGGAGTAGTTAGTTGGCACTATTTAAGATCTCCGCCCATCTCTAAGACCCTGAGCATAACCCCCAAAGGAGGCTCATGTGGCACAGAGTCCGAGGCAAACACTGAATTTTGCCACCATCATATAATAGATTCTTATTTGATTTGCTACGCTCAGCCATAAATCCCAAGGGCACAGAGAGGTGGATCGGGAATGGGAGGCCTCAAAAAGAAACGGAGCCACAAAGGCCTGGTTTAGAAGCACAGCAGGGACACAGGAGAGTGGCTTACTGGGAAGGGCTCCTGCCAGGTGGGCCCCACAATGGAGGGTCTGATGATGGCGACGTTCATGTTCTCACTCTCCTGCTGCACCACAATCTCTCCCAAGGCCTTGGTGTAGGTGTAGGTGTTGGGCCGGTCCCCGATCAGCTTGGGAGTGATCTCATCAATGATGGCATCGTCCAACCACCTGAAGGCAGAGAAAACACGTTCTAGCAAGATGTGCTACTTAACAGAACACAGAGAAACTGTGAGACACAGATAATCACACCTAGCTTCCACGTTCCAGGGTAGTAACAGGTTGCCAAAGGTGAGTGTGAACCTGTTCAAGTCAGGTATGGTGCATGAGCTGTTTGCTGTCTTCTGCAAAGCCAATCTAGTCAAACCCTACTTCCTCCCAACAAATTAGATGATAGATAGATAGACAGATAGTCACGTGATAGACGAATCGTGGGTAGGTGATAGGTATAGACAGATAATAGATGATAGGTAATAAAAGATAGATGATAGATGACAAGCGATAGAAGACAGATGATACATAAATAGGTGATAGATAATAGAAGACAGAGAGTAATACACGATAGATGATAGGTTGATAGAAGACTGACAGAGACACATGATAGATGATAGAAGATAAACGATAAAGACCAGGGATAGACGATCTATAGATAGATATGTGACAGGTGATAGATTGATAGATGATAGAGACGGGTTTAACAGATGTACCATCTACTGCTTATAACATCTTACCTCTAATTACCCTCACTTCTCTGACAGGTTCATAAGAGCACTCACTAC
The DNA here is from genome assembly GCF_012274545.1 of Fukomys damarensis. Classification (NCBI taxonomy): domain Eukaryota; kingdom Metazoa; phylum Chordata; class Mammalia; order Rodentia; family Bathyergidae; genus Fukomys; species Fukomys damarensis. Next base: position 1,987,009 of record NW_022900927.1, on the reverse strand, counting down.
TCTGGCACCCAAGCGCACACCACGTGCTGGGTCTGTGGCTCAGAAGTCCCTCGTCCACGTTGGCAGCCCCCCCCCGCCCCGCCTTGGGGTGAAAACCCTGTGCACCAGTCCCGAAGGCCAGAGCCTTCAGTTTGTAAAATTTTACCCAGTGCCTCAATAAACAGAGCAACAGTGGCTGAGCTGTAATCTGCTTCAGCAAGTCTATGAGATGGTATTTCGAAGGTTTGCTTAGAGCCTCGGAGAGTAACCGGCAGCTGTTTCTGGAGATTTCTAATGAACACCGCAGTCTACGCAGCAGCTACAGCGCTCTGAAGCAGTGTCAGCGGCGGACCGCCGAGCCGCCCATAGACGGAGGAGTCAAGCGCACGACGGGGTCACCACAGCACCAAAACGCGTCACGGCCATCTGACCATCCCAAGTCTAACTACACTTCTTTAAAAGAGCAACAAGTTCTTTTCACCTAAATACATTATGTTCATTTTAGCCAGAAGATCTATTCAATTAAACGATGGCTATAATACAGTTTTTTTAAAAAAATTGGACAACCTAAATGCATTTGTGCAATTTTTATAGGTAATGCATTTCATGCATTTATTCCTACTTTATGGGACAGGACATAACCACATTGTTTTGATTGTGGAAAATCTTAGCCATTACAGCTTTGCTGCCGTGACAGATGGCTTAGCACTTGCGATGCGTGTGATGATAACAATTATTCAGAATCTTAATAACTCCTCAGATATTGAGGTGGAACATGAAGACTGGCTATCATCTTTTAGGTTTTCTTGCTCTGCTTCTGATAGTGCCAAGTATGTTCTGAATATTCAAATGCCTCTTATGGGGAATAGAGAAAGATTAAGAATTTTCTAGAATTAAAAACAACTCCAAATACATATGGAAATAGAGAATACTTCAATTACGGGCCCACCTGGGTGTGGGGAGAGAGCATGAGACAGTGCGGGTCCATCTGTCAGTGTCCAGGATTCCAGGATCCCATAGACACCAAAGTCTGTGGATGTTCCAGTCTTCCGTGGATATAAGCTATTCACTTCCTCCTATGTGATTTAAATAATCTCTAAGTGACTTCTAACACTTAGTGAAATGCAAGTGTTACATAAATAGTTGCTATTCTGTATTTTTAGGGAATAATGCCAAGAAGAAAGTCTGCCCATGTTCAGCACATAACACGGATCGCAAAAGCCAAGTTTAGAAAAAGCTCAATTGCTACAATGCTGTGATGAAAAAATTCTACGAAAACATCAGAAGGCAGCAATAGCGGGGAACCTATGTCACTTAGATTGCACTGGCTCCGTGACTGGTGCTCACATCCCTGGGAAGGAGGACAGTGGGGTTCTGCACAGTGTGGAGAGTTGGTGCGTCACAGAAAACACTAGACCTGTAGGCGTCCGAGGAAGCAAGTGCCAAGGAGCTGAGGTATTCTGCACATGGTTTACTGCTACACCTCTCAGCACCGCCTGGTTTTCACTGTAGTATCTTTGGACTCCCTCCATTTCCGCTTGTGTAATATGGAAATACTTTTATCTGTTCTAAAGCCTCAGGGTGTCACGAGGGCAAACAGGAACAGGATGACTGCACACGCAGCTCCTAATAAAACACTGTGAGAGTCAGTGGGACTAAAGTTTGTTTGTGGTACTAGTGACTGACCCTAGACCTGTGCATGCTAGGCAAGCACTCTACCTGGGGGCTGCACTCCCCAACCCAGTGGAATTCTTCTTTTTGAATATGGTCTTAGATTATGTATTCTAACACTGCTCAAAAGACCATCCACCATCTCCTCCCATCTGGCTGCTTCCTAGATTCAGAGGAGATCAAGGTGACAGATATTCATAAATTGTAGCTGAGCGAGGCCCTCTTCAAGACTTATCCTCTGTTCCATGTTGCTGCTATTGCTTGTTCTCCATCTGTCTTTAAAGCAGTAAATACATGACCATTGCAGAACACTACATATAAACCAGAGCACTTCTCTGTAATTAGCCAAGGGCTCATCAGGGTTTTCAGGGAGCTGTTTTATACCCATGGGTCTCCAATTCTGAACTTCTACTTAAATTGCTGCAAAAACATGAAGTTGGAGTCAGTCTCAGAAAGCAGTGTGCATGTCTACTGTACAAACATGCACATGCATCTTCTAGTTTGTACTAGTTCTGCTTTGCGATGTATCGCACTGACATTCCACCATTAATCACTGTTTGCACAGGAGCTGAGCAGAATAACTAGAGGAAATGAATTCCACAAAGAAGAATTGCACAGGTCTCCTGGTAAAAGCCCAGGTTTGTGTGTTCCATCATGGGACTGCTAAATCAGCTTTCAAGGTGAGTCTGATAATGCATAGTTTTAATAAGCTCTGGTGATTCTTAGGGTCAGGCAAACTAGTGAAACATTAATTTGAAAGAAGTTCACTCTACAAACTCGAGGAAGTTTAAGCACACTGGGATTAGTTCTCAAAAATGCACTGCTTCTTGGAGTAAAAGTTTCAATAGAATTGAGTGAAGAAATGAAATCCTTGCTACTAGAAGCACAGAAATGTAAGATAAGATGCCTGTGTCTGCTGTAACCTGGTATCTGACTCGTTGTGTGTAACGACCCTGTATATAGAGCAGTAGCCGTGTCAAGCTCGGTCTCCACCATGATAACAAAGAAGTGCTTTTCATTCCTTTGCATCTGCTGCAGTACCCCAGTTCTAGTTGCCACACTGCTGTACCCCTGGTGATGGCTTTACTGGCTACAGCTGCCACCGACTCTAACCGGGTTGCTGCCCTACTTCTCTCCAACGTTAGTATTATCGCTGGCTGTGTTACAATTCCCAAAGCCCACTGTCTTCTTGATGGAAACAAGCAGGAAGCAACCAACAAAACCCACTAGGGTGTGCGCATGCACACACACACGGCCCCTTCTTCAGCTCCTCCCCACTGCCTGTGGGATTCAACGCCAGGCCCCAAGACTCCCCGAGGTGGACCCAGCCTGCCTTCCCTCACAATCCGCCTCCTCCACCTCCAGACGTCAGCTATTTCCCTGCCATGCCCTGCTTTCTTGCTCCAGGTGCCCTGCCTGGCATGGGCCCCATCTCAGCTGGCCCACCTCAGCCCCTGTTCCAGGCCCAGCTCAGACATTCTGCGGCCACCCCTCCTGCCCTGCTCCCACAGGCTCACCTGCAGCACCGTGTGCAACGCTACCCCGCTCTTGTGGGTTGGTTTTAAGCTCCTCAAGAGTCTGTATTTTAAGAAAGCACCTTTTATTCTCTGGCACTGCCTGGAATGTAGCATGGTGGAAAGACCCCAGCCTTCAGAATCAGTGTCTATGGATAAAGACAGTGCCTGTGACTTATGCTAGGGGACGTCTGAAAAGCTGCTTAGCTCACCTGAGCATCTTGCTCTTTTATTAGTAAAGCCACAATACTCACCTCAACCTGACAGAATTATATGGAAGAATGAAATGTCTGCAAAAGTTTCTTGTTCACATAACTGCGCAGGATTGGTTCATCTCCCTCTCTCTGTTCTCTGTGCATACTAACTAGACTTATTTAAGAATGTTAAGGCACTAAATACTTGGATACATCATAATGTAGTTCCTAGTTTGAGTGACAGCAGGTTTTTATACAGGCGCAAATGTCCTTTTCTTCTAAGCTAGTTACCCTAACATTTACCTTGGCCTAAAAAATACAGAAACCACAAAACCTTACCTTTCCTGGCCTGTTATATACAATTTAAAAGAAACATTCTACTTTAGCTGTTATCCTGCAAAACTGAGATATCACAGGCCACTCCTGATCTCTTTACACACTGAAATTTCTAAAGGAAAACAGCACTAAACATGTAGAGAGGAGTCACAGAGGGGAGGAGACAGTAATAAGGGCAACCCCCGGCTGAGGAGAGAAGGCCTGCAGGGAGGAAGGCAGAGACGCAAGGACCAGAGCTGGAAACAGGAGCTGCTCTGTATGGGAATCATCATACCACCGTGCTGGGTAAAAGGATTCCGAACTCCTGTTTTAGCTGTCACTAATGTGTGTTTATAGCACTGCTTTTGTATGAACACAATCCAACATCATCTTTCTGGAATGGTTCTGGACCAGTGTGATTCTGGAAGTTTCCAGGCTGGAGCCAAAGGCAGGGAGTGGAGGCCTAGGAGCGCAAGGCTGCTGGACTGCAGAGCAGGGGCTGTGAAGGGTGGGGCAGGGGTGGCAGGGGAGGGGCTCAGGCACACAGAGCTGCTCTTTTCCTTCCTTAGTGCCACTCTAGCCCAAGCAACTGGGAAAACTCCTGACGAAAAAAGTGTAAGTCTTCTTTTATTTCCCGGCACTGGAATCCTGTCCAACTCACTTTCTGGGAAAAGAAAGGGCCGTTTGACATTTCTATGGGTGATTTTCATGAGAGCATAAAGCCCAGAATGTAGATTCAAGACGCATCGCTGTTAACTCTTGACTTCTTTCAGAGAATGGAGCCACCGGAGGAGAGGAGCAATGACAGGTGCCACCCACCTCAGTTACTCCTGATACAAACTCCACAGGGACAGAAAATGTAAAGCCCCAGAAAATAGCTTTTATTTTAAATACAAGTCAATAATTAAATGGAGAAGAAATTAGAGGAAAAAAAAAACATTTTATTTTTCTCTCTGTCTCTCTTTCTCTCTTTTGGTGGTACTGGGGGTTAAATCCAGAGTCTTCACATTGAGCAAATGAGCTACATCCTCAACCCATATATATATATATATATACACACACACACACACACACACACATATATATTTATTTATTTATTTTGAGTCAGGTCTCACTCAATTGCTGAATTGCTCAGGCTTGGCTCAAACTCGAGATCCTTCTGCCTCAGCCTCCCAGAGTGTGGTGGGGATCATGGGTATACAGCACCACTCCGGGGTAGACAAAATATTTTCTTAAGACAAAGCAAATAAGTGTGGATTGAAATGAATTAGTACAAGTTGAGCACCCTTAACCTGAAAATCTGAAATACAAATGTCAGTTACAGTGGTTCTTAACTTGGGTACCTCCCCCTTCACTTGTACTTGAAGCGTACAGGAAGTGCTGAACACCTGAAGATAATGAACGGAGTTTATTCTGTGAAGCCTAGGGAGCCAGGGCCTGGAGTGAAGGACCAGCAGAGGCCCAGGCTGTGTTCTCCTCCTTGCCCTTTCTGGGTGAGCCCTCAGACTCCTTTCCTGCCTCTGACTGCACTGTGACCTGTCCGGCGCTAGGGGGCCGCAGTGCAGCAGGGGTGGGTACTCACGTTTGCAGTCAGAGGCCCTCCTCTCCGGGACTGTAGACAGTGACACTCACTCACAAGGGACAGCACAGGTAGGGCACTGCTAGCGGACAGATCTATTCCATCTGTCCTGAAAATGCTCTGGGCTTTTCGCACACCCCGGGCACTGCAGCACCCCTGCCTTCCTGCCTCCTCTCTGGACAAGTTAAGGCTCTGAAATGTTCCAGTGCGCCAAGAAAGCAAAGCCTCAGCTATCTGCAACCCCAAGGCACTTCACATCCTTTACGTGGCTTCCATTTTCCTCTGTCCTAGATATTTCTAAATGCCAGGTAGAAATATCTATTCTCAGCGGGGGAGATAAAAATGTTGCCCCAAAGGGAATGAAGTCTTCGTTTGGCTAAAGCCTTGTAAAGAGGATGTTTTAACACAGTGTAGTATGACTCACAATGGGACAAATTTACTGAATGAAGTAGTCGTTTTTTGCCTGCTATCATATTGTCATGTAGTTTAACAAAATACAAGGTAATGTTCATAAAATGGAGCAGAAAAACAAAAAAGCAGAAAACAGAAATATATTTGAGACTAGAGCTGTGTCCCAAGGAGAAAGTGGTTTCTTTTAGTTGGTAGGAAGAGGAAATTCAAGAGACCTCACCATCGGACAGTAAGGAGAGTATATTTTAGCTGAGTATGTATTTGGACCATTGCCTTCTGCCAGATCTTGCAAGAATTATCATCCCTGAAAGCTTTTCACTGACCATTTGGCTGGCTGCTTGTAAACATTAATTTATCATCACCACTATACAACTGGCCCATTTTCCCAATGATGCAATGGGGGCTCAGAGAGGCCAAGGTTCTCACTCCAACTCACACCACCAGTATGCTGTGGAGCCACAGGGTGAGTCCACGGTCCAACACTGTTCTCCCGAGTCTTGACGCTCCATGCTGCATTTCCTTCATTTAGGGGTAATGCCAAGTTCATTAAGAAGTAAGAAACTATGTCAAAGAATCCAACAGAACAGCAGCTGGCCCACCCCTGGCCCTACTTACTCCATGGAGTCAATGATTTTCTTTGGCTCTACAGAACATGGATAGATCACTTCATCTATGTGCTTCAGGTTGCAATTAGAAAAGGCTGTGGAGAGGTGTATGAAGGCTTCCAGCTTGGGCATCTGGCTGGCCATCAACAGGAGCTGCTGGGTGGCGGTGACGTTGAGCTGCACAGCATGTCTGCAGAGTGGGCAGGGAGACACGGTGAGGGGCCATGCCAGGAGCCCCCGACTGTTGGGTCTTGGGCCCCTGACTCAAAGAACCAAGAAGAGAATGGGCTGTGGCTACATAGTTTCGTGATACTTGGAGTTGTTGCACGTGGATATATTTTGTGTACGGAAACCATAAGGAATGTCAGACTTGCACACACACGCGCGCCATGAGAGGGACCCTGGAACATACCTCAGAGGGTCATCAAATCGTACAGTGGCTGCACAGTGGAAGATAATGTTGGTGGAGGAGAGAAGTTCCTCCATGTCTTCCTTGCTGATGCCAAAGTCATGCTGGTTGAGATCTGCACTAATGGGTCTGATCTTCTCATGCACATTTGGACAGATTTCTTTGATGTTCTCAAACAGCTGAAACACAAATAGAAGTTGGGACAGAAAGATCAGCACCACTACACGGTTCTGGGTGGGCTGCATTGATTATTATACTTCTCAGAACCCGGCTTTCAGTGTGACGCTGAAATCATCCCAGAAGCTGTCTACCTACAGGAGAGCCACCTGCTTTATTCCATGTGGTTCGGCCAGGTTAGTAGAACACCTGCCTTTCTTAACTTGAGAAATATTTTCAATAGTTAGTCCACTCCGCTAACCATCCAGGGGCAAAGGAGTGTTAGGCGGTCATCCACATCCTGCCTTGAGCCTCTTTCCCTCTCTAAGATAGCCCATATGTATTCAGGGTGGAGACAGTGTCTGGTTAGGGCTGATAAATTACTGTTTTCAATGCAAGATTACCAGCTGTTACAAATCACCAGCAATATCACTAGAAACTTGGTTAACTGACTCAGATCAACAAGATGCTTCACAGTGCAAACATAACTACAAGAAATCAAGCTCACTTGTAATGGGTGAAATGAAAATTTTATGTAATCTCATTCTAATATAAATGGAAGTTTATGTTTATTATGAGAATTGTGTGAGTTCATGTGCTTTTTATAAAATTTAACTGATTTTTAAAAAATATTCTAATTTATTTGGAATGTGAAAAGATAACAGATTCTCTGCTTTTTCTTCTGTGCAGAGATTCTTAGGTTAAATTGGTATTTTTCCATTTTCTCAGAAAACACAATTTTAATAGAAATGGTTTTGGTTCTGGCCTGTTTTGATAAGATAGAATTTTGCTGTAGTATATAAACGTTTACATTTAGAAAGGTTAAGAGAAGGGAAATTCAGTATGTGGTTTCAGACATAAAATAGGTAGTAAGAAGAATGGGCTCTCTCCTCTGAACTTCAAATTAAACTTTTATAATTCTTCCTTGATTCTTAGGAGCAGGCTTCTTCCCTTCACTGGAGAGCTGGTCCCAGCATTTGTTTTGTTTTGTGAAAAATACAACGTTAAATCGGGTCACCAGAGAAGTCATGTTTCATCTGCAACAGGCAAGACCATGTTCTGAAGCTGTCCTGGAAACTCAGAGAGGAAGACAGGGGAAGGGAGTCAGAGTCACATGCGGGCTGAGAAAGCCAGCATGTTCGTGTCTCTGAACTACTGTTTCTTTGCACTATCATGCCGGCCCTTTCTCTGGGTATTACTGAAGTTCTGAAAATGACTTAGAAGTTAGATTAATACTGAGTGTTCTTTTGACACCTGGAGTGGATAAGGGACACAAAGTGTCCTTGGCAGGTTCTCAACAGAGGACCTTCCTGCTCATCTAGAACCATTCTGCAAATAGTTCTTCTAATCTCAAAGAAATATGAAATACTTGCTTTGACCACAATTTGTTTTTCCTTTTGGTACCAGGTTCACGTTAACTATACAACAAACATATCTTGGACATTTTGTTAGGTTTATGAAAACTTTGTGCAGTTTCCATTTAATAATTGAATGTGTAGAAGGCTCTTCTGGAGTCTACATGACAGGTACCACCTACTAGAAATTTATTTAGGATTCTGTGGACTCTGACTTTGGTCTGTTGGGACACCTGGCTCCAAGAGAGGAGCAGAATCTCGGTGAAGGGTGGAGCATGCTTTTGGAACAACAGAGAGAGGCCCTGAACCTGGAGTCCTATCACCTGGTGGTTATTTTCAGGCCATCACGAAATAGTTATCCACATGGCCTCACTTTGAGAGGATCTGCCAGAGACTGCTTTTTACTTTTTGCAGGTCACTGAAGCTAATCCTGTCTTTTCTTATCATGTGGATCTTTGATCTTCATTCATACTGTCAGATCCATCTCTTGAAATATGACTATATTACTTCATCTCAGCAATACATAAGAACTTGCTCAATATTTTTAGTTGGTGAAAAAGGGTAAGGTCTTTCATACCAAAGTTCAATCTCTGGGATATCTGGTACTCTGAAAGTAGACAGTAGCCTTAGAGAAATTCTAGAATGATGAATTTAGGCAAATCAAAAGATTCTTCAAGTTAGCTCTAGTCTGAGAACAACCAAAGACAAATAAATACCTGTAAGTCAAAGTAGAAAAAAAAAACAAACCAAAACAAAAACCAATCACACCCTATGTACTGTTTCACCAAAAAAATCACAGAATGTTAGGATTTTGCCAATTTATTAGTAATTCCGAAGAAATGGAGAGAACTAACCTGGAAGTTTTTATTGCATCAGTGAAGACCATTTCTATAAAAGCACAAGGCAGGACAATAAAATAGTATGGTTATTAAAATTAGGAACTTAGCAGGGATATCTGGCAAGATTCTGTTACTTACTAGTTGTGACGAGCACAGCTTTAACTGGAGCAAGTTACTGACTTCCCTGGGCCTTGCTTTCTTTGCATATTTATCTAAAAAGTCAATTGTGTGTTATTTTGTGACCTCAGTGATTAAGCATATATCATTCTGTTTTTCAAAAATATTTTGCATTTAACAAATTTTAGTTCACCTCCCAGTAAAATCAATAGTAAATGCTAAGGGCAACACAATGTTCTCATCTTGTGGTTTTATCGCCCCACGAAAGGTGGGTTTCACAGAGTTCTTCTTCTTGGGTAAGGAAGGAGCTAGCACGGCTAAGAAGATGGAGACCAACCTTGAGACAAGTCCTATTCTTTAACAGGATCTGGTGGCTTGTCTGCATTATCCATGTTAAAGGATGAAAAAAGCCATGCTGAAGACAAGACCTGTAATCCAAGCATTCTGGCAGGCTGAGGCAGGAGGATCACAAATTAGAGTTCAGCCTAAGCAACTTAGGGACAAAAAAAAAAAAAAAATTGGGAAGAGGGCTCAGAAGTGGCAAGTAATCACTCTGCCTTTTTAACAGTGCTGTCACCCAAAGAAGCAATGTCTTTGGGTTGGCAATGCAGTGCAGGTATAAACACGGGCTTTGGAGAACTGCATTCCAATTTTGCTGCATCCTCTCTTTGGCCTTGATTACATGACCTTGGCCAGAGCATGACTTTCTTGGACTAATTTCCCATCTGCCATTGTAAGAGGGGGGCGTATCACAGGGATTTGTGAGAATTAAACAGGATCATGAACATTGGATACTTGGTCGAGTGCCTGCCTCTTGGTATATCCTCAGTAATGGGGAAATCTCTTTTCTGGTTCCACAGCACTTCATTTCCAAAAGCTGTTAGTTAGCAAGGTGTGTTTGTGTCTGTGTGTATGCGTGCATCACATTAGGTCATGCAGTGATCCAGACTTTTATGAGAGCTGAATGTATCCCAGAACCACGTCGAAACCTATGACCTGGTGATGAGTGCCTGCCTCTTGGTATATCCTCAGTAATGGGGAAATCTCTTTTCTGGTCCCACAGCACTTCATTTCCAAAAGCTGTTAGTTAGCAAGGTGTGTTTGTGTCTGTGTGTATGAGTGCATCACATTAGGTCATGCAGTTTTCCATGTGATCCAGACTTTTATGAGAGCTGAATGTATCCCAGAACCACGTCGAAACCTATGACCTGGTGGTTTTTTTCAATGAAACAAGTATGGACAATTGAAATTTCTAAGAACAAGATTTGATGTGATTAGAAGAGATTTTAAAAGAAGAAAATAATTGGAGGTGTAATCAGGCCAGTGATTCAGTGATTGGTGTTATAAAGAAAGCAGGAAAGAATGAGAGAATAAATTGCTTGCCTCATACTGTTGTACATCTGCAGGAACAGCTCCTTCTCTTCTCTTCTTTTCTTTTCCTTCTTTTCCTTTTCTCTCTGTGCTGTCCTCTCCTTTCCTTCCCTTCCCTTCCCCTTTCCTTTCTTTCTTTCCTTCCTTCCCTTTCTTTTCTTTCCTTTCCTTTCTTTTCCCCTTCCCTTCCCTCTCTTCCATTTTTCTTTTCTTCTCTGTCTCTCTCCCTCTGCCTCTCCTTTCCCATAAAGGAAAGGAAGTGGCCCATACAGGACTAAATATGTACCAGCTAATCTGTGTTGAGTCACTGTCAAACTAAAGAACAGCTACTGTTTAAAAAGTTTTCCTTCGTTAATCACGAAAAAATCAGTAATACACATTTTTCCTCAAAAGCTGGTGTGAAATGTCCAGTGAAACCTGCTAAGCTTTGTCTTTATCGATCCTTTTTCTGGTGACATCATTCAGGAAGTCTCCCCCACCTCCCAAACCCAGAATTTTGTTTGGTCTTTGAGGAAGGTGCACTCTAAAGCTGGTACAAACTCATCACAACCATTCGCTGTCTAAAGTCTTGTTACAGTTTAAATCAAGAATGTCCCCGAAGAGCTTCGTGTACTCAGAGGTGGGGCTTTTGAAAGGTGGCTGAATTATGAGGTACTATCACTGACTTGCTGTTTGGGGGTGGGCCTGCTTAGAGGCAGGTCTTGGGGGGTGTGACCTGGTAGGGCCTGTCTCCCTTCTCCCTCCGCTACTTGGCCATCATGACATGGGCACCTCTTCTCCACAGGCCTCTCTACCATGCCATTTTGCCCGGTAGCTGGCCAACTATGGACTGAAAATATGACCTAGAATAAACTTCTCCTTCTTGAAGTTGCAGGGGTCAGGTATTTTGTTCCAGCACAAGGAAAGTGACTAATACTGTAGCTCAATACAGTACAGAAGAATACAACCACTTTTGATATTCTCTCAATGAAAACTTTTTTAGATTCTGGGCTTACAATCACCCTTAATTAACTACATACATCACACTTATTGTATAATTTCAACTACTTTGGATTTTTATTTTCCATGTATAGATATTGTCGTTTTGATATTTCCTTAAGGAATTATTCAAAGTAGATTACTATTGACTAAGATCTTAACTGTTTATGTATGGGACATGACTGTTATAAAATCAGACATCTTTAAGGCACTAAGAAACCTCAGAATGCTGTCAATATTTCTTTGAATTTCACAACTGAATAATTTATTTGCAGCTCATTATCAGCTGAAGAGAACAGCCTCCTTGAGATTTTTAAGCCACATTAAGATAGCAGTATGATAAAATATCAATATTTCTATGTAGGTTTGTTTTTTATACAATGGAAAGCTGATTGGTTCACAATTAAATGAGCACATCTTCATCAGTAAAAGACTAAGCAGTTGGCTTGGGAACACTGAGACCCACAAGTTGAATAGTACTGGTCTGTGATGAGAGCACTCATATTTCAAAACATGACATATAGCATATTTTTTTTATTAGGAGCTCCTTATATTTGCTGAAAAAGTAGAAGATGCTTTTGAAAATAATCTTGTATACTCACCATCATATTTCTGATAAAAATAAGTCAAATTTTAATTTTCATGAACACTTCAACTAAACATAAACTGAACTTACAGCTGCTGTGATAATTCTAGAAATTCGCAACTGTTTTCTGCTGCCTTATTTATTTACTATTTTAAAAGAATATTTTATTTTCCTCCCACTAAAACAGTACAACATGTTCATTGTAATTGTATTTGGAAAGTAAGAGATTTATGGCTTTATTTTTTCACTATTAAAAAGGGTTGTTTCTTTCCTCATCATAAAAGTCACATCCTCAATATAAATGGAATTTGAAATTTCCAAAAAATAAAATTAGTCCAGCAAATATGTGTTTATGATCTTTCTGCACTGAATATTTTGCAGGCATTTCCTCACTTGATTTACTATTCTAGAAAACATGATTTTAATGCCTTTATCCTAATCTAACACATGTATGATTTGTTTAATAATTCCTTTATAGTAGAATACTCAGATTAGCTTGTTTTGTAACTATAAATAGTGCTATAATAAATATATTTATATATTATTTGTGCATCTGGTTGTTTTCTTGAAGAAAGTCTTTGAGAAAGTCCTCAAGAATCTGCTGTTACTCAGATGCTTTCTCCTCTATTGATCTGTTCCTTTAAGTGTTCAGGCCAATACTCAAGAAACTTCATCATAATTAAGAGAATGAATTCTCTTTCCTGATTCTTGAGCCCCAGTTCTGTGTGGCCAATAGATTAAAACAACAACAACAACAACAACAACAACAACAACAAGAACAACAGATACTTTCCACAGCATCCTTCACTTGTCTCACTCTGAAAGCAGAGAAACAAGAAGTGAGAGTTGGCCGTTTTGCCTACCATGAAAGAAAAGGGATGAAGCAGATGTACAAATTTGAATAGACAGAACAGATGTCCTCTTGGTCACATTTTCTTGACATACCATAATCAAGAACAAGTTGGTAACTTTTTCTCATTATATTTAAAAGAAAATTTCCAAGTCTCACATAATATCTTTAGGAACACTCAGATTCACTGGATACTATGTGTATCAGGAAGAAATATTGCTTAAAGTTCTACTATGAGGGTTGGGGTGCAGTTCAGTGGTAAGCACCTGGCTACCACACAAGTGGCACTAAGTTCCATCCTTGGCACCTCCAAAAATAAGCAAACAAACAAAAAGTAGCTATGCCATGGTGCTTTTTAGAAGTAAGTTGGAACTGCATTTAAATCACTATTATGTCAAAAGAAAGAAATATGAGAAAATGAAAAAATGGAAATAAAGTTTTTGTAAATAGGGAAGGGAGGAGGGAGTGAAGGGAGGGCAGGGACAAGGGGGAAAAATGAGAACCAAGACCTGTCATGTAAAGGTACAAGATCCCAATGATGAATGTAACTAAATGTACCAATAAACTCAATGAGGAAAAACAAATCACTATTATGTCAAAACAGTTCAATGGTATAATCTAGAATAGGTCTTGATTCATATAAGACCTGTCCTGTAAAGGTGCAAGATCCCAATGATGAATGTAACTAAATGTACCAATAAACTCAATGAGGAGAAACAAATCACTATTATGTCAAAACAGTTCAATGGTATAATCTAGAATAGGTCTTGATTCATATAAAATACTCAATAAATATTTGTAGAGTACGAGGCTTCCCAAAAGAAACTCTAACCCAGGCAAGAAACTTCTTCAGACAAAGAATGAGGCAGAGCCATACACAGAAGTACAGGTTGGCTGGGTCCAGGCAAGACCTTTAGGGGCAGCCACGCCGAGCACAATGAGTGTTCTGCAAGCAGCTGGATTCATCTGCCCGTTTCTCCATTACGTCTTCCTTCACACAGACCTTGACAGTGGACCTCAGGATAGAAGTGAGTTTTCTGTTTTCACTAAATGTCTGCCCTTTGCCTCATGGGGACTATGCCATTACAGTAAAACTATTGAAAATATGCATACATGAGTGTTTTAAGAGGAAATAATTATTCTAATGTAAATTGCTCAAGAGACTGAAATATAGAAATTTTTTATAAGTCCCCATTTCTCTCCCATTTCCTTTTGTAAAAAAGGCATGAATTATATTTCTAGGAATTTTTGAATCATGTAGTCTCACAAAGTAGAGCCTAGGCTACTACCTAAAAGGAGAATGATACGGTTTAATAACCTTTTTTTTCCTTTTTATTGAGTTTATTGGTACAATCTAGGTATACAGTACAGTTATATTCATTACTGGGATCCTGTACCTTCACATGATAGGTCTTGGTTCTCACTTTTTCCCCTTGTCCCTGCTCTCCCTTCACCCCCTTCTCCCCTCCCCATTTACGAATGCTTTATTTCCATTTTATCATTTTCTCATATTGGTTTAATATTCTTGTAACATATTATTTTAAAGATGAAATCTTCTAATATGGTTCAGCTTTCTTCTAATCTAGTGGTGGGGAACTTATGGCACACATCCTATTTGTTTTTCTTAAGACAAAGATGTTAATGTATGTCTTGTTTTCTCTAAACTAAGACTTCAGTATTCAGGTTTAATTGCAGTGTTGGCACTTTGTAGGTTTTTAAGTAGATTTTGGATTGCTGTTTGGGTACTTGTCTCTAAAAGGTTCACTATCCCTGTTCTCACCTATTCACCCAATTTTTAACAAATGAGGGTACGTTTAAGAATGTCTCATGCTTAATACACTGAATCCATAACCACCCTCTTGCATTTTCTAGAACATTCAAGATTCTTCTGGGCTTTAATGGACCCATCTCTGGGTCCTCTTCTACATGCGAAACTCAGAAGCTGGTTCTTCTTACTATGTCTCTCAAAGCAGCTTGCTCTCTTCCTGCACAGTACTTTTCAAAATACTTAAAGATACATTTATTTCTTATAATATTCATCTACTTCACCAGCTAAGATGTACAAGGACACCTTGAGGTCTGTTTCAGTGTTCACTGCATCATCCCACATGGCCCCTATCACATAGTACAGTGCCTGGTACGTGTCTGGCTTCCAGTAAAGTATTCACCTGCCCACTCGGCACCCGCCTTGCTTTCCTTTCATTGCTGAACTTTTAGGCATTTTCTTACTTCGCCTCTAGCTCCACTATGCATTAAGATCATTCTATAGAAACATATTTTACCTAGCAAGATTAGGTGTTCTGTGTCAGGCATCCTTCTGGTCTTTACTTCTGGAGTTGGCAAATTTCCATCAAGGACTAAGTGGTAAATAGTCTTAGCCCTGTGAGCCGTATGATTTCAATAGCACAAATCTCACACAAGGTCACCACACCTCTTCATTAGCCTCTCTTCCATACTACTTTATTGCTAGGAATACTTAAACTGTAAGAAATTATCTAGAAGACAAAAAAGAAATAAGGAAAAAAAAACAAAAATCCCCTCATGATTGGAGTTCTTTGCTATAGAAATACAGCTCTAGTTCCCTTCCACCTGCGAATAAAAACATGAAAATCTACTCTGTACCTAGTCCTCACTATGGTCCAGACACTACTATTAGTCTCATTCCTGTATTAACCCTGTTACACGCCACAGCAGCACAAAAGACAGTGACTGTCACTATTTCTCTGTGGAAACTGAGGCTCAGTATTGCAGCCACACTGCTCAGAGTTGGGCAAAGGACCCCAACTCAGAAACACTCTGTACTCAGGATGCATCCCTTCTAACTTCTGTTCCTATCTCTCGCTGAGTCAGTAGGCAATCTCCCTTCTCCAGGGGCCAGAGTGCTTAAGAAATGAGAGGCTCAATGATCTCCATGCACTCTTAGCTCTACACAGCGATTGTCTTTGGGTCTGAGGTTTCTAAGCAAACCAATATATGACCCACCTCGGGCTCAGAAGTGGATGTGGAACTTCCCCCAGGCTAAGGAGGTATCAGGGACACTGAAGCATTCTAGAAAAGAAGTATCACGCATCTTGGAAGAGAGCCAGCCTGTCTGGATCCCGAGATGGCCGTACATGTATGTGAACTCCTTCCAAGGGGAATAAAGCCAGAATAAAACTGCTGAGCTGAAACCACAGATCCAGGCCCCAGAACACCAGCTGAGTCATAGCTTCTCACTGTCCAGTCCTGGATTTAATCAGTATTTTTGCTTTTTAGGCCAAGTTTAATATTTATTTCAACTGAAAGTAACCTGAGTTATGCGAACTCTTTCAGGATCTGACCTCAGCATACTTTTCTATTCTCAATCTCATGAATTTGGGCCCCAAAAATTCTCAGAATTTCCAGAATACCCCTCACCACTTATGCCTTGGTGGGTGTGATTCTCTCTGCTTAGCACACCCTCTGCTCTCCTCTCCCTCAAGAGTTCAGGTCAATGCAATCATGCCTTCCATGAGTCCATCCCTGGGACTTGACTCAGCTATGCCAGTTTTGTCTTCATATTCTTGGTGTCTTACAGACAACTAGCACACAGTAAAAACTTGACTAAGGATCAGTGGGATTAGCAACAATGATGGGTATCATGGACACTTGGATCACAGTATAGTCTACTCTGTGAAATATTTGATCATAGAACTTGCTATGGGAATAGGAATACTCGATCCCAGCTCTGCCCAATGAAAGAACCATTGGCCATTTATGGTTACTGTAGCTAATGTGAAAGCAGAACTGATTTCTAAACTTCATTTATTTGTAGTAAGTTTAAATTTCAATAGTCACATGGGGATAATGCTTACTATATTGCATAGCACAAATCTAGACAAGTGAATAAACTAATTTCTTTTTTTAATTAAGCTTATTGGTACATTCAAGGTATACAGTACAGTTACATTCATTACGGGGATCTTGTACCTTTACATGACAGGTCTTGGTTCTCATTTTTTCCCCCTTGTCCCTACCCTCCCTTCACCCCCTCCTCCCCTCCCCATTTACAAACACTTTAATTCCATTTTTTCATTTTCTCACATTTTACTCTTTTCCCTTATTTCCCTTCCCCTACCCTTCCCACTTTCCCTACACCTTTAGCCCTTTTCTTCCTATTTCACATTGTTAATCATCCCATTAGGATCTTGAGTATTATTATAGTTTTTCACACCAGAGAAACTATTCAGTATTTACATATATGTGACTTACTTATTTCACTTAGGCCTATGTCCTCAATATGTATCCATTTTCCTATGAATGAATCTAAATTCTCATTCTTTATGGCTGAGTAGTATTCTACTTTATAGAAAAACTACATCTTCTTTATCGAGTTTTCAACTGATGGGCAAATGGGCTGTTTCCAAGTTTTAGCTATTACAAACTGTGCTGCTATAAACATAGGTGTGCATATGTCACTGTGATATGATTATTTTAATTCTTTTGGAAAGATACCCAGCAGATAGATGGCTGGGTCAAATGGAACCTCTAGTCCTAGTTCTTCGAGGTATCGCCATATTGACTTCCATAGTGGTTGCACCAGTCTGCACTCCCACCAAAAATGCAGAAGGGTTCCTTTCTCCCCACAACCCCACCAACATTTATTATTGTCTGATTTCTTGATAGCAGCCATTCTATGTGGGGTGAGGAGGAATCTCAATGTTGTTTTCATCTGCATCTCTCCAATGACCAGTGATGTGGAACATTTTTTCATATATTTACTTGCTGCTTTAACTTCTTTGTCCAAGAAATGTCTGTTCATTTCAGATGCCCATTTTTGCATTCGGTCTTTATATTTGGGGGTCTGATTGTTTTGAGTTCTTTATATATGCCAGATAATAGTCCTTTGTCTGAGGAGCAGCTGGTAAAAAGTTTTTCCCACATTGTAGGTTGTCTCTTAGTTCTGTTGATGGTTTCTTTTACAGTACAGACAATTTTTAATAAGATGAGATCCCAGTTGTTGATTCTTTCTGCTAGTTCCTGGGCTACTGAGGATTTGTTCATAAAGTCTTTTCCTATGCCAATGTCTTCCAGAGTTCTGCCTAACTTATCTTCCAGGAAGTTTAGTGTTTCTGTTTTAATATTTACATCTTAAATCCACTTAGATTTTAGATTAGTGCATGGTGAGAGATAAGGGTCTAGTTTTAATCTTTGGCAGGTTGAGATCCAGTTTTTCCAACATCCTTTATTAAAGAGGCTATCTTTCCTCCAGTGGGGATGGTCAGCTCCTTTGTCAAAGATGATGTAGCTGAGTACATCTGGAGTTGTTTTTGTGTCTTCCAGTCTGTTCCACTGATCCTCAGGTCTGTTTATTTGCCAGTACCATGCTGTTTTTATCACAGTGGCTTTGTAATATAATTTCAAATTGGGAGTTGTTATACCCGCTGCCATGTCTCTGGTGCCTAGGATGGCTTTCGCTATTCTAGGTCTCTTATGGATCCAAATGAATTTTTGGATTCTTCTTTCTAGTTCTGTGAAGTATAGTGTTGGGATTTCAATTGGTATTGCATTGAATCTGTGTAGCAGTTTTGGTAGTATGGCCATTTTCACTATGTTGATTCTTCCTACCCAGGAGCAGGGGATATCTTTCCATTTTTTAATATCCTCCTCGATCTCTTTTTTCAGGGTGCTGTAGTTTTCAGTGTGGAGATCTTTTGCTCCTTTTGTTAGATTGATTCCTGGATACTTCATTTTTTGGATGCTACTGTGAAAGGAATTGTTTCCCTAATTTCTCTCTCAGTGAGTCTGTTATTTGTGTACAAGAAGGTATTGATTTTTGGGCATTGACCTTCTATTCAGCTACTCTGCTAAAAGTGTCAATTAAGGCTAGAATTCTTTTGGTGGAGTTTTTTGGGTCTTCAGTGTAGAGTATCATATCATCAGCAAATAATGACAGTTTAACTTCTTCCTTTCCTATCTTTATTGCTTTAATTTCCTTCTTTTTGACTAATTGCTACGGCTAATGCTTCCAGAACTATATCAAAGAGGAGTGGTGATAGTGGGCATCCTTGTCTTGTTCCTGATTTTTAGCTTGAAGGTTTTCAGTTTTGGGCCATTTAATATGATGGTGGCTGATGGTTTTTCATAGATAGCCTTTACTAAGTTGAGATATAGACCATCTATTCCAATTTTTTGCAGGTTTTTTTTTTTATCATGAATGAGTGTTGAATTTTGTTAAATGCTTTTTCTGCATCTATCGAGAGGATCATGTGGTTTTTGTCCTTGACTTTATTACTATAGTACATTACATTTATTGATTTACATATGCTGAACCATCCTTGCATCCCTAGAATAAATCTGACTTGGTCAGGATGTATGATCTTCTTGATGATCCTCTGTATTCTGTTTGCTAGTATCTTATTAAAGATTTTTGCATTAATATTCATTAAGGAGATTGGCCTGTAGTTCTCTCTTTTAGTTGCATCTTTCTCTGGTTTGGGAATCAAAGTGATACTTGCTTCCAGGATTGAATTTGGAAGTATAGCTTCCCTTTCAATTTGATTGAACAGTTTGAAGAGTAATGACAGTCATTCTTCTCTAAATGTCTGGTAAAGTTCAGCAGTGAATCCATCAGGGCCTGGGCTTTTCTTTCTTGGTAAATTTTTAATAATATTTTCAATTTCACTGACTGTAATTGGGGTGTTTAAAATGTTTTTAATCTTCTTTGTTCAACTTTGGTAATTCGTATCTAAAAATCTGCCCATTTCTTCTGTGTTTTCCATTTTATTGGAGTACAGTTTCTCAAAGTAGGTATTCATGATCCTTTGGATTTCTTTTGGATCTGTTGTGACTTTGCCTTTTTCATTCTTGATTCCATGGATCTGAGCCTTTTCTTTCCTTTTTTGATAAGATTAGCTAAGGGCTTGTCTATTTTATTTATTCTCTCAAAAAACCAATTCTTCAATTCATTTATTTTTGTATCGTTTTCTTTGTTTCTATTGCATTGATTTCTGCTCTAATTTTTATAATTTCCTCTCTAGTGTGAGCTTTGGGTTTTTCTTGCTCTTGTTTTTCAAGGAGTCTAAGATTCATCATTAAGTTGTTTATTTGAGCTTACTCTATTTTCCTAGTGTGGGCATTTAGTGCTATGAATTTTCCATGTAGAACTGCTTTCATTGTGTCCCATAGATTCCTGTATGTTGTATTGGCATTTTCGTTTATTTGTAAAAACTGTCTGATTTCTTCTTTAATTTCCTCTGTGATCCATTGATTGTTCTGGAGAGTGTTGTTCAATTTCCATGTGTTTGTGAAGTTCCTACAGTTTCTTATGCTATTGATGTCCAGCTTTATTGCACTGTGATCTGATAATATACAGGGAATAACTTCAATTCTTTTGCATTTATTTAAACCTATTCTATGAGCTAGTATGTGATCTATCTTGGAGAATGACCTATATGCAGTTGAAAAGAATGCTTATTCTGATTTTGTGGGGTAGAACACTCTATAGATGTCTAATAATTCCATGTGTTCAAAAGCTTGGTTTAGTTGTAGGATTTCATTGTTGATTTTTTACCTAGATGGTCTGTCTATTTGTGATAGTGGGGTATTCAGATCCCCCACTCTGATTGCATTAGTGCTTATTTGGTTTTTCATGTTACTTAATATTTATTTTATGTAGTTGGGGGCATTTATATTTGGTGCATATATGTTTATGATTGTCGTCTCTTCATCTTGAATTGTTCCCTTTACAATTATGTAGTGGCCTTCTTTGTCTGTCTTAATCAGTTTTGGTTTGAAATTACTTTGTCTGCAAATAAGACTGCTATCCCTGCTTTTTTCTGGGCTCCTGTCACATGGAGAATTGTTTTCCACCCTTTCATTTTCAGTCTATGGGCTTCTTTTTGCACTAGTTGTGTTTGTTGTATACAACATATTGTATTTTGCTTCTTAATCCATCTTGCCAGTCTATTTCTCTTGAGTGGTGAATTGAGGCAATTGACATTGATGGTTATAACTGATATGTACTGACTTCTTATTGTCATGTTATTGTCCTTTTGTTGACTCTTTTTAATTTTTTGCCCTCTCCTTTTAGTTTCTTGCCTTGACTATTTGATTTGCTCTGTTGGGCCTCATGGTATTGTGATCTTCATTGTCTTTTTCTAGGATATTGTTTAGAATTCCATGTTGTGCTGGTTTGGTATTCATGAAGTTTCTCAGGTGTTCTTTGTCATGGAAGTATCTTATTTCCCCACCCATTTTGAAAGAGAGTTTTGCAGGATACATCAGTCTAAGTTTGAGATTGTTATCTTTTAGGACTTGAAATACAAGGCTCTCCTTGACCTGAGGGTTTGTGTTGAAATGTTGCTGTGATTCTGATGGGCTTTCAGTTGCATGTGATTTGTTTCTTTTCTCTTACTGCTTGTAATATTTTGTTCTGCTGTTGGGTTTCTGGGATCTTGATTATTATATGTCTAGGTGTAGATTTTTTTTAAATCATGGCTAGTTGGAGTCCTATATGCTTCACTTATCTGTATGTCATATTCTTCCCCTCTGTTTGGGAAGTTTTCTGTCATTAATTCTGAGAACAGCTTTTTTGAGTTGTTTGCGTTTTCTCCTGGTACTTCATGAATTCCTATCAGTCTTATTTGATTCTTCTTTGCATCATCTAGGAGTTGTTGGATCGATTTCTCATGATCCCTTACTGTTTTTAAGATTCCTATCAGTCTTATTTGATTCTTCTTTGCATCATCTAGGAGTTGTTGGATCAATTTATCATGATCCCTTACTGTTTTTAAGAGACCTCTCTTTTCACAGTCACTGTTTGCGATCCTATCTTCTATAGCTGAGATTCTATCTTCGCATTCTTTTATTCTGTTGCATACACTTTCAATAGAGTTTTTAATCTCCTGGATATCTGTTTGAATGTGTTTAATGGATTCCATTCCTTTCCTATGTTGGGTGTTCATTTTTTCCATTTCTTTCTTATGCTGGTCTTTCGTGGCTTCTATTATGGTCCTGAGCTCATCTATTTTTTTGTCAGTTTCTGTTCTTGAGTCTCGAATCATTACTTTCATTTTGTCTGTGAAATTATTTCTGTTTTGAATTTTTCTAGAGCCTGATTGATCAGTTTTGTAACTTCTTGTCCTGTGAGTTCTGAGTGTCCTGGAGGTTCACTATCAGACTTTTCATCCTCCTTTGCCCTACTGTTTGCCATTGGTGAGCAGGAAGTCTGTCTTTGTGTCTTCTTACATGTTTTTTCATTTTTATTTTTGCTGTTAGTTTGTCCTTGATTCAATCTCTGGGTTCTTAAATCTTCCTGATATCGTTGTGCTTCAGCCCCCAACTCTCTGACAACTCATAGACATTCTCACTTGCTGGCTGGTGCTGGAGGAGCAGCTGGAGGAGCAGCAATGGTGCCCGCAAGGGAAGGCGTGGCTACCGGGACCCATGGGCTAGGCCCAGGCTCCAATAAACTAATTTCAAAGAAAGGAACGTGCCTATTAAATGATTCTAGATAACAAACTGAAATGGAAATAGTAATATTTTGACTCTAACAAATTTTTTTAAATCTGCAAAGTAATAAATTAAGTCAGAAATTTTTTTTCACCATCGAAAAGTATAATTTAAAAAGCATAACGGTATTCTGTCTTTATTTCAAATTTTCAATTTCAGTTTGTGTTATTCCTTGAATCTTTCAAATGACCAGTAGTCGCTTGTTAGGTAGCATCTCGTGTGCACACTTGACCTATCATCAAGAAGCAATAGCATCTTTACACTGAAGCATTCAGGATCATGTAGTGGAAGCTTTTCAGTCTCAGGATACCCAGAAGTGAGACCTCATAGGCTTCTTATTATATTAGCTGATCCCATGCACATCAAAGGATACTGTACAGCAAGATACATGCATTTTCTCACTTGATTCCTTCAGTAGGTAACTGTCATTCTTGCTCTCTCAAACATTACAAATCTGGTGCTTTAGAGGTGAAATGACAACAGACCAAGAGACCAGAGTCTGAACCTAGATGTCCTCAAGACCAAAGCCAATACTTCTTAGAAATGTGCACACGAGAGGATATGCACATTTGTGGAGAGATATAAGGATTTGATGCCCCACTGCTCATTCATAGAAATATATGATCTCATTTGCAATGTCTTCACCTCAGAACTTGATAGACATTAGAAATATCAAACTTCCACAGACCTAAGAGCCAAACCACACAGCTATTGAACTCCTGGAAGTACTGCTCCAGGGTTATGCACTGTCAGATCCATCCCGTGTGTAACAGAACAGGATACAATAGGAGACTATTCAAAATTTTGGAGGAAAACTACCCAGAATTTAGAAAAATAATCAGGAAAGAGTCCAGATGAACTTGTAAAAGATTTTTAAACCTGAAGCATCTATGCTAGGAGCCTTAGTGTTTTGATTATTAACAATGTCAGAACAACATTGTTCTTCCCTTGCTCTGGACTGAATTGAAGTATTCTTTCCAAGAGCAGCTGTTCTGTCCCCTTTCTCTGTCTGCACAGATACTCTGGCCTCACTGCAGTGGGGCTCTGAGGTGAGAGTCAGGGAGTGGCCTTGCCCTGTGACACTGCCCAACTGCCCATCACAAGCCCATCCCTCAAGACACACCTTACTGTTGAGGATCTGGAAAACTCTCTGCTGGAGTGTTTGGCCGGCCTTGGACCTCACAAGGATGTAAATGATTTTCAGATCTGGGCTGGTACGAAACAGCTTCTCCATCAGCACTTTTCCCAGGAAGCCTGTGGCGCCTGTGATGAGAATGGATTTGCCACCATAGAAAGCTGCGATCATCGACATGATTCCTCCTTTCCCTGGTTACAGCACTAGAAAGAGGTTCCTGCAGAGGAAGAGAAATCACAAGCTGTTGTATTCTCACAAGTTTCAAAATGCAAAGTCACTCAAAATGTTCCTCTCCCACACTTCCAGAAGCTCCGAAGGCAGGAAAAAGAGGCTGGACTGCGACAGGGTGTCACGGTTTACCTCAACACAAATCACTTTGATGGATTCCAACTGACCCACTCCATGCACAGCCCTCTATACCAGCACCCATGAGAGAGAAACGGCCAAGACATGGCTTCTGCTGTCAGCCTGAGGGAGGAGATGGGCGCATAGAGGGATTGCTGAATATAAATTGTTGAGGACTAAGACAATGGGCACACAGACAAGGGACACCGAGTAGGACCTGAGGGTTCAGAACGGTCTGTGTACATGTCGACAACCTGCTGAAATGTGAAGCTCTGGAAGGCAGGGAGGAGGTGTTCCCAGAGGAAAAGTATGAGAGTGGTCCCTCAACCCAGGAAGTCCAACCTGAGAAGAGCTGTCATGTTTTAAGAAGAAATGACTCAATTGGTGTTTCACTGAAGGCTCAAC
This sequence comes from Fukomys damarensis, assembly GCF_012274545.1. Classification (NCBI taxonomy): domain Eukaryota; kingdom Metazoa; phylum Chordata; class Mammalia; order Rodentia; family Bathyergidae; genus Fukomys; species Fukomys damarensis. The sequence continues at coordinate 1,962,724 of NW_022900927.1, read as the reverse complement.
TAGAGAAAATACTGGAGGAGATCACTGCAGTTCAGCCAGACTAACTGTTCCCGTCCTGTCCAGCCTTTTCTGAGCACGTGTGTTATTCTCCTCCTTGAACTGAAAGTGGGTTGGGTGCTAGTTTGTCCTTCATCTGTCACTCCTGGCTTGAACCACCAGGGGAAAAAAGCCAGAAGAAGTTGAACAGGGGAATCCAAGACCATGTGTTTTGGTGAGCCCCAAAACAGCACTGAGTGCAACCTGGGGCTCAGTCTACTTAAGGCTTCTGTTTCTAGGAGAACAGGATGAGTTGGCACAGCAGGAGTGGAATGCAGCACCTAGGCTCTGTTAACCCAAGAGAAGGCACCACATCTGTAAAAAATGTAACACAAAGTGTTTTGTCTTCAAGTTCAACTGGAGACTTGAATCAGATGCAGTAGCAGAGCGGAACAGAAATGCACTGTGGTGTACAGGAGGAGGTTTGCCTTCTGTTTACCGTGTCAGTGGTGAGAAGTCCTCAGTGCTTCCCAGACAGGGCCCTGCAGAACACAACTCCATCAGGGATGGGCCCTGACAGCAGAGCTTGTAGAGAAGAGAAAACTGACCAAACAAGGTCAACATCCTTTCTCCTCAATGCTGGCCAGGAACGCTCTGCTAATAACTTCTTTACTATTAACTGCTTTTCCGGGTCATAATTTACATTTTGAGGACTGTGTGGCTATGTTCTTGGGTAGAACTCTGCTTTCATGGGATTCATTCACTCATGAATTTATTCAATACATAATTTTAAGCCATTACTATGAATAACTATGCTATGTTCTGACGATGAGCAGAGGAACAAGGAACATAGATCCCTGCTTCCACTCTGGCAGTGGAGGCCAGCAACACAAAGCCAGATCTTTACAAACTCACTGAACAACAGAAAACAAACTCTATGAAATGCCTATGTAAAACTCTCCAAAACCCAATTCCTGTGTGTTACATCTTTGTGAGGTCCAGGAATTCTTAACCTTTAATATAATTAAAAATAAAAGGAATCATTTTTTAAAAAATTGAAATAACTTTACTGTCAGTAATGGAGCAGATGCAATGCTAGAAAGAATATGTTTAGCATGACATCCTGGGGCATAGTCTGCCTTCCATAGCTTTCCAAAGTAAAAGATAACTGGCTGTGTCTCACGCTCATAAGATGGCTTGTGAGAAGTGCAAGTCAGAATGTCAGCCTCCCACTCTTCCTGGTAACAGGCTATCTAATGCTTGAATGAAGAAGAGCCCCACCAGAAGAGAATCATTTTTATTGACTGACTACTACATATACCACAGGCACTGTGTAGGCAATGGAAATAGCAGCAAATATCCCTTATGTATCTTAGAGTCTATTAAAAAGGGTTGTTTTACATTGACAAATTATTGCATATCAGCTGAGAGCTTTCATTTCTATTCTGGAGTATTTTTTTCTACTACTAAGGATCACTAGTTTTCATGGTCATGAATAGAGATAAATAATGTTTATATTTTTCTTTGGCAGTAAAATGAGGCTGTTCTCATTTCCAGAGGACAGATGTTAAAGTAGCAATCCATTATAATGATTCAGATTGTACATTTGTTGCACATTTCAGTACATGGAAACTTTTAATTTCCTTCAGTTGGCTCTTGTAGAAAATTAAAAGTTAGGGCTCAAACACTTAAGGAAGACAAGTTTATGCAAATGTCTTAGTAATCATTTTGTAAGTCTGGATGATTAAGTGAATCCCACTGTTGCTTTGTTGAAGAGTCAAGAATGCCATACACTGCAATGTGCTCCATAGAGACAAACAGAGTTTTGGTTGGCAATGGGCTAGTTTATTTAAAGAAATAATCATAAGTCAAACTTGTGCTTCATTAAAGTTAGACACAGAAATCCTTTCAATAACTATGTCAAATTAATTAAGGAGAATTATTTACAAAATCATATTCAATGTAAAAAGAACACAAACTTGTATAAACATAATGTCCATGACAAACCCTTGGAATTCCATTGGCAGGGAAAGAAATAAATAAAAGTAGGTGGATAATACCGTGGCAGGATTAAAGATAAAGATTTTTTTGTTCTGTATAGGTAGTACCTTGTCATAATTATAAAAATGTCATTTAATAATATATAGTTTTAAAAGAACTTCTTAGAAATTAGTGACAAACAGAAGTTTTTCAGTCTCCCCTTTTTCTATGGTCTCTAGAAATGTAAAGAAATTTGCAAAACACACATCCTCAGTTTAAGATATTTTCAGTTTCCCACCCCATCCTGTTACTGGAAGTTAAACCCAGGACCTTCACATAGTACTACATCCCCAGCCTTCTTTTAGCTTTAATTTTGAGATATGATCTTGCTAAGCTGCTAAATTTCCCAGGTCAGGTGCCTACCTCAGCTCCTGAGTAGCTGGGATTACAGGGGTGTGCCCTGCTTCAGATGTGAAGTTACTTTTAAAAGTGTGGGCCACCTAACATCTCACACTGTTATGACACATATTTCCTAAGATTTGTGTGTTGAAGCTCTAGTCAGTGAAGTGGTGATGCTTGGAGGTAGGGCAATGGGGAGAAAACTAGGCTAAATAAAATCAAAAGGGTAGGCCTTAATGTTACAGAACCGATACCCTTTAAGATGGGGAATGGAGGCCAGAGAGCTCCATATCCATGCACAAGAGGAGACCACATTCTGCATGCTAGAAAGGTAGGCCTCATGTTGCCTCCACCTTGGTCCTGGACTTCTCACCTATAAGTAAATAAATATAAGCTGTTTAAAGTCCCAAGTTGTTGATGTTTTGTTAAAGCTATTGGAATAAGCTAAAATACATGGATATACATGAAAAAAGACATGTGCGTGCTTTTGATTGTTGAGTGAAATAACTCTTTGTAATTCATGTAATTCATGGTGGTAATTCATGCCAGCTTTGAAATTGGAGTGAACTTTATAATGAAGAGAGTGCACTGGCCTCATTTTCCCACTTTGTAGCATGACAAGATAAGATTGGCCTGGTTTCCACACATGTGTGATAGGGTGGACTACAGAGACCTTATACACTCGCATGTCAGTCTTATCCCTATTTGTCTAGCACTCAGTAAAAGACAAGTCTTCATCAGAAATCTCTTTCTTTGAATGGCTTCAGTTTCCCGAGTGTTATGCAATTCAGCAGTGAACTGAGGAGCCTTCATTGTGGTCTTCTCAGTAAGGTTTTCTGGGGGGAAACGTGGTAGAAGTATTGTAAACCCCATGGGTACTGAGGGGGTGGCTGCTGGGAAGAGGCCCAACTAATTGGATTAATGGTGCTCCAGGGTCAAGAAAAAAGAATTTGGAAACAGTCCCAAGTGGGAGGACAGTTCCCATTGGCTTTAAAGAACACCAACTTTAGCAATCAGCTCAATGCATTCTTCCTAGCTTCTTTTGGTTAGCTCATTAGTGAGCCTTAAAAAAAAAAAAGACAAGTCTAACAGAAATGCAAAAGAAAAAGCTGAAACAAAATTGATCATTTCAATACAATTCATTAAGCCCATGTATTGAGTACTATGGCCGGCACTCTGTGAGGTGTGAGTAGTGAATGTGCAAATATTACTGTTAATTGGAAAAGCATTATAAAATTATGATGTATTATTGTATCTAAGAGAGGGGTTAAACATGAATCTTCTTGTAAAGATTATAAAATTGTACAAAGAGAGCCACAGTCAAGTGTAAGCTTGATGTTTCCTATTTTCTCTTATGATTTATAAATTGAGTCAGATTACAGTAAAATAATTATTGATCTGTTAGCCCAATGAGAACAGAAATCCAACTGAATGACTAGAAAGTTGATACATGTTTTAATAATTTGCTTAGAATTAAAGACTTTTAAAAGAGATGACACGAACTATCACTGTATAATGCAGGATTCTCCAGAAAAATAACCAAAAAGGTGTGTGTGTGTGTGTGTGTGTGTGTGTGTGTGTGTGTGTGTGTGTGTTTGGAGGCAGGGGAAGCACAAAGATAGAGAGGATGAGAGATGGACATTTTCACTGTAAGACATTGTCTTATGGGTTTGTAAGTCTAAATCTATAGGGTTAGCCAAAAGCTAGAGACCCAGGAAAGACCTGCTATTCAGGCCCAAAGGCTGTTTGTCGCTAGCATTTCTTCTTGCTCTGAGGAAGCATGTCTTTATTTCACTTCAACATATTGGATGAGGTCTATCCCACATGATGGAAGGTAATCTGCTTTTCTCAAAATCCACCAATTAAAAAAAAATTCATCCAAATACTGTCTTTGTAGAATCATCCAGAATAATGACTGATCAAAGATTTGGCACCATGGCCTCACCATATTGACAGAGGAAAATTAACCATCACGACGCTACCCTCTGTCAACTTGGCACCATATTCACCCCTTTTAATCATATGGAACCTCCAGTTGGGTAAAGTAACAAGGCAGTAATTTCACCTAACATAACACAACTATCCTGCATATAACCAAAAAACACTATCCCTTTCCCAAGAGGATGCAAATTTCTAGTTGATACTTACTCTTATTATTGATATCTGATAATAAATATGAAGATGTGAAGTTAATACTTAAATATTACAATGTAAAATCAATATATCTTATGTTACATGATAAAGGGATGAGAGAGGGTAGAAAACAAAGATATCTTCTAAGTATACACATGCTCACAATACAATAATGAAGAAATACTCAGGAAAATTCCAATCCTCGTATCTGCAACCTGGTCATACCAGTATTTATAGCCACTCTCTTCCGTCATTACTCTAAGGGATCTCATATATGCCAGACACAATCTTCCTTACCTCTACTATGGAGCAGCAATCAAATTTTCCCTTGGCAGTCAGCGTCAACCACCCAAGTTGGCACAGTAAGTCCCTCCTGTGCCTGTTAATTCAGTCAGGATTAATCCCGAATGGCCAGGCAGTAGCATTAACTTTCAGCTAAGTGGTGGTGTCTCTTGCTGGGAGCATTCTTCCCTTGGAACCAAGACCTCTTAGGTGAGCAGAGCATGAGGTCACTATGGGAAATAATGAGTGGTACCACTCTGATTTATAACCCTTGATCCTGGATCCCTTGATCCTGGCTTTAAGATAAATACTACCACATTTCAGACAATGACTCAGAGCGTAATTAGCCTTCTGGAGACCTGCTTCAGGCTGAGAGGTTAAACTGGTGAGCTGAGTCTTTAACAGTACCTCCCACCTTTCTATCAAGTCAGCCATTTCACAGTGGAAGAAAGGATGGCAGGACCAGTGAAGTTAATGAGTGAAGGCCCACTGCCCACTTTCTTTGCTGTGAAATGGATTCCTGAACAGAAACAACATTATGGAAATACTATGATATTGCATAAAGTATTCTATAAGTTAATGGGTAGTGGCTTTGGCAGAAGCCTTATAGGCAGGAAAAGAAAGCCACTATTCAGAACAATTGTGCATTCCAACAAGAACGAAACACTTTTCCTACCATAATGAAGATGTCCAGTGCCGTCCACCTGCTGCCCAGTAACTAGATGTTCATGGGGAATGCTGTTACAGACTCCGTGTTGATCTCTGCTGATGTAAGCCTGGGCACGCAGCAGAGCCCCAGAATGACCTTGGTGTGCAAAGTCCATCTTCCTGAACCAATGCAAAAGTCCATCCCTGCCACCATTGTCAGTTTGTTCTTGAGCCCATTGGGTACTGACGGGGTGGCTGGGAAGAGAGGTTCACTGGATCATCCTATCCACTTTATTATTAAAATTCTCTATTAAAGTCACTCTTTGGCAAGTAGTCACATGGGACACATATGTTTGTATTTTTCATTCAGTCTATCTACATACATCTTTCACAAATTTCTCTGTCACCAATTTTCTATTCATATTCCTTCTAAGTCCCTTATCTCTAGCCAAATCAGTGGTCATTTCTCCTTTCAAGAAAAATGAATGCCCATGTGTTCTAAGTTAGGCCCGTGGTAGTGGAGGTGGACTTCTCTTCACACTACTTTTCTGGGATATTTCAGAAAAAGGTTAGTTTTGGGTTGGTGCCTACACACAATGCAGAACTATATGTAAATCAGGCCCAAATCTTTTATTCGTGTGTCAACTGATCAGAGGGAGCTCCCCATGAAGTCAGGAGTGCAGGCTGGAAGAGAGAGGACAGTTAGCAGGTATGGGACCGTGGACATCTGGGCTACTTTTCTATAACTTGCTTGTGCCTCCAGAGCCTGCTTAAGCCCAATTATATTTGCCAATGTGCATGGCCACATGCCCTACTTTGTGGCTTCGTGAATCAGATTCATCAGGTCATAATGTGCAGTTTAGGTTATGGTAAGTTGGTGGACTCACATTAAGAACTCAGGGTCTATTAAGTCATAGTAGAAAGCCAAGAGTTGCATCTTTAAAGGAGAGTAATTGTCTGCCAATGATCTCAGGGCCTTGCTCCCCAACAATGTGTATCCTTTACATCAGGACCCTTTTGACCTGCCCCATACCACTGGACTTCTAGAATTTTTACAGAGGTAGAAAGCCACTGAATTTTTGTCAGATTTACTTCCCACTTTCTGGTATGCAAAAGTCTTACTAATAAATCCAGAGTGGTTTCCACTCCTTGCTCGTTAGGTCCATTAGGCACAATGTCATAAAGAAATGCGCAAGTGTGGTACCCTGTGGAAGAGATGGGCAGTCAAGGCATCTCTCAAGTCTTCAATGGCACTGATTTCTGCAGACTCTCCAGGAGTGTGATATGGCTTTTGGTATACCATTTTCCAAGACAGGCAGTCCTGGTGTCTTCCACTTGGCCTTTCCCATAAAAGCCCTTACTTCACAGGTCATGGAACTACTATGGAGAGTCTACCAGTTGTTGAGTATGTCTGTTCTGATTATGCATTCAGGAACCAGGGAAATGACCACGGGATGGGCTTGGGGATGCACTCCACATACTGTGAGTAGTACCTGGGCTAAAATGCCACAGATAATCCCCATTAACCCATGCCCTGAGTGGAGAATGGAAGTGATGTTTCAGGCCTCTTGGAATCAGTGTCAGTTGAGAGCTTTTGTCCAATAGTCCCTCATATGGCTAATTACCTCATTTTCCCCATTGCACATTTACCCTGGCAATGTTCTCTGGTTTGAAAGGGTTAAATCCTAATTTCTTCTCTCAAGATATAGCCATTTCCTCTACCACTCACATAGGTTAAGATATTTATTTGGGTTAACTGAAGCAAATTTTTGAAACAAATTTGGAGAGTCTGATTTCCTGGTCAAGATATCTGTTTGTCAACCTTTTGCTCAACCCAGGAAACCATTTGGAAAGAAAACAGTTGGTGTGTGTGTGTGTGTGTGTGTGTGTGTGTGTGTGTGTGTGTGTGAAGACCTTTAACAAAGCCTTGGTGAAAGAAGATTGATTTAAAATCACGAACTCTGTATTGATTCATGGAATAACACTGAAAAACTGCTACAAGATCACTGCACAAATTATTGTTTGCATCTAAAAGATTAGAGTGGCTTACCTATAAAGACACAATGTTCTTCTGTAGATATGGAGGTTATCACAACTTCCTAATATCCATGATTGGACATAGTATTTATTAATTGAACAGATCAGAAGAAAATACACAGAGCTAGCTGCTTCATGTAGCGAGATTCCAGGAGTCTTGTCATCGCTGTATATCAATAATTATTCTTGGACCACGTGGCAAGTCATATTTTCAAAAAGGCTATTGCAAAGTTTAGTTAGTTATATGCAAATTATATGACTTGGTAAGCTAGAAGCCCTTATGTTTTAATATAAGTTACTAATCACAATCTGCAGCAGTAAACTGACTTTCAGGAAACATATGAATAAATATAAATATACTGCTTGGAAACATGCAGTTAGGCCTTAGGAGGAACTAAGTTTTAAATTAAGGATAATCCTCTCTCTATCTAAATTCTCTCTGTAGGTCCTTGCTCCAGGTCAGAAGAACAGTAAGCCACATTGCACTTATTTTTCTCTGAAAAGGTATAACGAGTTCTATTAAATAATCAGCTAAGATTTTAGGCATCTGCCTTTAAGAAAAGGTACTTACAGTTAGGAGAAAAATCACTTCATATGCATTAAGCTGCGGGTTGTAGCTTTATAACACGAGAAGAAAAATACACGTTTTGCAAAGCAAAGTACAAGCTGTCAGAAATACTGTTCATCAACTGTGTTTAGAACAACTTCCTCTGTGTAATGGTGTACTTGTGCTTTCACAAAGAAAAAAAGCTCTTTGTTCTGTCTCTTCAGTGAGCATATAATTTAAATGTACATTAACTCAATTTGAAACTCTCTTTTATAATGCTAGGACAGACTACCAATCTTACACTTTCCATAGCATTTAGTGGAATTGTAAAATTCCCTTTCTGCTTTTTGCAGCATGGATAAGGATAGAACCTCTGTTCTATTCCGTACTAAGTCAGTTGTTTTACAGTCCAATCACTGTCATCCAGCTCTTGACCTGAATTATTTCAGAATTTGTAGGGCAATGCAATAGATTATTATATTGGATTTCAAATAAGGATGCCCACCTTTCTTCGAGGGTCTGTCTCTAATCAGGAAAAGGATCCATGTACCACATGGGTAAAGGCACAATTTGGCATGTGTCTGTTTGTCTATTTGATATATGTATATATTACATAAGGGACCATCTAAATATGAAATGTTAAGGTGGATACAGAAAAGCATCTTTACCTTTCTTGGTAGAGTACAAAGAATCACTCCTGTGCTGTAAAACTGAATAAGAAGTATGACTGGACACAGGAATGCAAGGTGCTCAGGGCGGTGGTGTTGGCCGTACGAGAGTGACGAGCCGTGTGCACTCTAAGTGCCGACTGTGACTGGGTGAGAATGCTCACAAGTAAGGCAAGTGTCCCAGGAGAGAAGAGACAGCAGGGGCTGGGAACTTCACTGCCGGAAGAGCAGTTGTTGACAAGGACTGAAGATTTCTGAGCAAGGGAATGAGAATGGTCAGGAGTGGCTCAGATGGACAGGGAAGGAGCTAGAGTCCACGTCAATGGTCCAGTCTGGGCTAAGCAGGAGCTAACCCAGAGGCATGTATTTCTCATGTTTTGGTGCACATCGATAGCACCTAGGGTATCTACTATTGAAATGATAATTTGGAGTCCCGCGCTCCTACTGCGTTATGATTCTCTAATGCTTATATGAGAATAACACTAGTGTAGTAAGTACTGGCTCTGAAGTAAAGCAGACGTGGGTTCGAATCTTCTCGCTACCACTTTCAAGCTGGATCATGAGCAGGTAGTTCAGCCTCGACCGGGTACAGTCTCCTCCTTTGTGAAATAGGAATGATATTACTGGGAGGACTTACTTAAGAACAGCAGGCCTGTCTGTAATCCCAGTGCTCTGGGAAGCTGAGGTTGGAGGATCACAAGTTCGAATCTAGGCAAAGCAATTCAGTGACTTAGTAAGACAGTGTCTCACAATAAAAGTAAATAAAGGGCTGGGAATGTAGCTCAGTATGAAGGCCCTGGGTTCAGTCTCTGGTATTACAAGCAATAAGTGGTGGAGGTGGGCAGCAAGAGGAAGGGGAGCAGGCAGAACCCGGCCTGCATACATGATGTTTCTGCTGTGTAAATTCTTTAACGCTAGGAACGGTCGTCATCATAGTGTGCTCCAGGCAGTAAGATTGGATGGATTCATTCTGTCTGATCTTGAGATGGGCAGCATCTGCTTTCATCCTTCATTTCATACTAGTCCTGTGGGTCTTTCTGGCAGGGCCATAGACGCACTGTCTGTATCCTGTGCCTGGTGAGCACCAGCGCCCCATCAGTCACACCTAGCTGTGTGGATGAAGGGCAAAGTGCATGTCACAAATGGCAGGATGTGGGGACCTCTCATTGCTCACAGCCTGGTCTCCAGTGACTCTGCCAACCAGAATAAAAGCTTGGCCCATCCCTGGCATTCGTGGCCCTGGGAGGCTGTGTGAACCAAGGGCTCGGGACTTACTTCTATGGAATTGTTTAAGTCTAGTATTTAAAGTTCCAATTTGGCTTTAACTCCCCCTGACAAGTCAATAAGATACTGCTACATGCCACCCTTTTCTGCTCACTCAACAGGGCTTTAAAACAGCACTTAATACGTTCCTTGGCACACACTTTCCAGAATTCAGCTTTCAAGGAAAGGAAGTGACCAAAACAGTCATTAGTGACTTTTCCTATTATAAATTCCACGATCAATCATTTGATTAGTTTTAACGCCATCAGACTTTAGGAACACTGGAGAAAAAAGAACACACAGGTGTAGCCAGGTGACACAGCAGACACTAGGCAAGGTGACACCAACCCGTTCTCACGTCAGATCTCTGATCTGGGTTGGTGACTGCACTCAGTCCTTCATTGCTGTATCCAAGTGTTACCAGGGGGATGCTATTTTGCAGGCACTATTGCTAGGTGCCAGGCACAGTGATGATGGAGACCCTGGTCTGCCTATCAGGCACTCTGTCTCTCATCCTGCAAAGCTCTCACCAACTGCAAGTAGCTTTCAGCTCATTAACAGCCTCAGGGAGTATCCTAAACTCAGGAAAACTTTACAGCCCTCTTAGAAACTCTGGAGTTTCTTCTGGACTTGGACAAGTCCTAGAATTAAAATGAACAGGATGAGCAATTTCAGACTCTTCCAGGGAATTCAAAGATGCCTGGTCTACAACTGATCTTCCATTTCAACTTTGATGTGATTCCACACCAAAGGGTCAAGTTATACCAGTGTAAGCTGGGCTTCTTCACCTCTGCCTACTTCTGATTATAACCCCAGCACTGACAACAAGAAAAATATGCCAGATAGTGGTTTAAAACACTTGTAGAGACTGTGCTTCCTGTTTCCTGACCACCTACTACATGAGCACACTATGAAGAAGATCTTTCATGGTGCAACCCAGAGACTGAATGTACAAACAGAGGAGGATGGTGGTGATGAGAATGGTCATGATCCACTGCAATAGCGGATTCTGACCCACAGTCTTCAGGAACCTGTCCAGGAAGCCAAGCCCTCATCTACAGCCCAGGAAGCCAGCCTGCTACAGGTCAGACTTGCAGGAAGCCAGATTGCTATCTCGAGTGACAGCCCAGGAAGAACAGCAGTAATTGCTGTAGCAGTCAGCCCCAGATAGCAAGGATTTAATCAGTGACTGACAGCTTCTCTAATTTTTGTCCATACTTCTTAGCATCAACCATAGAAAGTCACCCAGCTAGCCTGGCTTTTAGCTCACTGGCTTTCAGCAACCTCTAGTTGGACACTATTCCCACTGTAGGGCTTTCTGCTTCCCAGCACCTTTGATTCTCCACTGAAACACTAGTGTCAGTGGCTTTCTTTGTTATAGCAAGCTAAGAAATAATAGCCCCTCCTTTTCTTGCTCAGTTCATTTCCGTAAGTTTCTACTCAACTGTAATGTCTATTTAATAGATGAGGGAGCTTATTAGAGCCATACAACCAGCCATACAAGCCAAGGGTTTAACCTGATCTCATTGGTTCCAAAGTTACCCCATTAACCAGCACCCAGAGGTAGAAGAAAGGCTCTTTTCTCACTGTCCTCTGATAGACCTCATTTGCACTTTGGAGCACATTTTCTTTCCTTCAACTCAAAGTAACTCTAGGTGTGATGGCTTTAGTCCACAGGGCTGCCAGCGTAGCACACAGATTCCATTCAGATGTACAGTAAGAGTTGAAGGCAATGCCTACAGTGGTAACGGTGACCTTAATCTGTGCTCCTTTACTACGAATCAAATAAATAGAGGCCTGGGGGTCCCTCAGGTGGTGAGACATGAGCTGCTCAGGAGGAAGCTCACTTCTCACCATCGCTTTGTGGGACCACAGCGCTGATCACTTCTGTTGTATCCAGCGACAGAGTCAGGACGTCTGACTTTTGCTGTAGGTGTCTAGGTAACTCGAAAGCATTCAGTGCTGCTTGCTAGCCTGAGAGTGTGGTTTAAGCACGTGCATCTTTACGGACAGGGTTCTGAAGAAATTCCCTCCTGTAGGGGCTGTTCAGAGGTCAGAAGGATGAGTCGACTATGGACAAAAATTTAAAGCAAACAAGTTTTCGTTTCGGTGATCTTTTAGTCGTTTTGGATTTTAGATAATGTGAAAGTGCCAAGGGCAACATCTGAAACTCACATAAACTTCTCTGCTCAGAAACAATTCAACTTTGCATCCAAATATACACAAATCAGTGCCAGATGAAATGCCGAATATGCAAACAGGTGCATGGAGATACCCAGAGGTGAGGCCTGTGTAGAAGCCCCTGAGGCCCCACATTCATCACCCCAGCTGTCACAGGAAGCACTGGCTGGCTGATTTCTCTGTGCAGCCTCTAGACACGGAGGGAGGATTCGGCTCACAGACCAGGGATACACGTCAAGGTAGCCTGTGATGCCAGCAGCTCTCTCTCTGAAAGACAGCTCCCTGAGGTCACTCTCAGGAAGCAGTGGCAGGAAGCCCAGCAGCAATACAGGCACTGCTACTGGATATGCAGTGGGGAAGGGGCACGGGAGCTGTTTGCTTGCAGGGACTTGTCCTGCTTTTTGTTCTAAATGATGACACAGTCAAGAAAGGAAAGAAAAAGTTTACATTTACTTTGTTTTGTGTGTTGGCGGGGAGTAGCTCAGAATACATCAAAGGAATGTTATCAGAAAGGTTGACCTAAAGCCTGAAAAAAAATCACTCAATTTGAAAATAGAAATATAAATAAGGGAACTAAACTGGAGAGACAAGAGAAAAAAGAAGGTCAAACAGAAAAAGAAAAAAGTTTCTGAAGAGAAGGAAAAGAAACTGAGCAACATGTAGTTACTAACAAAAACCCAGAGAGCTTCATTTACAGACCAGCTGGGTAAAATTTACAAAAGTTTACCAAAATTCTTCTATCTCCTCCATTTTCTTGAGAAAATCTAGTTTTTATGAAATATAAGTTAAAAAGGCACAGTTGGGGCTGGAGGCATAGCTTAGTGGTAGAGCAGTTACCTAGCGTGTGTGGAGACCTGGATGTATCCCCAGCACTGCAAAAAAGAAAAAATAAAGTCACAGTAATAATACAGAAAGAAAAAAGGAAAGAGAAATGGAGAAATATATACCCATGCATGTTAGCATATGTAAATATACACACATAAACACATCCATTGGTGTGAAACTGCACATACATGATTGAGCCTAACCTTTTCTTCACTACAAATTTTGAATGGCATGCTCATACCAGGTGCTACGCAGCACCCCCAGAGTCCCAGCCAGGGCCACTTAACAAGACCCTGTCTCAAGACAAGAAATAAAATAAGGCCGAGGATGAAGCTGGTGGTAGAGCACGCATGGACCTGATTCCCTGTAGCCACACACACAAGAGTGCTGTTTGCAGAAAGAGTCTCAATGTGCAGTGGCTTCCTGGCACTTTAAAGCAATGTGCACCACGAGTCCACGATCGCCTGTGTGCTGCAGTTACCTTTCTCAGTGGTGTCTGCTCTGGACAACTGACAAACGTGTGGTTTCCGTGCAGCCCGGAGAGGCTTCAGGGCCCAGACAGCACCCAGGGACAAGGCCTTCCAGGAGAGCAGCTGGGCCTGGGTGATGTCCAAAGCTTCCCTCTTTCCCACTATGTGGTCACTTAGGGGCACTCTGGGGAGGCAGGAAGGGGAGAGAGGGGAAAGGGGTCCAGGAGAAGCATCAGCCAAGGGGCGAGGGACATAGAGCTGGGTTTCCAGCTTCCCCAGTGCAGCCTGAGCCCGGTGACTTCAACTCGGCACTCCAGACTGACTGTGGCAGAGCCACGCCTGCAAGGGTCATGTGGGAGCCAACCCACAGGGTGGCACTCTTAGCTGGAGTCCCCAGGGCCGTCCTGGAGATGTGGGATCCACAGGAGCTGCCCCCTTTCCCTAGACTGTCGCACAGGGCTGCTCTGTCGGGACTCTCATGATGCTGAGAACAGTCTCGAGCAAACTTCACAAGAAACCCTCAGACACTGGAAGTTACCACCCACACTTTTTCAAGTTAATAGGTAACCGGTTCTATGTAAAGGTTTCCACTACACGCAAAGGACCACGGAACTGATAAGGATGAAAAAACATTTCAGACATATATCCAATCTGGCCAATTAATTTAATTTTTTTGAAATAAAAGAAGTATTCATATATACAAATCAACCTGTAGCTATGGAATTTATAGACTCCTCTGTCTTCCCAGCCAGTGATTCTGGCAATTCTGGAGCAGGGGTAGAGGGGAGGGCCACACAGAAGGGCCTGAGGTACCAACCCGCACACAGGTGAAAGGACACCGGGAGTGAGAATCAACTCAAGGGCAAACAGCACCTAAATTAGCTTTTTCTTTCAAAACATGAAAAGATAAGGGTCACTCTCAGAGCAAGAAGAAATGAAATGTTCAAAATGTAACAGCAAAATGACTCCGTGTCATCAGTAAACAAACACACTGCAGGGGATTTCTGATAATCATGGCTTTAGGTGAATTTTAAAACTCGTATAAAGACCTGGCCGGGATTCAAATGACAGCTCATGTTACTGAAGGCCTGACCCTGCCTCAGCACAATGAAGGTCGACCCTGCGCTCAGAAGAGCCTCCCGTGTCTGCAGTGGCCACTGTCTCCCTACTGGGGCATCTGTCATGGGACTGTCTCTTCAGATGCCTGCCCAGCTGAGCCAAGGGATAGAAAGTGTAACTGGTTAACCGGACACAAAGTTCAAAAAGAGGTATGGACTGCTGCATCCAGCCAGGCACACTGGCCGCCTTTTTATAAGGGAAAACGGTCCCCCCCAGTGTGGCAGGCCCCAATTCTTTATGGCACCAGGGAGCAGTTTTTCCACTGACTGCGGACAGGTTGGGGATCTTTCTATCAGTAGCAGTTGTCTCCGTATGAAAAGCGCTGAGCTGATGGCAAAAGGTTTCTTCCTTTCTGAGGCTGGTTCTTAAACACTCCTTTGTGTAGCTCCTCTACTTACTTTTTATTTGTTTAGATCACTATGGTGGCACAACTTTCAGATGACCCCAGCGACCTTTTTCCTTGAGAACATGCAGGACCAGGACTTGCTTACCAATAAAATATGGCAAAAGGATGATAGTTCCATGACCATCACCTCATGTGACAAAGTCAAAGGGATTTTTATAGATGTAATTAAGGTCCTTAATCATCTGACTTCAAGTATTAAAAAGGGACTTGAGGGCTGGGGACTGAGCTCAGTGGTTCTGTTGCCTGCTTCACAAGCGTAAGGTCCCAAGTTCAATCCCTAGTACCAAAAAAAAAAAAAAAAAAGTAAAAATGGGTTGGGGATTTAGCTCAGTGGTTCTGCCACCTGCCTCGCAAGCACAAGGACCAGAGTTTGACCCCCAATACAAAAAATAAATAAATAAATAAAAAAGAAAAGGGACATGATCCTTGGTGGGCCTGGCCTAAAAAGGGATTTCTTTAAAAGCATGACTGGCATCCTGATGAAAAAGCTTCTTCCTTGAAGGTCTAAGTGTTCACAAGTGCTCTGTCTGCAATCCACGTGGTGTTAATTACATGATATCAGCAGCATTTACATTGTGGGTTGTTACACAACCGTAGAAAACTAATAGTTGTTTTAGTGGGTTTCTTTTGCTTTTAATTTTATTAAAATTAAAAGTCTGATAAAATGTTGAATCTTCATAAAAATTCCTGCATTAAAATATGTGAAACATAATCATAATCAGTGGAAAGGCACCAAGAGTTGGAAAGAGCAGGGAGGGAGACGAGGACTAGGTGATCAGCTAAACCAGTTGTTCCAAAATGTTTTTGTCTCCTGATCTTTTATACTCTTCAAAATTATTGAGTACCCTCAAAAGCTTTTCTGTGGTTATATTCACCAAAACTTAGCATATGAGAAAATAAAAACTAAAACATTTTAAAGAATTATTTATCATTTAAGACCTATGAAATGTAAAAAGAAAATAACATCTTTTTTTAAAAAGTGACTATATTTTCCAAAGTATATTTTGAGAAGATTGGCACTGTTTTATATTTTTGCAAATATCATTCATATCTGCCTTTGAGGAAGCAATAAGATTTTCTTATCTGTTTCTGTATTCAATCTGTTGCTCTGTATCATTTTGGTTGAACATATGAAGAAAATCTGGCCTCCTACAGATAGATACATAGTTGGAAAAGGGAAGAAATATTTTAAAAGGCTTTTTAGATAATTGTAGATAGTTTCCTTTGACATTATACCTAAACTTTGAAAATTGTGATATCTTAAAACTTATTGCAATGTAAAATTTAAATTGATGTATTCTTATATTTGCTACATTAAAATTCATTTTTCTATTTGTTCTTTAGCTGAATCTTTTACTCAGGGATAATTTTATAAGATGCTCTTATCATTTAGAAAATAATGGATCTCTGAGTTATGCAGATTTTTCAAAAGTTGATGCACTGCATTATATAATATAACAAAAATCACATTTGGCAATATCACCACCAGGCTCATCAGAATGGTCTCTAAATGTTGTGAACCTGTCAAGCCCCATGATGGCTGACCCATGTCTTCAAAAACTCTAATTTCTATCTCATAAACTGGTAGCAAAAATGCTACCAGTTGTTTTCCTTCATTGCAAAATCACTTAGTCTGAGGAAATATCTTCTATTTACCCAAATCTAAGTAATAATAGTTTGCCTATAAGTCATTTTTAAGGAAGAAATGATCTTCATGAAAACATCAGCTAACTCAGCTCACAGTTCATACAAGCACTCTTTTTGGAGATCACCATCCTACTTGGTATGCAGAAATTTTTCACATGTACTAACTTTGTAGTTAATCACATAAAATATTAAAGATGTTTGCAAGGGCTGAAATATATGATTTTTAACTACTTGAAGGACAGTCTTATGTGAAACTGGCGATTTAAAAGACTCTGAGCCTCTGAAGTAGAACACAATAGCTTCTAGTACACTTGGAGACCTCACTGATTTGTGTAATTTGTGTCCTTTACCATTATTTTGGCATTATCAGTGTAAATATGGACCCCTTAAAAGGGTACATGATAAAATCTTGTTTTTTGGTTGTTGTTTTCTGGCCCTGGGGATTGAACCCAGGGCCTTCCCACTGAGCCACACCCTTTATGGTTTTTGTTTTTAAGATTGTATTTATTTATTTATTTTTTGGTACCAGGGATCAAATTCAGGACCTTGTGCTTGTGAAGCAGGCAGTGGCACCACTGAGCTAAATCCTGGCCCTATAGTTTTTATTTTGAAGTATGATCTCACTGAGTTAGGACACTGAGCAGGTGATCCTCCCTCCTCTAGACCTTAGTATTTTTGTGAAAATAGTTTTTAATCCTGTAATCTCCTGAAAGGGTCTTAGAGACTACACTGGCCCACAGACCACAGCCTGAGAAGAGCTGGTCTAAGTTTTTGAGGGCACTATAGACAGAACCATTTTTATACCTGCTCAAGTTAGATTTAATAATGCTTTTCAGGTTGAGTTTAGAACTTTGTGTTGGTATTTTCAAGCTGAACACAATTGCTGGACTGTTCAAGGGCACAGAAACTCTTCTAACTCATTACACAAACGTGCTCAAATGGCAGAGCAGCTAAAAGGTTTTTTCGTGCTTTAGATTGAGCTGGTGATGGCAGAGATTAGAAATACATTGCATGGTGGCCAATCTGAGCGGCTTCAACTAAAGATGGCCACAGAGCTCCAGGTTAATGGCAGCACTATGTTGTTCTGATTTCTTCTCTCACAAGTTTAGCCATTTTGGATTTATTGTCAAACTAAAAGCCATGCCACAGTCACCAAAGGAGCCAGCGTCCCTGTTTATTTTGTCTATATTTCTGTGTTTCAGTTCTTCTCTGGTTGAGGATACACATTGGTTTTTCAAGAGATTAAGGGCCATTCTTTCGGAAAATTAAACTTTCCATTACAGAAGCGTCTCTATCCTACTAGCCTTGTCTCTCAATGGGCAGATCGGTTCCACAAATGAGGGTTTCCTATCTTTTGAAACTTAGCCTAAAAGCATGAAACGATTTGAAAGCCCAGGTACTGTTGCACAGCAGTGCTTCATTTCTCAGGCGGACAGTGGTCTTCCCCACAGCAGGGCACAGCCTGGGTGAGGCACAAAGCTCGGTGGGGAGGTAAGACCAAATGGCCTGGGGGCTAGGCTGTGCCCTAAAGCAAGTAATGCCCTGGGCGAGTCCTGTTCTGGCGTACAGGTTTATCCCGAGAGAAAAGTCTGATCACTGGTAAAGGCACTTGTACTACAGCTTTATTTTCTCACCAGTTTGAACCCTTCAGTGTCCCTCTTTACTGACCATGCACTTCAGAAACAATTAGGATACATGGCTCAGTAACAGCCAACTTTCAAGTGTAAAGGCATAGTAGGAAAATATCAAGAGATACATAAAGGTACATTTCTACAACACAAAAAGCTGCAAAGATTGCATTTCCAGCGTGCACTATGGTGAAAATATGATGGTACTTTTAATTGACACTTAAAAATTTTCAACCATTATTTGGCATGTCTCTCTGACTTAGGGCTTTCTCTTCTAGTCTATTGTTATTTATCATCTCTACAAGTATCTTTCCTGTTGCCTAAATACTAGAGAATCATTCATGCAAGCATTTATTCAAAAGTATTTATGAGGATCCTGATGCAGTAGGGTAATAGTAGTTACGAAGAAAAATATGATTTCTGCCTTTGAGGACTAGATAGGTCAATGCAAATAAAACATTTAGAGTTAGAGTACTGCTTAGCATCCATTAAATGTGAGGGTTTATTGCTCAGCTTACATTCTATGGGAGAAAAATCTATAACAAATGATTGCAATAAGTGTGATAAGTAAACGATGAGTAATTCAAATGTATAAGAGAAGTAACTGAAATACACAGTGAATAATTGCTGTTCACAGGGACAGGGCTGCCAGCATGCCTTTGACAGGCATTTAAGAGTTATTTTGGGGAGGGTCACTGAATAGTCTCCCAGGAAGCCAATATCTGAACTGCACTTGAAGGAACTAGGAGTCCCTGAACAGAAGAAAGGTGAGTAACAGCTATAATCAAGGATCACATATAAGGAGATGACTCTTCCTGAAGGAACCATTGAAAGACCACTAAAGAAGGAAAACGTCATGAGCAGATTGGAAACTCAGAAGGTTTATCCAGTTGCACTATGGAGAATGGATTTATGAATAGAGATAAGAGGCAGGCAATTTGATAAAAGGTTTTGGCAGGATTTGAGCAGACCCATATTAAAAGCCTAAGTGATAATATAGGAGTGAAATGGCTGGGAAAGGGACAGATCTTTAGTGAAATGAAGGCTTTGGTACCTCAAGACTACTGGGTGCAGAAGGTGAGGCACAGTGGCATGACTCCCTGTTTTTTGCTGAGGTTCACAGATAGGTAGCAGTGATGTTAACTTAGGCAATGAGAAACAAGAAAGATTGAAATCTCTGAGTCAGACTGTGAGGGAAGCTTTACGCAAAATCTCTGTTGATTGAGGCACCTAAGCAGAGCAAACTGCGTAGTCTGTAAAGTTTGTGTTAGGAATTCTGGGTGGGGAGATCATTTAGCACACCATAGGTAATGCCAAGGTGGGGTTAGGTGAATGTATCCAATGGTGTCCCATGGGAAAGGCCTAAGGGACATGAAAAAGAACAGACTCAGAGTGGGCAGTTCAGATGCTGAAGACCCAGGCAGAGACTGCTCTGGGCAGGGTCACTGAATAGCCTCCTGTATTCAGTGTCAGTGGGCAAAGGTGCTAGGCTCAGAAAGAATAGCAAAGTTTCCATCAGTTTCCACCCATAGGTCAGGACTGGTAATCCTTGGAGGTTGAGAAGAGATGGAATTTGGTAAGTGAGAGGAAGTAAGGTTGTGGAAATAGTGTGACAGAGTGCCTGGAAAAGCTTTCCTCAGAATTATCGCACTGGAGGGAGGAGGAAATGGGACAGCCAAAGTGGGATTCATTTTCATTTATGTTTTGAAATGTGAGAGAGCCTTGAGTATGTCTCACATTGATCCAAAAAGAAAACAAAGCAAAATTAATGATGAGGAATAAGCTTGATATTATGGAGAGAGAACACTGATAGAGAGGCTCCAGAAGAGAAGAGAAAAATTCAAGGAGAGTCCAGAGCCAAGTTGAAGAATTAACCTTAGGCAGGAAGAGAAATCCTGATTTGATATAAATACAGATATGCATGCAGCTACAAGGGTGGTTGAAATATATGATGAGTATTTAATTAAAAATATTTATCACAGCATCTGCCTTGAAAGTGTGAGGTCCTGAGTTGTTCGATCCCCGGTACTGTAAAAAAACATTATCGCAGTAAAAGACACCTTGCTATTCATCCCCCTCAGATTAGTTCTCCTTGTTTCAAACACACTTATCCCATCATGCTTGCCACTTTCTGAAGCAGTTCTAAAGTCCTCTTTCATGAGTGCCTTTAAAAGATATGACAAAAAATACAGTGAATGCGGCTGAGTGCCACTCAACAGAAAGGCAGACGCATAAAACCATTACTATGTGGTCTTCCTTCCCCTTATTTATTGGATCTGGCACTGTGGAACTTTGTTTCAAACACACTTATCCCATCATGCTTGCCACTTTCTGAAGCAGTTCTAAAGTCCTCTTTCATGAGTGCCTTTAAAAGATATGACAAAAAATACAGTGAATGCGGCTGAGTGCCACTCAACAGAAAGGCAGACGCATAAAACCATTACTATGTGGTCTTCCTTCCCCTTATTTATTGGATCTGGCACTGTGGAACTTGTGGCCCTTTACCTTTCTGAAGCAGTTCTGAAGTCCTCTTTCATGAGAGTCTTTAAAAGATATGACAAAAAATACAGTGAATGCTGCTGCTGCGTGCCACTCAACAGAAAGGCAGACACATAAAACCATTACTATGTGGTCTTCCTTCCCCTTATTTATTGGATCTGGCACTGTGGAACTTGTGGCCCTTTTCCAAAGTCAAAATGACCATGAAAGGGAAATGTTTTGAATTGATTTAGGACATGAAGGCAGCCATAACAGCACAACTAAAGCACTGCATGAAAGAGGGCTCCACAAGCCCTTCAGAAAGTGACAAGATCAATGGGATAAGTGTATTCGAAGTGAGGGGAAGTATTTTGAGGGGCATTAATGGCAATGTGTCTTTTACTGTAATATTTTTTAACTTAAATATTCAGTGTATTTTTAGATCATACCTTGGTAAGTGGAAAAAGAAAGAAGTCAAATAATTGTACAGTTTAATCAAGAGAATAAATCAATATAGATTTATTTCCTATTTTCCTTTTAAGTAAGAAGAGAAGCCATGTATTAAAAATGGTGCAGGAAACTGGGCTAGAGAGCTAGCAGAAGACCATGAAGGAGTGAGGATTGTGTAGAGATGATCAGGGCAGGATGACACCTTGCTGAGCTCAAGTGGAAGCCACAGTGCTGTCAATATTCACAAGTAGCTGAGCTTTCTGGGCCAGGCAGGAGTTAAACAGGTGCGCAGAAGCTAGAAATAGATTTTTTTTCAAGGTTTTGGATTCTGGAGGTAAAGTATGTGAGGGATCAAGGCAATTGAGTATACGGATTAAGAAAAGGTCAAAGAACTCGAGTACTTGGTGAAGTAAAAATTGAAGTGTGTGGATTTCAACACAGCAAGCCTAGACTTCCAGGTAGCAGACCACTGTCAGAGAGTGAGACACGAGGACTCAGGATACCAGAGTTGAACCATCTCTGGATGACAGGATCCATAATGTGGTCTAGGCAGCAGTTTTCCAATGAAGAGAAGATGTGAAGATCATTGGGCTTGAATAAGCCAAAGAGCTCTGAGAAGATGCATGCATTTGTTGGTGTGTCTACATCAATATAGCAGGATTCACAATGAGGCAGAAAATGGTGCTTCTCATGCCCAATATTATGATAAAATATGGAGAAATAATCATAATGCTGAAGGGTGACAGTGGTGCTAGATAGACTAGTAATTATATGGCATGATTTTGGAAAAAGACAGCTGGAGGCATCCTATTCAGATGTAAGGGAATGCAGAACACTTTTCCTGACAAAGGGACAAAACGAACAGCTGCAGGTAAAAGTAGTGTTCTAATAGGATATTCAAATTTCAGGGGAAGCAAGGTAAAAGATTAGGGTTCTTCCCAAAGCATGATGGAAAAATTAAGTAGGAAGGAGGTATTGGGAAGAAAGAGGCTTAAAAAGGAAAGAAACCACAAAAGGATGTGGAGATGGGAGTGGAGGGCAGGACAGACAACTAGAAAGGTTTGCAACTGGGATAATGGTTAAGGACAGAGAGGCTGTGAGACATGGTCCAACCAGGACAAAGCTGTTCCCTTGATGCAGACTCATGGGTTTGTTGGAAAACAATGACAGCACTGGATCTAGTTTTAAAGAAGAAAGTTGGTGGGAAAATGTCTTTGACAAACATCGTGTCCTAGGATTGCAAACAATTCGTTCAAACCTGGGGCCCTCACTGTGGGAAAACACAGTGGCCTCCTCCTAGGGATTAAGTGTACAATCCAAATTCTGTCCTTTAGAGCTTCTTGATTCCCTTGACATATGCCTCCATTTTCAGTACCACAGGCCATTATTTCATACCCATTTTTGCTCCAAACTTTTGAAACTCTACATTGTGTAAACTTCAGGGTATACATCTAACCATGCCAAGTGCTCTCATAGCTCTTGTGAAGTTTGTTCTGTTGCTACACGTATGCAATCTGTCATATTTGTGATATTCTCGATGGTGAAGATTAAAAAACAATAGCCCCAGCACTTTAAATTGTATTTAGTGCATGGGATGTACACACAAATTTGTTGAATGAATAAATGAAACAATGCAAATACAAATAAACCTACTTGTACCTATAGCATTCTTCCCAACAGAGGAAACAGCTGTTTTCTTTGTATATGAAGCTTATGTCTAGGATTGCACCTGAATTCTATCCTCCAGGTTTCACAGAGAGCAACATGATTGACCATCTACATCTTCTTTTGCTCTTTTCTTTCAGTTTTGGATTATCTCTCAAAAATTAATTTCTCCTGCCTACACTTTACACCTCAGTTTCAGGTCATGGTGTGTGCATGATTACTTTCTTGATACTTCCCCTCCAATCTCACAAAGGCACTTGGTAAAGTTTAAATCTAGAATGTCCCTCCAAGGTGTCCTGTGTTTAGAGATAGGACCTTGGAAGGGTTCTATAGTTGTTAATGGATTTATCCATGGAGCATTTCATAGCTCAATGTTGGAAGCGGTGGGCTCTTGGGGGTGTGACCTGGAAAGGTATATTCTTGTCCTTGCCCCCCGCCCCCAATTCTGGATTCTGACAGATGAGCAGCTTTCCTCTACCATGCCCTTCTCTCATGTCATTTCTGCTTTGAAGCCAGGGGATTATCAACTGAACCCACTGAAACTGTGAGCCAAAATAAACCTTCCAGCCTTTAAATTGCTGGTGTTGGGGTATTTTGTCCTAGCAATGGAAAAGTTTACTAATATAACACTTTAATGTTATGATCTTTTCTTTCAAGCTTGTTCCTATTGCAGTTTCCCTGTACCTAAGAATAAAATTACTATCCATCCTGTGGTACAAACCAGAAATCCAGGTGTCACCTCTGATACTTCCTTTTCACTGCCACGTCCATCTGTTACAGAGTCCTGAGTTCACATCTTGAATATTGTGTTCCTAGTAAGTTTTCCTGCATTTAGCCTTACCCATGTCAATCCCCAACCCTGAATTCTCCCAGACTGTAGCAAATTCCAGGCTGGAAGACTAAACTGGATAAACCCTAAAACACTTCTAAACACTTCACGACTTCCTATCGTCTTCAGGTTGAAGGCTGAGATCTCCAAGGTGCACCTCAACATCTGTCATGGAAAAGACTCCAGACGCCTCTCTGACCACTGGACAGCACGGTTCCCTGTGGCTTGCCTTGCTCAGATGCTTCATTCTGTCAGATGATCAAACATTCCATGTCCTACCTGCCACAGGACCCGGCATGTCTAAGAGGCATCCCTAATTTAACATGCCTCAAAATGAACTGCTAGACTACCCCTGCAACCTGCTCCTCTGAATCTCCCCCTTCTCATTAAATTAAAGATGCTTCCTTGAGTTGCTCATTCCAGAGATGTTGAGCCCAACCTTGAAGTTTTTATTTCCTCGCAGTTTATATCCAATCCTTTGGAAAATTCTAACAGCCCGACCTCTACTACATATCTAGGATCTGACTCATCTCACTATCTGAGCTTGTATCAACCTGGTCCAAACCGTTATTGTAAGACCCACCCTCTTAATAGTTGTTCTCCACACCCTTGCTGCCCTAACCATCTGTCCTCTACACAGCTCAAATAATTCTTCTCCAAAGTCAGGACTGTCACCTCTGTGTCACTTCTGGGTCCAGTCAGTGGTTGCCCTTCCCACTCGCAGATGGCATTGGCCCATCGCCTCTTGGGTTACATCTCCTAACCCTGCATCTCCTTCCCCTCAAGCACATCAGGCTGAGCCATTCCCTTCCAGTTCTGGGATCACCAAGGTGGCTGTGCTGGCCTCAGTGCTCTTCCCTCTGCCCAGCTCCCCAGCCACAGTTGCACACATGGTTGTCGCTCCCTGCAGGTCTCAGCTGGAAGGTGGCCAGCTAAAGAGCCATATTAGGCCACTTCTGTAATACCCAGCTCATCCCTACTCTGCACTTTTCTTGTAGCTCACCCCAATCTCTCTTCACAGCACTCACAACTAGCAGACATCATTAATATTTATTTGGTTATAGTCAGTGTCTCCCAGGAGTAGAGCATAATTTGCACAGGAGGAAGAGATTTGTTTTGCTTCCTGCGGTTCCCTCAGCTACTACAACAGTGCCTGAAGGCGCTGAGTGACTACATTAAGAGCACTGTTCACTTTGCCCAGGATATTCTCCGGTGAGTTTGTTTTTCAACTTCCAGTCCTCTTCCTCTCAGGCGCCCTTTTCATTGTTGCTTCCACAGAGAAGCCCTTCTGTCTTGCCTTAATCCAAGCCCTTGCCTCTCCCTGTTCCCTCTTCCCTTGGTTGTGATTTTTCACCTACTCTAACCAAGGCATCACTGCAACTGTGCCACGAGTGGAGTACAAACCTAGGAGGCCAGAGACCATCTGGTCTGGCTCATCATTTCTGCAGAATTCAGCACAGAGCCCAAAACTTGGCAGATTCCTTGAATGAGTGAGGGAATCAAGGATCAGATTCATGTAGTTTTTCTTTAGTTTTAGATATCTTTAATTAACCATGATTTCTTTTAGTTCCTCAGAATTACTTTATTTTCCAGTGTGTTTTCTTCGAATTGATAGATGAAACAGTTAGCAGGTATACCTTGAGCCCAAAGGATTGCTAGACTAATGGTCCCCATCCAGATGTCCTGAACAAATTATTTAACATCAGATCTCAGCTTTTCACACAGCTACAGTAAAAAACCGCCAGATACCTTTCAGGAGCCTCATACCTTATTTTACTTTGTTTCTGTCTCATTAGAAGAATTAAAAGTAGATTATAAGCCCAAAATATATCAGTTGTCGTATAACAGGTAGACTAAGCTGAAAGCTCAGTTTGTCACATTCAGTGGGGAAAATGGGCTTTAGAATACACTCACTGATGGGGGAAAATGCTATTAAAAACTGTCATTGTTAAACTAGCCACAAAAAAGGGGAACACTGCAAAATTATGGAAAAACTGCTGAATTTTTGCACATGAAGAAAAAGACTCTAATAGTCTCTGTTTTTCTTCTGCTTGGGATAAAGATATTATTTTTTAAAATTAACTTCATTGGTATATTTTAGGTACACAGTACAGTAACATTCATCATTAAGATCCTGTACCTTTACATGACGTATCTTAGTTCTTATTTTTTCCCTATTCCCCTGCCCTCCCTTCACCCCCCACCCTTCCCTATTTACAGACTTTGTTTCCATGTTTTTTCCTTTTCTCATATTTTTTCTTTTCTCCTTTCCTGTCCCCTACCCCTCCAACTTACCCTACTCCTTTAGACCTTTTCTTCCTATTTCTATAAATAAGGTAAAGATATTCTTTTGTGATTGTTATCCTAATATACAGAACACCCATCAGGGATAGCTATGCTGCAGGAGAGATTAATATCTGTCAGAATATGATGGAAAAATGTTGAATAAATCATTATAAAAATAATCAATTTTTACAGCATGATTCTCAAAGGAAGCTTGTTTTCAGATACTACAGTACTTAAAATAAGTTGTTTAAAATTTAAATCTTTACATATAATTCTAAGAGAAAACTCTCTATTTTCTAGAATATCAAAGGCAAAGGAGTCATCCCAATATTTAAAAGTTCTGTATTTTATTTCATTTGGAAGTACAGCACCCAATATCAAGGGTTGATATAGGACTATTGGAGTATTTTACTGAGAGAAGGTAAATTAGGTTAGTAAATGTAATAAAGTTTCCAAAAAAATCTACTTTTAAAGAAAAAAATGGAAGCCAATTTTTGACCTTACTAAAGTACAGGATGAAATTGTATATATTTTCTGGCTATTAATTTTGTTATAGTGTCAAGTCTAGAACAAAGTAGATTTTAATTACCCTGTAAAGCTCACTGCAACATAAAAATCCTTAAGAAATTTTCCTAAAGTTAAGAAAATGGTGCTATTTCAGCTGCTTCCTGACACTAAAATTATTTTTTATTTCACAGTGTTTTTGAAAACTTTATTGATTAACAAGGCAATCTGCTTGGAGCAAACAATTGTAATATTTCTGAGTAAACAGGAATAGTCAAGTAATCACAAGGAATTGGAACATCCTGACTAAAGGAATTTAGAGGCTCCAAACTGGAATGGGACCTAGGAGTAAAATGACTTGAAAATGGCACAAAAAAGGTATAAACTCGCTGAGAAGATGGGCAGATTATAAAAAATACAACACTACAATATTAAATTGAAATTATTTGGGTGGATTAGAATTTCATCTAACAATCATCTTTACAATCATAAACAGATTTATTTTTCCAAAATAGTCTGGAGGAATATCCTACAGCTTAAACCTTTTCCTTCCCAGAGCAAATCTGCACATTTTTTTTCTTATTAACTCCTTAAAGGCATTTCATCATTAAAGATCTTGTCCTAGTACTTCATGAGCCTTCACTTTTAGAAGTGGAAAGTACAATAGTTTAAGACAATTCTCAGATGCTCTGTTATTGAATTAATACAGCAAGTGCAGAAGTTTTGACGATGGATTTAGGGAACAAGGCTTCTAATACCCTTTCTCACAGTTCCTTTACTATGAGTAAAAAAAAAAACCTGCATAATAAAATCAGAATGATACCTAACCTCTTCACACAAACATCACCCAACAAAAGAAGTACTAAGCATCAATAACACTCACTGAGCACTGTGTTGCGAACAATGTCCAGAATGTTCCACATATAATTTCTACAATACCACATATATCATCTGTCTTCTTATAGAACTCCTGCAATACTCCAGATCCACACTGTCTCCTCATATATGAAGGATCCTGGCAAAGCAGTCTCTATGGTAAAGAGTGTGTACTTTCACCTCCATATGGTACTATCCAGTCTGGAAATAAGAGAAGCTGCAATCGCTTTTGGAACTGAAACAGAGTGAGGATTCAGGTAGTGAAGTGGATGAATGTGACTGCTGTTGTGCAAAACTGTGGCAGCTACAGCGAAGGAGAACATGATTGCTATCATTCACCTTTGCTGCTTGTTTGTCTTGGGATTTCCACATCAGCATTTGTCCTACTATCATACTGGCAGCTGGAGAACCCAGGGACTGACATAAGTTCTTATCCTTCCTTGAGAGATACTGTACTGCTAAAGAGACTGAAGTACAGAACAATACTAAGCCCAAAGGAAATTATATGTTAATTATTTAGAGCACTATGTAACCAGTACTATGTTTCAACAATAAGCATCAGTCAATAATAGTACTACTACCATAATGAGAGGAACGATAACATCTAAGTTTAGCACCAGGCCTTGCGCCAAAACTTCACCTGCGTACCTCATTTAATCTTTACAACAACCATATAAGGCAGGCATCACTGGTGCAGATGCGAAAACCAAGGTTCTATGAAGTTAAACAACTTGTCCTAAAGATGCTCACTGATAAAGTTAACTAATTACTTGTTAGTTCATGTTATTTTTATATCCATTTGGTTAAAAAACAGTGCATGAAGCAATAAATATTAACTTGGTGACTCTTCATGTATCCACAAATCTTTCTTATGATTGGCCTAATTCTACTTTGAAATGTAAATAAACTATCAATATATTTTAAAAGCACTGCCAAGTCTCTGTTATGTGCAGGCTTTGAGCATGTCTCATAGAAAAGCCAGATGAAGAAAACAAAACAAAACAATAGCAAAACAAGTGACACACTTTTGGAATTATGAAACATTTACCCAGGCCACCAATAGCCAACAGAATTAGAATAATCAGTTTTGAGGTTTCTGGAATTGGTTAGTTAACAAAAAAGGAAACCCAAGACAATCTATTGGCAAACAAAACTGGAATGCATAGTCTTATTCTGAGTATGAAAACAAAATTTTGCTTTTTAATTGATTTTTCTAGGCAAAGTCAATAAAATGATCACATGCATTTAAAAAGTCATATTCTTCTCTGGAGCTCTCCAGTTCTGGTCTCCTTTAATTTATGTTTGAATTCCACATGAAAACCTTTAGACCATAAATATGCAGCAGACATACCAAAGTGACACTTGGTTATGTGCATACTCACAGCAGAGTTTAGTGTCATACAGTTTAGCGTCTCCTTCTATCCCTGCCCTCAATCCTTGCCCCCTGAAAAACAAAGTCTATCTAGTATGGCATGTCCTGCAGTCACAGTGAACTTTTCTAGTATTTTTTGTTTTATCCAGGCACTTAAATAACTTTCAATAATTATTTGGCTTGGACTTTAGAGCACAAGGTGAACCAAGTACACAAGTACTCATTTTTAATCAATGTAGAACATCACAGATGTCTTGATTCAATTTCACAGGAAGTTAGTCATTGATTTCTTAAGATAAATGAGTTCTGCTGAGATATGGTGGAAACCAAGGAAAAGTGTAAATGAGATTCAAAAGACTAGTCTCTCACCCCAAGACTCATTCAGCTTTTGTCACTTTAAAGAATGCAGCTTTAGCAAAGTGAGAGTGACACTCCATTCACTGCTTGTTTTCCTCTTACCTGTTTTGTCTTCTTTCTCTGGCTTGGGGGTTTTTGAAGACCAAAAAGATATGAATAAGAGCTTAGCAGAAAACGTGGCAGAATTTATATCACATCTGAGGAGCAGCAAGTCTGGCTCTCACAGCATCCCACAACCAATAGGTTTTCATCAGGGAGCTCTAGAACCTCCAAAAGAAGAGTTCATCACACTCTTATATCCCCTGGCTGGACATGCATTCTCTCCAATCTGCACTAGGATGATTCTGTGGGCTGGGCTTCCTGTGGACACCTGCAGTCTTCACTGCGTTGCAACACAGATAGTGCCTTCTGGTCCTAGGGTGTCACCATGGCATTTCTCAGCACACCCATGTTTGAGAAAGAGAATTTCATTTATCTCTTTCAGCATTGTTTTCATTTAACCAACCAGTTCTTTAACCCTCAACAGGACTTACTGATGACCTGCTCTGTATTAAATATAGCAGTAGGCTTTGGAGATAAGGAGATCTGAATGTGCTAAAATATACCTCCATTCCCGTCACTGATAGCCCAGTTCTACCCACTTGCTCAAGGAGCAGGAGGGGAAAGGTTTTACAGCCTCAGGCAAGCAGTGCTTGAATCGCCATCTCAGGACTCAAGGTGCTTAGGCTTCAATCATAATTCTGTCAAATCTTTGGACCAGGTTGGTTTGGAATGGCCATGTGCTTCACTTCCCCATATGTAACCCTGAGGTGCAGATAATAATAGGATGTCCCTCAGAAGACTGCAGGGAGGACTAAAGGAATTAATTAAGGTAGATGATTCCAGACAGGACTGAGCAAATAACCTGTGTTTCCATCCTCCTCTGTGGCTGATCCTTCTTAGATCTCATTTGGAATAGCTTGTTTGGGTGCTTCTTCTACAAGATTTGTTCTGATGAAGACAAGTTATCAGTACAAGCAAGATAAGTTATGATGAAGTTTATTATCCAGGGCTACAGAAGAATTAACTACAGTGCTCACCCCTACACTCTTAATTAGGCCTTTTTTAAATGGGTAAACCCAAATTTAGAAAGGTTAAAGACAAAGACACCTTCTTTGACTAAACTTTGGTCAGGGTCCTCTGAACCCTCTTCTAGTCAAAGGTCTTGTCCTTGACCCACTGAGCCCAGTTTTACCAAAGAATCCAGTTAAGCTAGTTTATTGAGAATCTCCCTCACCCTTGGTATCTAATCAAATTTCTTTCCCCCACATTCCCTCCTTAGTATCTTAATCAACTTCCTTTTAGCAATATTTCATCTTCTCCCTGCTAGCTCTAAGTCTCCACTGGTTCAATTTGGACTTGATTTCAATGTCTTCCCCTATTGGAATATCCTTGAACAAAGTCTTCTTAAATACCTCACTCCAGGCTCTCCTTGACTGGAGGGTTTGTGTTGAAAAGTCTACGGTGATTCTGATGGGCTTTCCTTTGTGTGTGATTTGTTTATTTTCTCTAACTGTTTGTGGTATTTTGTTCTTCTGTTGGGTTTCTGGGATCTTGACTATTATATGTCTAGGTGTAGAGTTTTTTGATCGTGACTAGTTGGAGTTCTATATGACTCACTTATCTGTATGTCAAATTCTTCCCTTCTGTTTGGCAAGTTTTCTATCATTAATTCTGTGAAGTTTTTTTTTTTTTATGTCATTTGTACTTTCTCCTTTTTTTGGACTTTTGTCAATCTTATATTTTTTGCATCATCTAGGAACTGTTGGATTGATTTCTCATGTTCCCTTACTATTTTTTAAGAGATCTCTCTTTTCATGGTCACTGACTGACATCCTGTCTTCTATATCTGATAGTCTATCTTTAGATTGGCTCAGTGTGCTGTGTTTACTTTCAATAGTTTTTAATGTGGACATCAGTGGATATCATCGATTCCATTTCTTTCCTATGTTGGATGTTCATGGTTTCCATTTCTTTTCTATGCTGAGCATTCATGGCTTCCATCATGGTCCTGAACTCATCTATTTTTGTTTAATCTGTTTCTCTTCAAGAGACTCTAATCATGTCTTTCATTATGCTCACCATCTCTGTAGTTATCTGGGAAATTATTTCTGTTTTGAATTTTTCTAGAGCCTCATTCATCTGTTCCATTACTTCTTGTGCTATCAGTTCAGAGAGTCCAGGTGCTTGAAAAAGAAAAAGTTTTCTTAGCTACTTAAAAAGCATTAAATAGAATAGTTTCTCTCTAATAATAAAAAAATGAAATTTCATGATTGAAATATTATTAATTTTCTATCCAGGACAATAGGAAAAAATTTAAAAAGACCAGTTCACAATGCTCAAAGACAGACTTGCTTATAATAGTAGAGTGATGAGTGTGAAAACTGCAAAAACAACCACAGAAAACTTACAGTACTTTCTTGGACATCAGCCATAATTGTACCACCTATTCGAAAGAAAAGTTTTAAGGTCAACTCAGTTTGGCAGTAAAGCATACTCGTTTTCTAGAGGTGTTGGTAATATTGTAACAATAACACATCGTCTCACACATGTAGCTCCATGCCTGGCTGCAGGATTAAATAGGAGTAGAAACCTGGTGATGATACAGACTACTGACAAAGAAAGTGTTTAAAATCTGGAAAGACAAAAAGAAATGAAATAGGGGATTTAAAATAGTTAAATTATCGTTCAGCATAAATATGCATATTAGATAAAATTAAGTATGTTATTATGATATTTGTATTTTTCCAATTGGAGACAACCACTTAGTTTTTACAATATAATCATCAAGATTCCAGAAATCTTAATTAGGAGATGGGAGGGGGTTAGAGAGAGAAAATGTCAAAGAACAGAGGGGAAAATGTACATTTATATGTAACATTATAAGTGCTTTTTTTTTTATTTACTTTGAAATAGGCAAATCAGCATTTTCCTAAAGGAACTATACATAAGTAGTAAAATGTCCTTGGCTTTAAGCTCAAGTTGAAGGCTTCTCTATACTCATGTCAAATTCATCCATCAAATTAATAGAGAAGGATATCAAATTATTTATGAGACGTTCAACCTCTCTTTAGGATTACTGTAAATTAAAATGTACTAAAATGTACTCAAAGGTATTTACCCACAAGGTTTCTAGAGCTTTCAATTCATGAAAATTAACTGGCCTAGCCTTCCCAGAAAGTGTTTCAATATTGCTTGAAATCTACAGCTGACACCCATTAGTAGGGAAAATATAATAGAGGATGGCACAGAGCAAGTCAAGACCTCTGAAGAAAGGCTGGTGAAGCCAAAGCCCATTAAAACTAACCTTTAAGGTCATTGAAGCTGTGGGTTCAGCCTCAGCACTATTTCTAATCAGTACAGTGACCATCCCTGGCTCAATCTGATCATTTATACTGTGCGTGGATGAAGATCTTCAAGTACCCTTCTAGCTTAAAAGCTCTCTGGGTTTGTAATGTGTAGTAACCCCCATAATAAAGGATTTGTTCCCAAATACTTTGGACTTCTGGGTTCCTAAATTTCACTTGAGTGCTTCTCTTTTTCATTTGGGTTTTCAACGTCCCAAAGGAAATGTTTTCTGTATCTGAATTATAAGAAACACTAAAGCTTTAGGATAAAGGAAAATGAATGATGTGAGTATTTTCCTTCTCAGGTGTTTGGAAATGGAAAGCACTGCTACCTGCACCATGTAAGCATTTGCAGAATTACTTATATTTATGAAAATTTACTGAATTTCAATTTGGGGGGATTTAAACTGGTTCAAATTTTAACTGTCCATCTTCTTTTTCTTGCCTACTCAGTTACAACACATATATTAAAAATGGTTATTGGAAAAAGATTTTCACGTAACCATGGTGGGAGCTACTTCATAGATTATCCCAGTTCTGTTCCAAGTACGGGGACAGCAGCGGCCTCGGTGATCACTGTTCTCATGGAGCGTAGCTTGTCTCAGAGTTTCCCATTTTAATACCAACAGTTTTTGCTTATAGAAAAGTACAAAGAAGAAAACAGATACCACCTATATGATACTGTTTGATGTCCTATTTGCTTTAAGAAATTTTTTCTCAAAAGAAATTGCAGCAATTTATAATCCCAACTATAGTTGTTTTAATTTTATGTAAAAAGAACACTTTTTTTCATTGTTTACTATGGGTCAGGAATTGTTCTAAGTGCTTTGTGAGGCCAGAAACAATAGTACTTACTGTTGGCATAAAATTTGAAGTTGGCAGATTTTTAATTTCTGTATCTTAAAGATACCATTGTACTGTCTTTTGACTTTGATTGCTTCAAACCCATTATTCTTATCATGGTTCCCCTGAATATAACTTTTTCCTTTTTCCTTAAGGTTTTTCTTTTCATTTTTTTTTTCTAGGAGTCATTTTTTTTTTATACATCCTCCTTGTCACTACTGTGACAGTTAATGAATTGTGTCAATTTGGGGAAGAAATGCCAAACTAAACTGGATCAGCACAGTTCTGAGTGTGGCTGAGCGGAGGATTTACTGAAGACAAAAGGCCTGCCCTAGGGCCGCTTGTCACCTGAATGGTATAGAAGGGAAATGAAGAAGGAAGGTTCCTCTGGCTTTTTCAGAGGGGCTGCAGACTTCACCTTCACCTTGGATGGCATCTCTGGCTTCCAGCACAGACCGTATGGCCTCCTCATGTGGGCTTGCATGGGACACTGCAGTGAGCCTCAGGCCTTCGAATGGACCCTTTGGATATCTAGCATGCAGAGTGACCCAGTGCACTCTTCCACACCCGACTCTAGGTATTATTAAAACCCAATCATAGGGCCAGGGATTTAGTTCAGCAGTTCGGTGGCCTGCCTCGCAAGTGCAAGGACCTGAGTTCAATCCCTGGTACCAAAAAAAAAAAAAAGCGAATCTTGTAAATTCTTAGATATTTGTATATCATGTATTATATCTGTTTCTTTAATAAGCACTGACTGATACAATTACCTAGTTTTTTTAAATATTAAAGTTGACATTCTTGAAACCAACTCTGTAATATTCTTGGTAGTCAGTGTCTGTTCAAATATTCTTCTGTTCTATTCTTCTCCCTCTTTTTTTGCAACTTCAATTACAAAAATGTTAGGCTATTTGATATTATACCCCTTGTTTCTTTGTTCTCTGTTCCATTTTATCTTTCATTCCTTTCTTTTCTCCTTGCTTCCATGGGGATAATTTCTTTTAATTCACAGATCCTTTTTTTCTTTAATTTCTGTGACCACTAAACCCATCTTAACTTGGGATTTTTAGTTAATCAGTTTCTCTGCCTTTCTGACCTGTCCTTCAGCTTCCTATGAACTCAGTGAAGAGTTTTGTGAAGTGCAAATTGGCAGCAAGAATTAGCCTCATGATTGTGGCTCAGTTCTTTTTCTTTAATTTTTAAAAATTTTTTATTTTAATTTAATTTATTGGTACATTCTAGGTAGACAGTACAGTTACATTCATTACTGGGATCTTGGACCTTTACATGCCAGGTCTTGGTTCTCATTTTTCCCCTTGTCCCCACCCTCCCTTCACCCTCCCTTCCCCCCTTCAAACACTTTAATTCCATTTTTACATTTTCTCATTATTTTTTCCTTTTCCCTTATTCCCCCTTCCCTATCCTTCTCACTGCTCCTACACCTTTGGTCCTTTTCTTCCTATTTGCTAATTGTCCCATTAGGATCTTGAGTACTATTATTGTTTCTCACACCGGAGATACTATTCGGTATTTGCATGTGTGCCTTATTTATTTCACTTAGAAGTATATCCTCAAAATGTACCCATTTAACTATGAATGAATCTACTTTCTCATTCTTTATGGCTGAGTAGCATTAAATTTTGTAGAAAAACCACATCCTCTTTATCCAGTTTCCAATTGATGGGCAGATGGGCTGTTTCCAAGTTTTAGCTATTACAAACTGCCGCTATAAACATGGGTGCACATGTATCACTGTGGTATGATTCTTTAACTTCTTTTGGAAAGATACCAAACAGAGGGATGGCTGGGTTAAATGGAACCTCTAATCCTAGTTCTTTGAGGTATCTCTATATTGATTTCCATAGTGGTTGCACCAGTCTGCACTCCCACCAACAATGGAGTAGGGTTCCTTTCTCCCCACAACCCTGCAAACATTTGTTATTGTGTGATTTCTTGATAGCAGCCATTCTTTGTGGGGTGAGGTGAAATCTCAGTGTTGTTTTGATCTGCATCTCTCAAATGACCAGTGATGTGGAGCATTTTTTCATATATTTACTTGCTGCTTTTATTTCTTTGTCTGAGAAATGTCTGTTCATTTTGGATGCCCACTTTAGAAATGGGTCTTTATATTTGCGGGGAGCTGGTTGTTTAGAGTTCTTTATATATTTTAGATAATAGTCCTTTGTCTGAGGAGCAGCTGGTAAAAAGTTTTTCCCACATTGTAGGTTGTCTCTTAGTTCTGTTCAGGGTTTCTTTTGCAGCGCAGAAGCTTTTTAATAAGATGAGGACCCAGTTGTTGATTCTTTCTGCTAGTTCCTGTGCTACTGAGGATTTGTTCATAGAGTCTTTTCCTATGCCAATGTCTTCCAGAGTTCTGCCTAACTTATCTTTCACCAAGTTTAGTTTTTTTGCTTTTATGTTTAGATCTTTAATCCACTTGGATTTTAATTTAGTGCATGGTGACAGATGCTTTTTAATAAGATGAGGACCCAGTTGTTGATTCTTTCTGCTAGTTCCTGTGCTACTGAGGATTTGTTCATAGAGTCTTTTCCTATGCCAATGTCTTCCAGAGTTCTGCCTAACTTATCTTTCACCAAGTTTAGTTTTTTTGCTTTTATGTTTAGATCTTTAATCCACTTGGATTTTAATTTAGTGCATGGTGACAGATAAGGGTCTAATTTTAATCTTTTGCAGGTTGAGATCCAGTTTTTCCAACACCATTTATTAAAGAGGCTATCTTTCCTCCAGTGGGGACTGGCAGCTCCTTTGTCAAAGATGAGATAGCTGAGTGCATCTGGAGTTGTTTTTGTGTCTTCCAATCTGTTCTACTGATGCTCAGGTCTGTTTCTTTGCCAGCACCATGCTGTTTTTATCACAGTGGCTTTGTAGTATAGTTTCAAATTGGGAATTGTTATACCCGCTGCCATGTGTCTGTTGCCTAGGATGGCTTTTGCTATTCTAGGTCTCTTATGGTTCCAAATGAATTTTTGGATTCTTCTTTCTAGTTCTGTGAAGTATAGTGTTGGGATTTCTAATGGTATTGCATTGAATCTGTATAGCACTTTTGGTAGTATGGCCATTTTCACTATGTTGATTATTCCTACCCAGAAGCAGGGGACAACTTTCCATTTTCTTAAATCCTCCTCGATCTCTTTTTACAGAGTGCTGTAGTTTTCAGTGTAGAGGTCTTTTGCTTCTTTTGTTAGGTTGATTCCCAGATACTTTATTTTTTTGGGTGCTATTGTGAGAGGAATTGTTTCCCTCATTTCTTTCTCTGTGAGTCTGTTATTTGTGTATAAGAAGGCTATTGATTTTTGGGTGTTGACCTTGTATCCAGCTACTCTGCCCAAAGTGTCAATTAAGTCGAGAAGTCTTTTGGTGGAGTTTTTTGGGTCTTCAAGGTAGAGTATCATATCATCAGCAAATAATGACAGTTTAACTTCTTCCTTTCCTATCTTTATTGCTTTAATTTCTTTCTCTTGTCTAATCGCTATGGCTAATGTTTCCAGAACTATATCGAAGAGGAGTGGTGATAGTGAGCATCCTTGTCTTGTTACTGATTTTAACATGAAGGTTTTCAGTTTTTGGCCATTTAATATGATGTTGGCTGTTGGTTTTTCATAGATAGCCTTTATTAAGTTGAGACATAAACCATCTATTCCAATTTTTTGCAGAGTTTTTATCATGAATGGGTGTTGAATTTTGTCAAATACTTTTTCTGCATCTATCGAGAGGATCATGTAGTTCTTGTCCTTGACTTTGTTAATATAGTGTATTACATTAATTGATTTATGTATGTTGAGCTATCCTTGCATCCCTGGAATAAATCTGACTTGGTCGGGATGAATGATCTTCTTGATGATCCTCTGTATTCTGTTTGCTAGTATCTCATTGAGGATTTTTTCATCTATATTCATTAAGGAGAATGGCCTGTAGTTCTCTTTTTTTGTTACATCTTTCCCAGGTTTGGGAATCAAAGTGATATTTGCTTCCAGGAATGATTTTGGAAGTATTGCTTCTCTTTCAATTTCATTGAAAAGTCTGAAGAGTAATGGCAATAGATCTTCTCTAAATGTCTTGTAAAATTCAGCAGTGAATCTATCAGGACCTGGGCTTTTCTTTGTTGGTAAGTTTTTAATTACATTTTCAATTTCACTGATTGTGATTGGGGTGTTTAAAATGTTTTTATCTTCTTCGTTCAACTTTGGTAATTCATAAGTATCTAGAAATCTGTCCATTTCTTCTGTGTTTTCCATTTTATTAGAGTACAGGTTCTCATAGTATGTATTAATGATCCTCTGGATTTCTGTGGGATCTGTTGTGACTTCGCCTTTTTCATTCCTGATTGTCTGAATCTGAGCCTTTTCTTTCCTTTTTTCATAAGGTTTGCTAAGGGTTTATCAATTTTATTTAGTCTTTCAAAAAACCAACTCTTTGATTGATTTATTTTTTGTATCATTTTCTTAGTTTCCATTGCATTGATTTCTGCTCTAATCTTTATAATTTCCTCTCTTGTTCGAGCCTTGGGTTTTTCTTGCTCTTGTTTTTCTAGGAGTCTAAGAGTCATCGTTAGGTTGTTTATTTGAGCTTGCTCTGTTTTCCTAATGTGGTCATTCAGTGCTATGAATTTTCTACGTAGAACTTCTTTCACTGTGTCCCACAGATTCCTGTGTGTTGTATTGGCATTTTTGTTTATTTGTAAAAACTGTCTTCTTTGATTTCCTCTGTGATCCATTGATTTTTCAGGAGAGTGTTGTTCAATTTCCATGTGTTTGTGACTTTCCTACGGTTTGTTATGCTATTGATGTCCAGCTTTATTGCACTGTGATCTGATAATATACAGGGAATAACTTCATTTCTTTTGCATTTATTCAAACCTGTCTTATGAGCTAGTATGTGATCTATCTTGGAGAATGACCCATGTGCAGCTGAAAATAATGTATATTTTGATTTTGTGGGGTGAAATACTCTATAGATGTCTAATAAGTCCATGTGTTCAAAAGCTTGGTTCAGTTCTAGTATTTCATTGTTGATTTTTTGCCTAGATGATCTGTCTATTTTTGATAGTGGGGTATTCAGATCCCCTACTATAATTGTATTAGTGGTTATTTGGTTTTTCACGTTACTTAATATTTGTTTTATATAGTTGGGGGCATTTATATCTGGTGCATATATGTTTATGGTTGTCATTTCTTCCTCTTGGATTGTTCCCTTTACAAGGATGTAGTGGCCTTCTTTGTCTCTCTTAATCATTTCTGATTTGAAATTTGCTTTGTCTGTGAATAATATTGCTACCCCTGCTTTTTTCTGGGCTTCTGTTGTGTGGAAAATTGTTTTCCTTCCTTTCACTTTCAGTCTATGGGCTTCTTTTTGCACTAGGTGTGTTTCTTGTATACAACATATTGTTGGATTTTGCTTCTTAATCCATTCTGCCAATCTATTTCTCTTGATTGGTGAACTGAGGCCATTGACATTGATAGATATAACTGATATGTACTGACTTATTATTGTCATGTTATTGTCTTTTTGTTGACTATTTTTGGTCCTCTCTTTTTAGTTTCTAGCCTTGGCTATTTGATTTGCTCTGTTGGACTTCCTGGTGTTGTGATCTTGGTTGTCTTATTCTAGGATATTGTTTAAAATTCTTAGTAGTGCTGATTTAGTATTCATGAAGTTTCTCAAGTGTTCTTTGTTGTGGAGGTATCTTATTTTTCCATCCATTTCGAAAGAGAGTTTTGCAGGATACATCAGTCTTGGTTGTAGGTTGTTTCCTTTTAGAACTTGAAATACCACAGTCCAGGTTCTCCTTGACCTGAGAGTTTGTGTTGAAAAGTCTGCTGTGATTTTGATCGGCTTTCCTTTGCATATGATTTGTTTCTTTTCTCTTACTGCTTGTAGTATTTTGTTCTTCTATTGGGTTTCTGGGATCTTGATTATTATATGTCTAGGTGTAGATTTTTTTTGATCATGGCTAGTTGGTGTCCTATATGCCTCGCTTATCTGTATGTCTAATTCTTCCCCTTTGTTTGTGAAGTTTTCTGTCATTAATTCTTTGAACAGCTTTTTTAAGTCATTGGCGTTTTCTCCTGGTACTTCATGGATTTCTAGGAGTCTTATGCTATTCTTCTTTGCATCATCTAGGAGTTGTTGGATCAATTTATCATGATCCCTTACTGTTTTTAAGAGACCTCTCTTTTCATGGTTACTGTCTGCTATCCTATCTTCAATATCTGAGATCCTATCCTCGCAATCTTTTATTCTGTTACGTATGCTTTCAATAGAGTTTTTAATCTCCTGGATATCTGTTTGAATCTGTTTAATGGATTCCATTTCTTTGCTATGTTGGGTGTTCATTGTTTCCATTTCTTTCTTATTTTGAGCCTTCATGGTTTCTATTATGTTCCTAAGCTCATCTATTTTTTTTGTTAGTTTCTGTTCTGGATTCTTGAATCATGTCTTTCATTTTGCTCACCATCTCTCTGGTTAACAGAAATAATTTCTGTTTTGAATTTTTCTAGAGCTTGATTGATTAGTTTTTTTTTACTTCCTGTGCTGTGAGTTCTGAGTGTCCTGGCGGTTCACTATCTGATTTTTCATCCTCCTTTGCCCTAGTGTTTGCCACTGGTGGACTGGAAGTCTGTCTTTGTGTCTTGTTTAAGTGTTTTCTCATCTTTATTTTTGCTGTTGGATTGACCTTGATTCAATCTCTGGGTCATTAAATGTTCCTGTTATCCTTGGGTCCCAGCCTTTGATTCTCTAATGACTTATAGACATTCTCACTTTCATAACTGAGCAAACAACTCATCAAATCAATCCCTATCCTTTATCCCTATTGATAAAATCAGAAACATAACAGGATCAATCACCATCCTTTATAGCCTGCCACGCCTCTCCAGAGTGTGTCCTAGGACTGGCTCAGTCAGGTGATCTAATAGCAGGTGGGAGGGTGGGGTGAGGGTTGGAGGAACGGGGCTCAGGGGCGCTCACACGGCTACCCTCCTGCCACTGTGTCTGAGCCAATCAGTGGTGCCCGCTGGAAATGGCAGGGCTCCAGAGGAGACTGTGCCGGAGAGAGGAGTCTCCGGGCTCAGTTCTTATTGTTTCCATCTGTTGTACCAGTTAAAGTTGCTGTTTATTGTTCTATCTGTTTCTCTTCTCTTCAGAAAAGTCTGTGGTACCTATTCTCCCTTCTCCTCTACCTTCTTCTAATTCTTTATCTTTTTGATGTCATTTCTCTTTTGAAATTCCATACCTCAAATCTATTTTTTTCCTTTAATTTCTTTTTTATATTATAACTTATTTTATATAAAAAACAAGATTTCATAACAAAATAACAAGAGAATAAGAATAGTTGATAGCCAGGTATGGTGGTGCACATCTGTAATCTGAGCACTAGGGAGGCTGAGGTGGGAGGAGTGCCACAAGTTCAAGGCCTGCCTAGGCTACACAAGGAGTTCAAGGCCACCCTGAACTCATAGCAAACCCTGTCTCAAAAAAAAGAGAAAAAGAATAGTTCATACACTTTGTATCATTATCTTTCAAAATACTCAGAGTATAAGACAGACAAAAAAGATTTTCTTCTACCAAGAAGAAACAAACGTAATAGCACAAAACTTTCTTT
This sequence comes from Fukomys damarensis, assembly GCF_012274545.1. Taxonomy (NCBI): domain Eukaryota; kingdom Metazoa; phylum Chordata; class Mammalia; order Rodentia; family Bathyergidae; genus Fukomys; species Fukomys damarensis. Next base: position 1,921,851 of record NW_022900927.1, on the reverse strand, counting down.
TCAGTGAACTAAGAGAAACTAGTAGCATAAATGAATCAAATTAGAATAACGAGTAATATATGAAAAAATGTTCAATATCATTGGCCATTACAAAAACCCACTAACTTCTTAAATATATTTGCAAGAGTTATTTTAAAGAGCTTTCTCATAGACTCCAACATCTGGGCTAGTACAGGGTGTTTCTATTGACCCCCTAAAAACTAAGCATTATGTAAAAAAAAAAATCTCATTTTTTCTCTTGCTTGTGGGAAGACCATAAGGTTTGTCTCATAGTTTTTTTTTTTAATGCTGGAATATTGCATTTAAAGGAACCCTCAAGACCAGAGTAAGATGCTTTTTCCTAGAGACAGCAAACCCTTTCCTCTGACAGACAGCAAGGGAGAAGTTAATCCCTTCACTCCTTTCAGAACTCAGCAGATTTGAGACTGGGGTGAAGTTTCTGTGAGCTTCAGTTCACACCTGATTTTGGATGTCTTTAGTATGAGCTGTGTCCTACAGCACGACTTTGGACGGTAAGCTCCAGGAGTTAATGGGAGTAACTTAGCCTTTCACACCTGACCGTCAGTCTCTTTTGAATCTAGCAAGAGTCCCATGAAGCACATTTGGCAGCTAGGAAGAATTAGTGTTTGGAGTTAATTCCTACTGTTTTCATCTATCATGCCAGCTAAGATTTCTTGTTCTTCAAAGAAGATAAAAACATTTTAAACACTCCAATTACAGTCAGTTAAATTGAAAATGTAATTAAAAATTTACCAAGAAAGAAAAGCCCAGGCCCTGATGGATTCACTGCTGAACTTTACAAGACATTTAGAGAAGAACTACTGCCATTACTCTTCAAACTGTTCAATGAAATTGAAAGGGAAGCTATACTTCCAAATTTATTCCTGGAAGCTAGTATCACTTGATTCCCAAACCAGGGAAAGACACAAGTAAAAAAGAGAACTATAGGCCAATCTCCTTAATGAATATAGATGCAAAAATCCTTAATAAGATACTAGCAAACATAATACAGAGGATTATCAAGAAGATCATACATCCTGACCAAGTCGAATTTATTCCAGGAATGCAAGGGTGACTCAACATACATAAGTCAATAAATGTAATACATGATATTAACAAAGTCAAGGACAAAAAAAAACCACCATATGATCCTCTCAATAGATGCAGGAAAAGCATTTGCCAAAATTCAACACCCATTCATGATAAAAACCCTGCAAAAAATTGGAATAGATGGTCTATATCTCAACTTATTAAAGGCTATCGATGAAAAACCAACAGCCAACATCATATTAAATGGCCAAAAACTGAAAACCTTCATGTTAAAATCAGGAACAAGACAAGGATGCTCACTATCACCACTCCTTTTTGATATAGTTCTGGAAACATTAGCCATAGCAATTAGACAAGAGAAAGAAATTAAAGCAATAAATATAGGAAAGGAAGAAGTTAAACTGTCATATTTTGCTGATGATATGATATTCTACAATGAAGACCCAAAAAACTTCACCAAAAGACTTCTGGACTTAATCAACAGATTCAGTAGAGTAGCAGGATACAAGGTCAATATTCAAAAATCAATAACCTTCTTATACACAAATAACAGACTCACTGAGAGAGAAATAAGGGAAAAAATTCCTTTTACAGTAGCATCCAAAAAAATGAAGTATCTAGGAATCAGTCTAACAAAAGTAGCAAAAGATCTCTACACTGAAAACTATAGCACTCTGAAAAAAGAAATCGAAGAGGATATAAAAAAATGGAAAGATATCCCCTGCTCCTGTGTAGTAAGAATAAACATAGTGAAAATGGCCATACTACCAAAACTGCTATACAGATTCAATGCAATGCTAATTGAAATTCCAACACTATATTTCACAGAACCAGACAAAAGAATCTAAAAATTCATTTGGAACCATAAGAGACCTAGAATAGCAAAAGCCATCCTAGGCAACAGACACATGGCAGCGGGTATAACAATTCCCAATTTGAAATTATACTACAAAGCCACTGTGATAACAATAGCATAGTATTGGCAAAGAAACAGGCCTGAGGATCAGTGGAACAGATTCGAAGACACAAAAACAAGTCCAGATGTACTCAGCTACCTCATCTTTGACAAAGGAGCTGACCATCCTCAGTGGAGGAAAGAGCCTCTCTAATAAATGGTGTTGGAAACACTGGATCTCAACCTGCCACAGATTAAAACTGGACCCTTATCTTTCACCATGAACTAAATTAAAATCCAAGTGGATTAAAGATCTAAATATTAAAACAGAAACACTGAACTTGGTGAAAGGTAAGTTAGGCAGAACTCTGGAAGACATTGGCATAGGAAAATACTTTATGAACAAATCCTCAGTAGCATGGAAACTAGCAGAAAGAATCAACAACTGGGATCTCATCTTATTAAAAAGCTTCTGTACTGCAAAAGAAACCATCAGCAGAACTAAGAAACAACCTACAATGTGGTAAAAAATTTTTACCAGCTGCTCCTCGTCATGACTTGGTAAGTTCAGTCAAAGAGAAATGAATTTCAAAGGGGTCAAAGCATAAAAATAATGAAGACAGTTTAGTTTGACTCAATTGTTTAGAAGGCAAGAAAGGCGATCATGCTTGGAGAATAGGTTGGCTGAAGAGTGCAGACAGAACCTAGGTGATTTAGCAAATTAGTGAGACCTTGTCTCAAAGTGAAAAATAAACAAGGGCCAAATTCATAAATATATAACTCAGTGAGAAGGTATTGAATTCAGATCCCAGTAAACTTCTCCCTCAAGAGAAAATCTGAAAAGTGACAGGCTACATAGTTTTCATTTTTTCTTGAAATTCTGTCCTTGTTCATGATTGTGTTACCTATGACTGCTGAAAAACTGGAAACAAAGTAGGAAGGTAAAGAAATAAGTTTAGCCATGAACTAAAATATGGGACACTATTAAAAATGCCTGATATAGTTAATAACATAAAATAATATGGTGTGAGAATATACAAAATGTATATTCTGGTTAAAGAAATAAGCATACACTTATGGAAATAATAGAATAGAATATTTAAAATTGGATTTCCCTGAAAATAACACGTGGTCTGAAGCACCATGTTAAACGTTTTGGGGCAGGGAGCCCAACATCACACAAAGCATGACCACTCAAGCTATGGGCTACAGTAAGGGTCTACCAGATGACTATATGACTCACTTTATATTTCAATGTTTTGTTTTGTTTTTTGGAACTGGGGGTCAAACTCAGGTCCTTGTGCTTATGAGGTAGGCGAGGTGCCACTGAGCTAAATCCCCAGTCCTCAATGTCCTTTTTATTTCAGCCTCAACACAGTTTGGATATTCCATTAGATGATTTTGAAAGTATCATGCTGGCATTTTTCAGAAAAGTTTAGGAAAATTTCTAACCAAGACAAAATGAAAAACCTTTTAATCAGGGTTTATCATTATATGGGCTGTATGCTTAGCTAATTAACATGGGTTCATTATGTGTCACTAAAATAAAACCTTCTGGAACACATGTTTTTAGGCTTTTTTTCAGAATTTGTGACAGATATTGAAATAGAAAATGGATGATTTACTTATGTTTCACTTTAAAAGAAAAAGTTAACATGAAACACTTCCTCATTAAAATGACTATAATTAAATTAATTTGATATAAAGCAATTAATAAGAGAGCCAAGCATGTCAAATCAGGAATTCAAGCTATTCCAAACATTTCTTTTGAAGCCACTTATTTATAAAGGAATCTGAAACAGATTTTTCTTGGTGTATAAAGTATTCAGCAGTTGTACTCTAATTCAGATAACACCTTGTAAAATACACTCCCTCAGCCCTCTCATGTCCCTGAGCATCAGGGGAAGGAGTTTTCTTCATTTTATATACAGAACATCTAGTACAAGATATCGACTCAATTATTTTAAGAGACTGAATAATTCACTGGGAAAGTGGAAAGAGAATGTAGCTCAGTCTTTGCTCCTTGATAGGTTGTTACAGATATAGCTCGGCAGAAAATCGATCTCCTAAGTCACTGCACTATCACAACTACTAACAGAGGACTAAATAGTCTCTTTTCACTTGTGTCACATTTCAGACAGTGCTGTCTGCAGCAAATATGCGTACACACATGTATGCATAATACGCTAATTACATCACATGCACACATTCACACTACAGAATGTATTAACAAAATTATTGTGATGGAGAAACCACAAAGTTTAAACATTTGTCTGGCTATATAGGAGCAAGTCTTGGTTGAAGGGCAAGTATAAGCCAGTCTTGAAACTACTTTCTTTTCTCAATGCCATTTAAGTGTGGGGGGAAAGTAATTTGTAAACACAAGGAAATTTTTTTCTCTCTGAAGATATATAATGAATGATAGTGTTTTTGATGGGCAAGAAGGTATTGATTGTTTGGCTGAATTAATAAAATAAAGGACACTAAATAAGGTTCTCTCCTTAGGATCAAATAACCAACCAAACTGAAAATTCAGGAGGGTTTCATGGTTTACTATTCATATTCATTCATTCATTCATGTTTGGAAGTTCCTGTTAGATGCCAGACCTCTTATGACTTACAATCATGCTAGAGCTATCTCCATATGTCTTATCTAGTGTCTTATCAGCTAACCGTAACATGATGAAGGTATTTTAATTAAGTTTCCATACAATTTTATTGAAAAATCAGATGCCCTTCAAAACCAGTATGCTGCTAGGCTGCAGCTGCAGTGGGACAGTGTAAAGAACAGCACATATAATTCTATATTGAATCATACTGTTCTGACTCTAACCGGGATCAGATTTGCACTGGGTAAGAGATAATGATAAACTGAAACACATTTAATGGAGCTGATCACAGAAGTTAAGAATCTCAAAACTATAAAGTGTTGTAAGTGAAAGACCTCAAGGGCTACTTTAGAAAGTAAAAGACTTAAGAAGAAGGTGACAGCTGCAAATATGGAAAGGACCAGCATGTGAAAAGAGCATCAGATCTGTTCTTGCTTGCTTTGTGAAACTCTAATAAAACTATAATAAACAAATGCAATCTATACAAAGATATAGTTGAGTTTAAAAAAATCATTTTAATCATCAGAGCTGATAAAGATAGAGTGGACTGCCTCAGAAATTAGCATATGTATCCAGGCAGAGATTGCAAATTCATTTGCTGGTTCACTGCCAAAGATGCACTCAAAAGTATCTGGTGGATGTCTGACCCAGGTGGCCTTATTAGCTCAGCTAACCATGACAGTCTATTAACCTATGACACTAGAGAGCAATTTTAACATTATGCTACATTTAAAGAAATCTTTTCCAAATGTTTGATTCTATGGAAGGAGTTAACTTCTGAATGATCTTAATCAGCATGGGTGTTTTGCGGATAATGCTCAGTTCCTGGCATCATGGTTAGACTGTGTTGTGCTGACAACTCCTTTACAGTCTTTACAGCTAATTTCCTGGAACTGCAGTAACAAATGATCACAACCTGGTGGCTTAGGACAGCAGATAGTGACTGTGTCCCAGTTTTGGCTGCCAGAAGCCTGAAATCAAGGTGATGCCAAGGCCATGCTCCTGCTAGAGGTGCTACAGAGGCTTCATTCCAGGGCTCTCACTAGCTCCTGGTATGTCCTTTACTTATGACAGCAAAACTCCCATTTACTTATGGGTTTCCCCGTGTGTGTGACTCTGTGTCAAGATAAACCAATCATACTGGATTAGCCACTGCCCCCGAGCCTACTTCAGTGTAATCTCATTAAAACTATTTACATTTGCAATAATCATTTTTCCAAACGAAGTTCTATCTTGAAGTTCTGGGGTTAGGGCTTCCATACGCGGATGCTGATAGTGCACAACTGGGTCAGAACAGTCACAGAACTATGTCTTCCAGTGGGTTTTGCCATAGCTATGATTACGAATACTGGAGGAGAGCTGATTCCTAGCAGCTCACCATTCCAGAGGCCACCTTAAGGTGTTAGTTGCTTGCTGGTCTCATGGTATGACTACTTCAAGAGGCAGAAAACCATGATTCTACTCTTGGCCAACAAGATATCAGATGCATCACTGAACTTCTCTGAATACAGGTACATACATGCTATCATGTATTTACACAAGCGTGTTGTCATCAGCTCAATGCAATAGTGTGTAAACATTAAAGCAAAGCACTCTATAAAAGTCTTTCAGGGTAGAAGGAGGGTACTTTTGACTGATTTATTTAAGAACATTCACAAGATGGTCATAAAAGGTATGCCAGCCAGGCATGGTGGCACATGCCTGTAATCCCAGCACTCTTGTTGGCTAAAGCAGGAGGACTGCAAGTTTGAACCCCGACTGGAAAATTCAGCAACTCAGCGAGACACTGACTCAAATAAATAAATAAAATCTGGGGATGCAGTTCAGTGAGAAGGACCCGGTTTCTCAGGAAGTAGGGTGGAGGAAGGAAGGAAGGAGGGAGAGAAAGGGGGGGGAGAGGAAGAAGAAGAAGAAGAAAGAGGAGGAGGAGGAGGAAGAGAAGGGAAGGGAAAGGGGAAAGGGAGAAGTAGAAAGAGGAGAAAATAGAAAGCAACTTAGCAGATCTCAGATTAAACATGAGCCCCATGGAAGTCTAGTCCACTCCATGAAAATGTACCTCCCTCCCCCTCCCTCCCTCCCTCTCTCTCACATACACAGACACACACGGTGTAGGTATGAAAGTATTAATAACTTACCCTACCTGTACGAATGACACATGTTTACAAGCGTTAAGAAGAAACTCAAATTTTGGAGGGCTGGGGATTTAGCTCAGTGGTCCTGCTGCCTACCTCGCGAAGGCAAGGACCCAAGTTCTATCCCTGGTACCGAAGAAAAATAATATCAGATTTTGGATGGCCAGCTTAATATTCTGCTACTTTGGGATTAAAAATAATTCAGGTGGATATGGTGGCACTCTACATCTTGTTACCCTAGCACTCTGGGAGGCTGAGGCAGGAGTACTGCAAGTTTGAGTTCACCCTGGGCAATACAGCACAAGTGAGACCCTTTTTAAAAATAAATTTTAAAAATTGCTGGGGATATAGTACCACGGCCCTAGGTTTAATGTCCAATACCACTAAAATAATATTTAATAGTAACCCTAAGTAGCTGTGGGAAGTTCAACCATTCTTGGGATCATAGCTGATGCATCCAGTCTCTCTTATACTGTTATGTACATTACTGTATTTTTTAATGACGGTCACTGGGGTGCAGCTCTGCTTGACAATATACATCACGGGTGTGAACCCCCCTGCAAAGTCAGGCTAGCAATAGCCACGCCCACATTCCCGACCGCACAACTTGAAGTCTATGTCCTCACTATAGCATTGGCTGCTTGGAAGACACCTGTGCCCATCGGTGATGAGAAAAGCTCAGGAAAGGAGGAGACAATTTGGAGACAACGCAGAGACGATGTCAGCAAAACACCAGAAATGAGCCAAACGTGTCTCCTAGTGTGCATAGGTGAGCACTGGGGAAGGGCCAAGACTGAAGTTGCCTCATTGATTTCAAGTCCACTGTTGTTTCTTTCACACTTTGTGTGCACACGTCCGTCTTTGCAGCAAAAAGGCAATGCACTGTTTTTTTTTTTTTCTTTCAAAACATTTGTTTACTAGGTACTTTTTTTTTCTGCCTACCCTCTTGAAATCCTGTTATATACATGTAGGCATTTCTTTATATTTAAGTTGTTCCCCATCCCCCCAAAACAAAACCACACATGTGCAAGGAAAAATGTCAGTATTAAAGTGAACATTACTATTAATTATAATAACAATTTGAGTTTGTATTATTTGAGTCTTTCAAAATGGTTTTTATCAAGCCTAACTTATTTTTCCTCAGTACTACATAAAATTTCCCCTGATGAGTCAAAACTGGTTACTATCCTTCAGCATTTTTTATATGTTATTTATCTTCTAGTAATTCTTAGTAATTTTCTTTAGGAACTTTTATTCCTAAAAATGGCGTAACTTTATTTCCAAGTAGGAACTTATCCTCAAAATTTTTTGTTCATCCATCTTTATGATGATTAAAAAATATTGTATGGAAGCTGCGGCAATGCACTGTTTTGAAAAAACATTTCATAGCAAAACCGGAGATTACTAATAGTTCATACACTGCATCATTATCTTCAAAATAGTTGTTACTTAGAGATGAAGATTCTCACAAAGAATCAGATAATAGCACAAAATTTTTGCAGTAAATTAGAAAAACTAGTAGTATAAGTAAAACAAATTAGCACATATCTTAAACACTTTTAAAACAACAAATTAGGTAATTTGGAGAATTATTTGAACTTTTCCCTACTTCCTATTCATTAATCTATTTCTGCACTTTATTTGTATATAGACACTTTGAGTTGTTTCTCATGAAAGAGAAACCACGCGATATTTGAGCTTGAGTATCTGATTTATTTCATTTAATATGGTGTCCTCAAGGTACATCCATCTGCCTGCAAATTTCTCAAGTTTATCCTTCTTTATGGGAGAGCAGTGCTCCATCACATGTAAATACCATATTTTCCTTATATATTCTGTCAATGGATATATATGCTGTTTCCAAGATTTAGCCATTAAAAATTGGGCTGCCATTATAGAAAATGCAAGTTAGAACTACAGAGAGATACCATCTTACCCCAGAAAGAATGGCTATCACCAAAAAATCTGATACAGTATCAAATGCTGGCAAGGCTGTGGGGAAAAAGGAACTCTTCTACATTGTTGGTGGGTGTGTAAATGATTATAACCATTATGGAGATCAGTATGGAGATTCCTCAAAACACTAAAAATGGAAATTCTACTTGAACCTACCTATCCCCTTTCTAAGTATCTTCCGAAAAAAGTTAAAAATCATCATATTCCAGGGACACATGCACACACCTGTTTATAGCAGTTTTTAAGTTAGAGGCATAAGGAAGGTTCCTACCACTCTTGGTTTTCTACCAGCGGATCTGGATGTTCTGGAGCAGCAATGCCTTCTTTTCCTAGAGTCTTTGGTAGTGAACTCACTGCTCCACCTACTAATGACACCTGACTTTCATAAACTAGGAAAAGGGCTTTGTCTCCAGGGAAAAAAATCACTTCCTTTAGGCTCAGTTCTAGATGACTGGGACCCAAACTAGTTCAGTCCTATGATAACTAGCCTGGGACTGAACTGAGCCCTCTCATTCACAGTGAGGGAAGACTTGAAGTTCAAGGATGCGTTTATAAAGCCAGAGCATTTGTAAAGGTAATAACTGCCGAAAACACAGATGCCAGAGGACATTTTTGTTATTCAGTAAATTATATGATCTCTAATGTTCTTTTTTAATTAGAAACATTATGTGATCCTTGGACTCCTTCAATGACCCCCCGACCTTAGGTCTTCTCCTTTCTCCTGCATGGCGCGTCTACTTTCACTCAGCTTGAGTCACCTTCTGCCCGAATTTCTGCCCCAGCCTCTGATCCTCACCATGGGCCAGCTCCTCGCCCGAGTGTCCTGTACACTTCTCTGGATTAATCTACCTTTCCCCACACTCATTTCCTCCTTGCCACATCAAGATTTCATTATGCCAGTGGAACATGCTCCTGTGATTTTGCTCATTTTCCTCCCACCACTAAGAAATTAAATCTTACTCATTTAGTGCAACCCCATGTTTCAGATAAAGACTGCCACACAGGCTGGCTTCCTTTTCAGAACCTGTCCCACAGCTACCACGGTAAGTAGCTTTCACTTTGGTATTGTTTTACTCTCTAATTGATTCCTAGTTTACAACTGTGTCACCAGGGGTAGAAGGGCCACAACAGATTCTTCTGTTTTTGTTTTTTTCTTCTCTCTAGCATTCAGCTCAGAACCAGAGTTCTCAACTAACTTCCTAAGACTACGTGAATAACAAAAGGTAATGTTTCTTCATATAAAACCCAGAGGAACCTTTTAGTAAAATGGGACAGTAGAAATGTAAATGAGTAAGCAAGATAACAGCTGTGCTGCTTGCAGAGCCTCATGTGACTCTCCATCCTGACAGCTTGCCCCATAAGACCACTGGGAAGTTTCCACAGGTAGGAGTTTCCTCTTTTTACAGAGCAGGGAGCAGCCCTGTCTGGCCACAGCTGTTGGGCGATGCTTGGCCAGAGTGGAAAGCAGGGATGGGAGCATCCGTGTGGGTTACCCAGGCTGCCTGAGCTCTTTAAAGTTCAGTACAGAGGAAGAAGAGCAGAAAGTTGCAGTTCCTGGTAACATTTTTTTCCTGCAGAATTGCTGCAGCATTCTTGCCTGATCAGGAAATGCTAAGATTCTAATCAGCTGTACGGCAGCACACTTTATTTAATGCTGAAACATAGACTTATCTGAAATAGTATTTCACATGCATCTTCTTATATAAATAATCAGAGACAATTAAGGATCTGTGATCGCATTCCTGAATTCATACAGTAATGCCGGATTCATTTTCTTTTAAGGTGTAGCAGAATTTTACCTACACATAGTCTTAATGAATTGCTGGCTACTAGTTTGTACCATTTGTTTCAAGATATGTGGCCCTCTTCAAAAAAATCTATCTTCATCCATCCATCCATCATCTATCCATCTGTCCTGGTATAGCTCACTACTAACCATAAGATAACCTATATGTTATCTAGGTCCACCCTTTAAAAGAGAGAGAAAAATACAGATACACTAAGACAAACCATAGTAGCAAGTGGATTGAGGCACTGTGAAAACATATGTAATTCTGGAGGAGCTGGGGTTGGGTCTCACCCTACTAAATGGGGTGAGAGCTCAGCTCAAGGCAGCTGCAATCTTCAGAGACTAAGTCTGCTGTTCTGCGGACCCCTCCCAGCTATTACTCAGGGGATGCTCCCCAGGAGTCGCATCTCCCCACTGTAACAGTGGGGGTCCTGCGCCCTAGAGGACAGGAAAATGGTAAGGTATTGGTGTATGTCTACACTTAATTCTCCATCAAACCGATGTTTCTAGGCAGCTGCAGTGGGAAGTGAGGTGTGATGTGATACAGAGGAAATCCCAATATTTCTCCAGCTGTACAACTGGGTGCTGTGGCTGAATATACCCCATCACGCTGAGCAGAGGGAAAATAGCCAAATGTGTGTCCAAAATTCCTTGTGCTGCCCTATAAGGCTTTGTAAAAAATCAGATAAAAGCTGACTTTTCTGTCTCTCTCTTTCTTTTCCTGTAATAGTTTTTTTTTTTTTTTACCACAACCAAACAAGCTTTGTTTCTTTAAACTTCTTTTCCTTCTTCCAGGCTCTCCAATCCTTTTATACCTCTGTGGTAGCATTTCCCCAGATAATCCTTGTGCCCAAGGAAAGTTGACAACCACTAGTTTATCCTGGGCCGAAGTGAAATCTTACTTCACCTCTTACCATCCTGGGCCCCTCTGAGATATCAGCACACTGTCCATCAAACCCACTGTAGTTACAGCCCATGTCTGTCCTTTTGCAACATACCCTTGGACTTGCTTAGTTCATATCATTATGTCCTTTTATTCCTACTTGGCAGCTTCCTTCTTTTCCTTCCCTAAATGTTGGTGTGTCTTAATTTCCCTGTAAGCCATGAAAACCATTAGTACAGATGAACACCAGTCATATTTTTGATTGCCTGAAAGATATCAAAAGCATTGAAGCAAAGCATATCTGTCTGTAACAGCTACAGGTGGGTGTGGTGGGAAAGTCTCAGGCTCTGCAGAACTGTGGGGTGTGGCTCTTTGGGGTCTTATGCCTCATAACAGGTGAGTACAAGCCAACATTTAGGAAATTTCAGCAGTTTCACAATTCATTTTAGGCCTGGTGAGCCAAGAATATGTGCCAGGCAAACTCTGGTGCCATTTCTGGAATACAGTGTCTTTACTGTTCCTGGTATCAAATCTGGTAGGAGCATTGCAACAATCTGAAAAAATTTCAAGTAAGCTACAGGAGTCACTGGGTTCCAAGACCCAAAACGTGATGAAAGACGGGCCGCTCACTCCAACTCTACACAAGGGTGAGGACCTTGGATCTTTGGTCGCTGGTTATAAGTTAGACAGACAGGTGAGGCAGAACCATCTCTGTGCGCTGAGGATACAACCTTGGAATGTTTCCAGGTGATGCTCAGAGCCTGGGTGTGAGTGATTGTGAAGAGGAGCATATTGAACTGCATCCTCATTATGCTTCTGCTCCTGGGAGGCGGCTAGCAGTGAGATATGCAGTCTAGATTCTAGCTAAAGCGGAGGGAACTTATTTTGGGGAAAGTAGAAGGCTTTCATAATGGGCATCTGGGTGCCCCAATCCATAAAAATAAAACAGCTGCTTTCAAAAAGACAATCAAAGCAAGAGTACCATTTTAACATTCAATATCTGTAGCCTCCTGCTCTGTGACATGGTTGTTTCTCCCTAGAGTCTGAGATTTCTGCAACTTTGAGTCCTGCAGGTGATGACACCTTTTCAGGCCTCACAGAAGCATCAGGTTCCTCCCCACAATAGGAGAGTCTTCAAGTTTGGTTGCTATTATTATTTCATTCCATTTTAAAATCAGATGTGGTTTTCACTCCATGGCTTGAATTTTCTTTCAGTAGCACTTGACTGTCCTTACCATGTATTTACCAAAATAGCAAGAGTTTAAAATAGCGAATAGGTTTTAGTATCTGCATTTCATTCATTTCTCTCACTTAATCATTCAAACGTTATGAAGAGGGAATTTTGTACCTTCTGATCAGCACAATGGGTAGGCAAAAAGCAAATTTTTAAATAGCACATCTAGAATATCATAAATTACCAGACTTGTTCTTCGCACACCACAGAAAATAATATATTATTCTGGCAGGGGACCAATAAGCAACATTTCCTGAACATAGTGAAATGTACAGATTTCTAGTACCACAACCAATCACAGGTACATGGCGATTTTCACAGAACAAAAGGAATGGATACTTCCAAAAGGTAGGTTTTACAGAACACTTCAAGCAAGACTCTCAGATTTCTCTGTGACGCAATGTAACAAATATTTGCAATTTTTATAACATCATTAAGAAATTGTCAGAAAATTTGTCAAGAAAAAAAAGGGGGACCTTGTAAAAGCCCTGCTGTTCTCTCTGTCAAAGACATGCTTTTCAGAGTTAGTTCCTCCCTTACCTTTTAGGTCCCAGCTGACATGCCACCTAAGTAGGAAGCCTGCTAAATAACCCCGGTACAGAAAACGAGTTCCCACTTTCTCCTCTGCCGTATTCACCTTCCCTTCTTTTCATAAGCCTTATGGCCTTCAACTGTTGTTCATTTGGTACACGGCTGCTGTGAGCCCTCTGAGGGTAAGGGCCAGGTCCTCATCACAGAACACTGGTCCTGGCTTGGCTCAGTGGAGGCACCAGGGAGGAGGGATGAGAGAGCACTAATGACCTGCAGCTCCATGGAAAGCCAATTTATTTCCACTTGACACCCAGATATGTTTCTTCTTTACTGTGGTGTCCAGGTGAAAGAGACAAACTATTGTCTTGTTTGCCAAGTTTCTGATCACAGGTATCACGCTCTTATCTTCCCACTCTGTAACCTACTGAAGCACTGTGTTACCGCTGACAGATTTTGTCAGGATTTTTGCAACTCGTGGTGCTTGTGGGTTTGAAATGCCCCACAGGATGGAAGCCTTTATTCCTACACCGAAATGCAGTTTTTATGCAGGTAAAATAGTACTGTGCAAAATGAAGTGGCTTCAGCAACCTCAGAGTGGATGATCACACCAACCTACCACAACTACAGTGACTGAGGCTTTCTTGGGCATAAGTATAAGTGTCTAGACCCTTCATGATATGTAAAATTCACACTAGGTTTTCTCTCTTGAGTAATTCACCCATGTGAACCAGAGAGAACCAAGAAAACCTTTCAATTAGAAATTATTGTTTGTAAAGGAGGACAGATGACTGCTACTAACTGCTTTCCTGCAAAACTGATAAAGGCAAAAAGTTACACTGTCAGAGGGCAGCTACTTTATTTTCACTGTGTGTATGTGTGTGTGTGTGTGTGTTATAAAAGAAACTTGTAGCTTGTCAGAGTGTCTTGTAAACCAAAGCCACAGTTTGAGGCCAAAATGAAATTCTGCAGCTCATCTTTATAGAATATAAATAATGATCAAATACTGGTTCTTTCTCTAGAAGTTATCTTTACAATGAACTGCCAGACTTCTTGTTCTGCTTTGTCTCCATTAATCCTCAGTGTCTCATGTATAATTTCATGAAAATAGCATCCATCTTCTATAAAAACAGTATTAATTTTTTTTATGATCTCCAGATTTTCCCTGAAGGTACATCTTCCCTGTGCTAACCACCAGCCACTGTGGTGGTTGTCCTACACCTGAAACATGACATGTGTGAAAGGGAAACAGGATTTTTATTTTTACTTTATTTTAATTAATTGAAACTTAACTTTAAATATCTGCATGTATGTAGTGGCTTCCATACTGGACAGAGAAGTGTTAGTGAAATAAAGGGGATCAACTGCTGCCCAGGTAAAGCAAAGTCAACATTCACAATTAAATAGGAGAGTGATACCATTATCTATTACAGTTAACCAAATCATCTTCTTATTACAACTACTGCCACAAATGTGTTTGAAAGTTCTTCCCCCCTCTGCTCCCCCTTGCCCTTCCCTTCTCTACCTCTTCCTCCTCCCCCTCTCCCTCTGACAGCATCTTGCTATGTGGCCCAAGCTGGCCTCTAACTCACAATCCTCCTCCCTCAATTTCCTGAGTGCTGAATTACAAGCATGTATCACTATAGTGGCTTTAAAGTTCTTGTTGTTTGGTCACCAAAAACACATGACTTCTCATATTTATGCCCCAACTCCAGTCCGCACACAGTTGATAAGGTAGAAGTCAGAGAGCCTGATAATTTGGTATGATTGCCTGAAGCCAGCTTGATAAAATTTCTCTTATCCCAAAAGAGGATGGTGTCTGAGGGAAACCTCAAGCTCCCCTTTGTTCCTTGTTCAGATATAAATGAATGCTCACAAGCATATCAAGAGGGCAGTTGGCAATCTGTGAGAACTATGGTTGAAACAGACATGCTTTGTGAAGTCCTAACAGGAAGCTTGTAAACTGTGTGTGCTGTTCAAGTGGAGATAAATGTGGCTGTCAACAGTACAGGGAACGAGAAACACTAAAATAGAACATACGTAGATCCAGTTCAGGAGCACAGAAAACCAAACCCTCCAGCAGAAGGGAAAGGCAGGAGGATCAAGCTGTGGCATCCAGAGGGCAGAGGGCTAAAGCAAGACAGGAGCTGGGGACAAAGCATTTTCAAGAAGTGGAGGAGAGAGAATATCCAACTATAGCTTGTTGAATACTTTCAGGCGATATCTGAGCCACAGTTGGGGGTGTGGACCATGCTTCTTGCCTTGAAACTCTATTCTCTTTATTTCTATGATACCACTTGATTATTTTTTCATATATGCCTGGTGGCTGCTTCTTAGTCTCCCTTTTAGCTAACTTTGTACTGTTGGTCTCGTGGCACGGTTAAGGAAAGCCATGTGCTGCTCAGCTCCTCAGAGTGCCATTTACACCGTAGGTGTCATAAATCAATCATAAATTCATTATAACACCTGTTCAGCTGTGGCAGGTAAGCTGTTCTCTGACCACACAAGGACACCAAATGCAGCACACCTATACACCTATCCCATTCCGACTCCTGCGAAGTCTCCTTTAGTGCCACCCAGGCCCTACTCTGTTTTCATTTTCAGTGCAGTGCTGATGACCTCATTCATACATAGGACTTCAACTGTCACCCACATGTCATCTATGGTTCTGAAACAATTCCACTGTCCACAGCCCAGATTTCTCTCCTGAGCCACAGCTTTGTATCTAATCCCATTCTCCACAGACCAGCCCAGTGTTCAGCAGCAGCACTAAGAAAACCTGTTAATGGCAGGAGTGAGTTAATTGCATCTCACGTAACACCACTGCCATCCATCTGGCCACTGAGGCCAGACAGGTGAGAATTATCTCTACCTCCCTCCTCCCTCACAAAGGATCAGTTTTAAACCCTGCAGACTTTGCCCCGTGACCTGTTTTGTGCACATCCCTGCCATCTTCTTACTGGTAGCAGGTGCATGGGCTTCCAAACACCCTGAGAAACAGCTGGCCCCGCCTTGTGTGAGCCTAGTCCGTTCTGCTCCCACACTGCACCGGTGGGCGCTCCCTAACAAGTATGCACCGTCATGCCCCACTTCTGCTGACATTTCTGCAATGCTTACACCTACTCAAGGTCATTCAGGGTAGAGTCTGAGTTCCCAACAGGGCGTATGGCACAGTCTGCATGAGCCAATACCCCGCACCTTCCCACTTCAACTGCTGCCACTTCTAAAACATCTGTGCTTTGGTCGCGCACATTACCTCTGGTTTCTTTACCAGGCCCAGCTGAGCCAACACGGAGCAGGCCATCTGCCTTTATCAGAGGACACTGCGGAGTTGCCAAACCTGTCTTCCCCTTTGTACTCTAAATGCTTTGAGAATAGGAGTACGATTTTATCTTCGTATGTTACCATTCGCCTTTACTCAGAATAGATGTCTGACCAGTAGAAAGATGAATGCATAGGCCAAAGAGAAGACCAAGGAGGGGAAAAACTTCAAATGCCTCTGCGTAGTCATGACAGGTAGGAATGGGAAAGAAAACTCTGGCAGGGACACCTGCAATATGTCCAGATTGAACAGTCTCTGCTGTTCTGCCTGCCCTTGTAGGTAGGAGTGTAGACTGCATCAGTGTTTCACAGACATCTAACATTTTTATGATTCAGGTTTTAAAAAATCTAGAGTGGGGAAGAAACCACCTCAAAATGCTAATACTGCTTAAGGCCTTTGTCCTCTATAACAAAACTGTGGGTATTAGTAGTAAATATTAAAGGACAGGTGCTACAATATTTAAATGGAGAGAATATGAATAGACTAGCTTCACACGGAACTGTTTCTAAACAGTAAGCATAAAAGGAAACTCTCCAAGCATGTTTTTCTCTTTTTTGTCATTTTCTTCATTAAAAAAGCTTATTTTGAAAATCACAGCTCTTTATAGATATAAATAAAGAGGGAGCAATGTCACCTCTATTTGAAGGACAGTGAAAGCTCCTTAGAAGGGGCATTCACTCCAAAACCTCAGTGGGTGCCTGAGACCACTGCAGATACAGAGCCCTGTGCAAACCGTGATGTTTTCCTGCATACACATAGCAGTGACAAAGCTTAACTTACAAATGATGCACAGTAGGAGATTAATGATAAGCAACAAAATAGGACCATTTTCATAATAACTGTCATGAAAGTTACGTGAATACTCTCTCTCCCTCTCAATGCCTTCTTGTATTGCAATCACCCTTTCTTCTTCTGATTGAGACGACACAGTGCTCATGCGTGTGGGGTACAGTGTGGGGTGGGATGGAGGTTCCTGAACACGAGTGATGTGATGCTGTCCTGGCTGGGGGCGGGATGAAGTGTGGGGATGTGGGGATGAGGGAAAAGGGAAGACTGGCGTCCCAGCTGGGACAGAGCACCACTTCACCTGCTACTCACAAGCATCTATAATTTAAAATTTAACAATGGATTTTTTTTTCCTGGAACTTTCCACTTAAAATTTTCAGACTGCAGTTGCCCATGGGTTATTGGAAATCACAGAAAGTGAGATGGCAGATGGAGGTAGGAAGCCCAGTGTATGACGTATGGATCAAAATGTAAGGTGAATGTTTATTTAAAAATCATTACAGTAAAAGACACAGTGCCACTGATCCCCCTCAGATTCCCACACTTTAAATAATTCTCCCATCATCCTTGTCCTTTTCAGAAGCAGAGCTGGAAGTCCTCCTTCAGGTCTCTAGGAGGTACGATAAAAAATATGGCGAATACAGCTGCTGAGTGCCATCTGGTGGAAAGGAGAACTTGTAAAAGGATTATGGTCCTTTGTTCTCAACCACCTTACTCACAGGACTCGGCGCCTTGCAACTTCTGGCTCTTCCTCTAAGTTAAAATGACCTTGAAGTTGAACATTTTGAAATGATTCAGGGCATCGAGGCAATTACAGCAATGCAACTAAAGACACTCACCAAAGAGGACTTCCCAGAGCTGCCTCAGGAAGTTATAAGTATGACGGGGTAAGTGTGTTCAAAGTGGGGTATTTTGAGGGATTTTAATGGTAATGAGTCTTTACTGTAATAATTTTTTAAAAGAAATTTAAGCACTCACCATACTTTTCAAATCACCCTTGAACAGTTAATGTCTCTAATAAACTATGCCAGTTACTTTCTGTGTGTACAAACTATGCAGATTAGCCTTTGGTTTTTAAAGCTTCCTCACATTACTCTGAGCTTTTGCTTTTTCTTAAGTTCACATATCAAAGATACGTCTGTTTGGTGACCATGATGAATGTACCCTACAGTGGGGCACTTCATTTCTTAAATCATCACCAAGAATTCTGGAAAAGTCAACACTCCACATTATTACTTTGGGATAAAATTAAACTCTAAGTCCACAAACTGCATTTTTATAATTTCAAACATAGACATTTAAAAATGAAATTAAATATTTTAGAAGTTTAGCTTGAAAGTTTGCTGAGTACGTGTTTTGGTTCTGTTTTCTTCTATCAATTCAGAAAGCACTTAATAAAAAATCTCAGAAATTATTTAACTTTTCTAAGCCTCAGTTAATCATCAATGAAATGGATTTAATGCTCATACAATAAAGCTGGTGGGGGAGCACTGCGGCTTGTTTAGATGTCTGCCCAAAGGCTCAAGCAGTCACAGCTGGGGCTTTTTCTGAAATTGATTCATAGGCCTTAGGGCACTATGCGTGAGTGCTACCCGCCCTAAGTAGTCTACGGAAGAAAAACGGGGCAGAGAGACTCTGTGGAGGTCCCTCCCCCTTCCTTTGTTGCTTTGCTACATTTGGTCTGCCATGAACTGTTGTCCCTCTGCCATAAACCACTGTGCCTTGGAGCCAGCTGATTATGGACTGAAACCTCTACAAAGGGTGAGCTAATAAGGCCTTTCCCCTTTAACTTTGGGTGTCAGGTAATTTGTCTCAGCAGTGAGAGGAAAGTACTAAGACAAGGGTGAAGACAGGACTTTGTGCTGTGCCAGAAACATTAAATGTTGCTATTATTATACCTCTCACCCTTGTCAGTTCGCTGAAGAGGCCTTTTTATTCTCACATAGTCTTAGAAATATGACAGTGCACCTAATATTTCAAATAAATGGAGTATTAATTGAACAATGAGATGCACAACAGATACAGAGATAAACTGAAAACTCTAAGTGAGCACAGCCAGTCACTAACAATAAGTGAGCCCTGTGAGTACTGGAAAACACTCCTGTCATCTGGAATAATCTTTTACCCACCTAGCAGCCTAGTATTAGTGCTGAACAGCCTGACACACACTGAGGCCAAGCAGAAATGTCGCTTCGCCCTTTCTCTACCTACGTTTTCATTAATTCTCAGATCTATGATGCCAAACAGATTAAGAGCCACCTGCTTAGGTGGATGGAGCCACACAATCTACTTTGTTCTTCTACTTATAAGCAGATTTAAAAATGAACAGTTTAAAAGAGCCCTTTTAAGAAAAGATTTTTCTCCAAATCTTCCTTGCTGATTTGCAGATGTTTTTCAAGTATATTCTCAATCTTTTCTGCTTTTCTTTTAGTACATTCTTTTGCTCCATTCTCAGCAGAGAGACAGAATAAAGGGGGCACAGCCATTCTGAATTGACTTCCACTTTGCTAAAATTTTTTTCTCTGCTCTAACCTATATTCCACAATATGCACATTATTTTCCTAATAAGTGAGGTCTTCTGCAAATAGGAAGGGCACCAAAAGATCAAGGGAAGGAAAAGGGACATCAAAAGAACTAAGATGTGTTGTACACACGTAACAACTCCCCATGACAAATGCAATCATTATGTATCACAAACATGAATTAATAAAAGTTAAAATTAAAAAACTGTGCTAATGTTCTGTAATATGCAAGGTGAGAAACCACTAGTAATGGCTGGAAGATTCACTATCACTGGCTTATTAAAAAAATTCAAGTGGTTATGTATGGATAAAGAGTACAGTTAACTCAGAGCACTCTGCAAAAGACTGCCTTGCTATAGCCCCACTGGATAGGATTTATCAAAATGTTTCTTTTGGGCGGGTACCGGGGATTGAACTCAGGTCTTTGCGCTTGCAAGGCAGGCCACCAAACCGCTGAGCTAAATCCCCAGCCCAAAACTTTCTTTTTTGTTTTGTTTTGGTTTGGTTTTTTGGTACCAGGGATCGAACTCAGGTCCCTGTGCTTGCAAAGCAGGCACCGGAACCACTGAACTAAATCCTGGGCTGGATAGGATTTATTTACCTGAAGAAATCACCTAAAAATATGTGTTGATTCCCAGGCTAACGTGCAATCAAGACTGGATCAAACAATACCTTGAAATCTCTAATATGATAGAGCGTTTTGAAGAAAAAGTCTCATGAACAGAGGTAGAGCATGAAAATTTATAGTTCATTTCTTTCTTTCTTAGCAGTGATAATAATGAAGACACAGGACTGGGGATTTAGCTCAGTGGCCCTGCACCCACCTCGCAAAAGCCAAGATTCTGAGATTGATCCCCGGTACAAAAAAAAAACAGTGGGGGAGATATGCGAACTCACGGTATTCTGGCCCAGAGGAGCTGATTACGTGTGACAGAGATTCCACCTAATAGCATTAGCACACCTAATGTAGGAACCATTTCAAAAGCATTCACTGCACGGTACCTCTATTCTGTACTAATGAATCTTTTTTTTTTTCACAAACCTTAAGACCCAATGTAATCGTCTGGGCTCCACATGTCAATATTTGATTGCAGACACGTTGTAAGCCTCTCCCTCTGCCTCCCCTTCCTCCCTGTATCAGGGCAGGCTGGTAGGAGAGAGAGGCCAGTGCTCTGTCACCTGCAGTAGGTTCAAATCATGCGCCACAGCCTTCCCCAAGCCCCATCCCTGAAGCACTGCCAAGAACCTAGGCCATCCTCCTTCCCTCCTTTCAGAGCACTCCCGAAACCTTCTCAGGTCAGCTCAAGAAGCCCCTGTGCTCTCCCAGAAAGCCTCTAGATATGTTGTGGAATCATAAGCCTCTAAATCCAAACCACATTTTGTGTGGAGGTGCATTTCCACTTCGGAAAGGGTGACAACACACAGTGCAAATCATACTGGAAGGAGGGTCCTTCAAATCAAGACACATTCATTTTAGCACCTGGCAAGAATTCTACTAAAACTTAACAAAACGGGATTGTATTCTAAAAAGCACTTTTTTCCCCACAAGTTTGTATACTGAGACTCCATTCCATGAAATCTAACCAGTGCTAAACTGGTGGCAAGAATGAATTCAGAACCTTTGAAGCTGAAGACTCTTCTTTGGAGCTGGTTACCCTCACAATGAGCTGCTAGCACAGCCTTTCACTTATTGCTTCTATTTACCATAGGGAAGCACTGTTCCATTTCCCTAAGAAATAATACTCCATTCAGAGGAACAGCTGTCCACTAGAGAGAAAGCAAACTCAAATGCCTGCGTAGAACAATAATTATCCTACAGGAAAAGAGCAAAGGTGCGGGGAACACCACCACCACACAAGCTTCTTATTACAACCCAGAATACCCTGGCTATATGATGTTGTCTATTGCACCGTGCTGTGCTTTAAAATGCTGTGCCAGCCACCCATGAAAACACTTCGGATCTGGAGCTCGGACACACTCAAGGCTGGGGGCTCCACAGGAATTCCCATCATCGCTGGTGGTGAAGCTTAGTGGTGCAGCACACTGAAGGACAGTTTGGTGATTTCTTACAAAACTAGACATACTCTTACTATACAATTGGCAATCACGTCCCTTGGTAGTTGCTCAAGGGTAAGAAATGTATGACCACACAGAAACTTCACACAAATGCTTGGAGCAGTTGCAGGATGTGAAGGAAACCATGATTAGTCATCAGCAGGAGAAGAAAAACTGGTGCACTTGAACAATGGGTGGAGCTCAGCACAACAGAGCAGCTGATGTGGAAGAGATTCCCCGCCTCACTGAGTGAAAGACATCAGTCTGGGAAGGCAGTATGCATGTGCTGGTGCAGGGGCAGTGCTCCAGCAGGTGCCCCTCACTGCAGGATAGAGACACTGGGAGCAGTTCTGCATGCACAAATGAGCATCCGAGCCCAGCAGAGCTCGCAACTTACCACACTTTTCACTCATTTTTTTTTTTTATGAACCTAAAACTGCTCTAAAAAAATATAAAGGCTTTTAAAATAGAAAAGTACTGAAAGCTCAACATTTGATCCTCGGCTATAAAAGCTAAGGCTGAGAAGCCTGCATAGCTAGAAGTATAAGAATATTAACTGTGTTAACTTAAAAACAACACTTTCTTTTTCAAATATAGAAGCAATACAAATTAATGCCCACGGTCCTGGGGCTTGGAAGTCCAAGGACAAGGCTCTCGTAGATTCAGTGTTTGGTGGGGCCTTGGTCTTTGCTTCAAAGAGGCACCTTTCTAGCTACTTTCTTAAGAACCAAAAAGAAATATCTTGGTATTTTCAAGGCGGAACTCAACACACATTTGTATAAAAATGCAACAACAGCATTACTAAAGAAACAAGGTATTTGTTTTGACTTTCTCTTGCTTTCCATTTTCTCTTTTACTTTAATGTATGCTGACCAGAGTGTTGATTCTTTAACTGTTACAAAAATTGCTGCTCAATTAATAAACTTCACCCCTTAAATAAATTTAGATATACTAGGTGACATTGGTATTTCATGCAGCGATGCAATATTTTATGAAAACGTTGAGCTATTGGATAAACACATAAAATATTATTTGCTAAGCAGGAAGTATGAAAAACACATAGATGATACTTTATTTAAAGATTTCTGAGGTTTTAGAATTACCCAAGAGTAGATTCAGATACCTTGTCTGAACACCATGAGATCTGGTAAAGTGGGTTACCATTATTTGTCACATGAAGACTAGTCAGGATTAAAGGAAATTTCATAAGGCACCCACTATAGTCTCCAGCACACAAGAAGAGGTACTAAACCAACATTAACCCTTCAGCATTTTTTTGTTGTGAGGCAAGTTCCTCTCCATGAGTCCTCTGGGTTTTAGTACTCTGAAACCTTGTTAGGGCTTCATGATCTTGATAGTTTAGTTTTACTCAGAATATTCAAATTTGCAGAATCAAAAGGACAATTTAATTAACTTCATTTATGGAGAATACAACAGAACAACAAAGAGAAACAGTCACTATAGTGTATTTTTCACTCATTTTAAAATCTGATGTGATGAACAAAGGCAGAGGGTCAATGAAAAACTAACGATAATGATTTCTCACACATAGCTACTCATAAGCCCCTGATCATCTCCTGTTTTCTGAAATCCTATCTGTATAGAAGCCCTAGCCAAAGCCCTCATCTATCAACACAAATGACTTTCTGATAGATAAACAGTCCACTATTTATTTTAAAGGGGCAGGGATCTTTTTTACCCCCAATGCCAGGGATTGAACTTTGGGCCTTGCACTTGGGAGGCAGTCATGGTGCCACTGAACTAAGTCCCAAGCCCTTGGCAGTAATCTTTATATGCGAATTCATTACCTACCCTTAAAAGCACGGTTACAAGCTAATTCTGCGGTAGGAGTGGATAAGATTTTGAAAGGGATGAAGCTTTCTGCTATCACTTTCCCAAACAATCTTTAGTTCAAGTTATTCCCTCTGAAAGCCTGAAACAAACTTGCAACACCAGGTATCCAACAGCCTGTGAAGGCAGTGTCATGCTGAACACGTCGATGCAGCAAAGGTCCGATTTCAGCTGTAGCTCCCGTAAAAGCACAAAGTGGCCACTTAACTTTCATAGTAACCAACATGGAGTAGGGCAGAGCCACATCAGAAAGACAGTCCTGCAGTATCTCTAGGCTTATCTGCCATTTAGAAGTTTGGTTTATTATGTTGCTCTTAGTTTTTGGTGTATTACACATATTCGTACTTACAAAACATATTCAACTTGCCACCAAAAGAGAAACCTCTTCAAACTGGCCTAGTTGTTTCAATGACACAATGATAGCATTAGCCATGTGGAATCTTGCAATTGTCTACTTTAGCATGCTGCATTATAAATCATTATAAATGTCTCCTTACATTTCATGGAGAAAAGTGTCACAAATTCTCCCTGGTGAATTGGAGGGCTGTATTTATACCGTGGGAAAAATTTAGGAGTGTTTACCACTAGGCAAATGAACATCAGAGGGAAATATATAAAAAATAAGAGCCAAAATCTGGAAGGTTACCTAAAGTTAAAAAAAAAAAAAAGCTGAAGGTGAGGTGTTATGGATCTATTAAATTACAACTACTTTTAAAGTACAAACATAAATAACTGTGTAATGCACTAAGCAGAACTAGAAAGATAACAAATACAGTTCCATAGACAAGAATTAGTAAATACCAACTTCATCTTCTTTGTAAAAGGTTGGTGTAACACTGCAAAGTTATGCCAGAATCATAACGGGAGCTTGGGCAGCCACGTATAAAATGTCAAATGGGGGACTTTGGAACATTCAGGGCAAAGGACTGCAAAGTACTGAAGTACTGCCCATGGGCCAAAGCCAGCCCACGGTCCCTTCTGCAGATGGAGTTCGACTGGAACACATCATGCCCGCTCATTTACACACTGTTTTGGCTGCTTTTGTGATAGAGTTGTGGCAGAGAACACTGGGTTGGCAAATATTTATTGGCCTAAAATATTTACACTCTGGATCTTTCTAGAAAACCCAGCCAGAAAGTTTAGACAAAGCAGGAATATACTATATGTTCATTGTCCATAGTCCCCTATTTTGACCGAGAGGTAAGCCACATACGCAAACATACATGTGCTAGAGAAGACTATTGTAATCTGATTTCAGGGCATAAAGTTGATAAATCTCAGCTAGATTGTGGATGCCTTTTCCTTAAAACTTATCATACAGGAAGATATGACTGCCCTTTTTTTCATAATGTAAACCACTGATGTTTAGACTGAATCTACTTTAAAATCTTGTTGATTTCAAAAGTTTTAAGTTCAACTATCCTATATTTGAAATCTAAATAGAACATATATACACTTTTAAACTTTAGGCATATTTTAATTGAAAATAAATTAGAAATAAAAGATGTATGACAAATTTATGAAAAATAATTATATAACAACCCAGGTAAAATGTGATTTAATAACCAAGCTCTAGTTAAATAGAAAAAAATATTATATTTTATACACCATGAAAGACTGCAAGAAAGGAACTTAGTAACATGCGAAGTTGCTCTTGTAAAACATAAATATGTTTATTACTGGAGGAAATATGACTTGTATATACCTATGTATGGAAGCTGTAACAAAGAAAACTCAGGCAAATACCACCCTTAAAAAAACGGAGGGAGGGGGAGGAGGGGGTGAAGGGAGGGCAGGGGTAAGGGGAAAAAATGAGAATCAAGACTTGTTATGTAGAGGTACAAGATCCTAACAATGAATGTAACTGTACTGTATCCCTAAAATGTACCAATAAACTCGATTAAAGCTGAAATAAATAAATAAATAAGTAAAAAAAAATCTCAAAAAAAAAAAAAA